>NW_021635047.1:0-484794 GCF_004799145.2 Neltuma alba
GAAGTATTCATCATAGGCACTTAAAGATGAGTCAAGCTCAAAGGATTCATGTGATAGTTCAGGGGAATCAATCAAATTAGGTGAAACCACGTCATAGCCATCACGCATATTCAACTCATGCTCATCCCTAACTTGCTCTATGGCCAAATTAATAGCATTCAAGCCCATAAAAGCCAGAATTATTAAAGGGGTATTTCATGGCTTTATTCATGTTAAAAGTGACCACATAATCTCCTCTATCCAAGGTAATGTAGCTATGTTTATACTTATTATGGTTTTAGAAGTTTGGAGGAAAGTTCTCCTTAAGATTAAGGTGCCCTCATTAGCTAGCTCATTAGACATATCTAGGACATAAAAGTCAGCAGGGAACACTAGGTCCTTAACCTGAACTAAATATCCTCTATGATTCTTTTGTTGGGTACCTAATGGACCTATCCGCTAAGTAAAGTACCACCTTGTGTCCTTGAGGCCATTTATCCCTAAAGCTAAGTAAATGACCAAGGCATGACATTGATAGCTGCTTTAGATCTAACAATGCTACCTTAATATGAATTTTTCCTATTATGCAAGGTATGGTGTGATCCAGGATCTTGACACTTAATCGGTAATTCGGCCTTAAAAAGTGATGACACATTAGTCCTCACTTGAGTCCTCTCAAGGGATCTAAATCTTTGCTTATCATTACACAATTCCTTTAAATTTAACATATTTAGGGTTCTCTCTCAAGAATGGAATCATAGGCACATTAATTTCTAGTTTATTGAACAAAGTGTAAGCATAATTAACAAATTCAGAATCAAACTTTTTCTTTCTGGCAAAGTAAGCTTTAGAAAAAGGGAGATCTTTAGTGCATACTCCTTAGTTGTAGGCTTAGAGGCTTCTTGTATAATCGACTTGCTTGTCTTCCTTTTGTTTGCCCTTATATGTTGGTCTTTCTACAATGTTCTCTTCTTGTGTAACCTCTTGAGGTACTTCTTCAGGCACTTGAGTCTCTTCCTCTTAAGTACCCTTGTTCTCTTATGATCTTTCTTCACCATAAGTTCCTCTTCATTTAAACTTTTAGATTTGCCCAAACTTCATAGGAGTGAGTGGAGGGCTTTCTACCTCTTGCTTAGATTCATCTTTATCAACCTTATCACTTTTGAAGTGGACCATTTTACCACTTTTGAAGAATATAGCATTGAGGGCTTAGGATTAATCATAGTGTTTAAAGGAATACTACCTGAAACATCCTACTTTTACCCCTCAGAGTACACGTTTGAAAGTGAATTGAATATGCGGAAGCTTTACTTAGGCCTAAAATTAAAATTTCCTTTAATTCCTCAGGTTACCTTACTATGCATTTTTTTTCAGATTATAGGTACGATTTTGAAAAATCATAAGTAATTTTACAAAAATTGTATGGGGTGCCTCTAAATTTCTATTGAAGCTCTTTCAATGCTCTTTAGGAAAAAAATATCAAACCATACTTATCTCTTGCCAATTTGTACAGTTTAATCTGCAAAGATTACTGTTTATTTGGTAAATCTGGAACTTCTAAATTTCTTGCCTCAAATTTTGAAATTCATATCTCCTTGTGCACACATCCAAAAAGGTAAAGGATAAATACCCATGTAATTAAAGCTTAGGATGTGAACAATAACCCTGCCAAATTTCATTAATTAACTAATTCATTCAATAGGGCAAACTGGAGCTCAAAACTGACTGCTCTAGAACCTACTTTTTTCTCTTTACTTTTCTTGCTTTAATTCTTTTTATTACTTTGGCGTACACAACTTGGACTTACTCTTTCCTATTCATTCCCATGCATTTCCATTCATGCTATAAACATTCTAATCAATCACATTGCCTTGTTGGCAACTATAAACATAATTTACATAATAGGAGAATTATACATTAACATTAGTCTCATTCATTAACATCATTAATTCTCCATTTCTTCTCCTTCCTTCTCATGTTCGCCTTCATGCAATCATTGCCCATCATTGATTGACCTAAATAGTTGGTTAGGGAGGGGTGGGATTCAGGAGAATCTTAGTAGCAAAAAATACTGTCACATCCTAATTTTTAGGCCTAGGAGTCTTGGGAGTAGCCCAAAATAGGTAGGCTACTAAGCCCTTCAGAGCAGAAGTCCCAAAAATGAGAAAGGAAGTCAAAGCAGTTTCAAAGACTAAACTGCAAAGTAAGAAGTTAGTGGGGGCAAACGTGTAAGTAATGTTGAGATTCCAGGAGAGTCTCAAGGGCCCAAAAGAGAAAAAGAGAAAGAGGCTGGATATAGGCCAAAGGTTAAGTTAGAAGTCTCAAAGAGATGTTTTATGAGGTTAAGTCCTAGCAGGGATTAAATCGTAACTTCAAAAAGTTACGACCACTAGGGTATAAAAATGGAAAGTATACATAAAATTCTAAGAAAATCCCAGAAAATAGAAAATAATATTCCAAGACTCTTTTGTAAAGAGAAATGATGATGAAAATGTCCTTGAGACAACTTAAAGGGAATTTATAAGATTATGGCAAGGTAAAAAGTACATAGATTGAGGTAATTATTTGAGATAGTAATAGATCTCAAAAATGTACATAAAAATAAGGTTGGGAAGCTTAAAGGCTATGTTAATTTATAAAATTAGTCTCGCTTTCAGAAGATTAGCAGAATGGCTAGAATAAAATAAAAGGCTCAATTATGCCAGTTAAGGGCATTTTAGTAAATGATTTTTATACGAGGCTTAAAGGAAGTGTTATGGCCTGAGAAAATCCATAGATCTTTTCTAGAACTAAAAGAAATTTATGGAGTAGATAGAAGAATTTTTTAAGCTCTAGAAGGCTATTAAGAAAGCCAAATACATATGAGCCAAGTAAATTAGAAGGAAACTTGGAGATTAAGTTTGATCCAAGGGCCAAGATCTATCCTTCATTCATCTCCATTAGATTTGTGCCACCTAACTCTCTTCTAAAAGGATGATGTAAGGTATGATGTAAGAATATGATGTATTGATGATGTAAAAGTGTATTAAAGTTCCAAGTTTGCCTTTATAATTTCTACTAGCTTCCAAGGGCATAATGGTCCATTCAAGGCATAAGTTTGGCTCTAAATACCCCCTTGAAAGAGTATTTTGGCAAGCTTTTGAAAAGGAAAAACTCTACCAAAATTAGAGAGAAAAATGTGGAGGTGAAGGCCAAGAAGAAAGGAACAAGATTCAAGCTTGAAGATTAAGGTATATGATGATTCTAGCACTTATCTTGATGCCCTTTTAATAAAGTTATTGTTTGTATCTAATTCTAAAATTTGGTGTGATTAAAGTACACTCTCTAAGCTTTAAATCCATAGGTTAATATAAAACATGTCACAACAGCATTCAAACATCATGTACATATCAATACACAAGTATACAACATCAAGCAATGATCAGAGTTAAGTTCACTACCTTATACCACAAGCTTTCCTGTTGCTTTTCCTTTAACTCCCTTGACTTCTCAACCATGAAAACCTTTCGGTCAACATCATCAAACATCCTCTTGGATGTTCTGAGGTCCTAAACATATTCATAATGATCATACTATCTATTATGACCAAGAGATTGCATAAGGTTCAACACTAGCTTTCTTGAACTTAACTTTTTCTCTAAATTTTTAGATTAGTGTTCTAGCCTTATAACAATTGTTTTCTTAGGCCAACCCTACATAATTTTACCCAAAGAATCCAAACATGAGCTTGGATTCATGAAAATCTAACTCCTTCCCTTCCAAACTATTTTGGACGATAGGTTGGATTAAAAATCCTAACTTTCCAACTTTGATTCTAATACTTCCAAAGCTTGTGCTTTAGGTGTCACTTGATTATGGCTTCTTACACTAATTCCAAGCTTAAAATTAATCTAAATTTAATTAAAATGCAAGAGAATGAAAATTCAAAATCTTCTCCATAGGGAGCTTGACAAGTGGCACAATATAGGCCAAGTAAAAAGCAACTGTACTTTTACGGCACTTATACCTTATTAGTACACTTTATCGGTCCCTTTTCTTAATTCTGGTCCCTAAAGGACTAAAATATTTGTCTTATTCTACTAACTCTTCTCTCCTCTTTAATGCCTTCATATTGTGTCATAATTACCTCATATGGTGTATTAATAGCCATCATTGCTTTTGCCTTTTTCTTTAGATTTTTCCTCTATTTACTTGGCTCTCATTTTTTAGGATTTCTTTATGGCTTTCTGGAACTCTAAAAATTATTCTGTTTTCTCCAAAAATTCCTTTTACCTTTAGAGAAAATCTATGAATTTTCCCAGTCATGACTCATCTTATAGGCCCTACTTAAACATTATTCTTTAAAATGCCCTTTTATCGGCATAATCGGCTTTATATTTTACTAAAGCCATTCTATTGGCCTTTTGGGAGCGGGATTAATTTTATAAATTAGTAAAAATTTTAACCTCATTTTTGTGTATATTTTTTAGGTCTCTGCTATTTAAGTAACTACCTCAAACAGTATACTTTTTACCAACCATAATCTTATAAATTCCATTTAAATTGTTTCAGGGGTATTTTCCATTCCTCTTCACAAAAGAGTCTTAGAACATTATTATTTCCTATTTTTTGGAATTTTTCTAGAATTTTCTGTATACTTTTTATTTTTACCCCTTTTGGCTGTAGCTTTCTGAAATTACGATCTAATCCTTACTTGAACTTAACCTTATAAAACACCTCTTTGAGGCTTCTAACTTAACATTTGGCTTGTATCTACCCTCTTTTCTCTTTCTGGACCCTTGAGACTCTTCTGGAATCTCAATATTACTTACACGTTTGTCCCCTAATAACTTTCTTACTCTACAGTTTAATCCCTATAACTACTTTGATTTCCTTTCTCATTTTTGAGACTTCTACTCCAAAAGGCTTAGTAGCCTACCTATTTTGGGTTACTCCCAAGACTCCTAGGTCTAAAAATTGGGATGTGACACTACCACTACTCTTAGCTTGCATATCATTGACTGTATTAGATAGTTAGGTCAAATGACTGGTGATGTCAATATTTTTCAAGGTGAGCTCTTCCAACTTTTGTGCGCATCCAAATTATCTTTTTGCATGCCTTGAAAAATAGTGGTTATAGAGATGAAGTTGTCATCAACTTTCCTTCATTCACCCCTTTATATTGTCATTTATGCTGCTATGCTCTTCAGGAGCTGTGAAGTTTCATCCTCTCGTGGCGGTTGTTGAGATACTATAGTATTGGGTGGGGGTTGTCACAAATACTAAGCTTTGAATAATCTTGAAAGTTACTTGATAAGCTCTGGCATTATGGAATTGCTTACCTTGGAATTGATTGATCTATTGGCTCCCCTACTCCATTTAAAGTTTGGATGGTCTCTCCAACCAGGATTGTAAGTGTTTAAACAAGAGTCCCTTTTCTGATACTACCCATCTCTTTCTTAGTACATAGCCTTTAACTCTTCAACTAGCCCTGGACAATTTTGAGTAGTATGTATTGGGGAATCACAAACCCCATAACGTATAGCTACTAAAGCAAGAGATTGGGGCTTCTTAGAATGGAGATTCTCAACGGTACTAGCAAGCTTGGACATATCTTAAGCCAACTTGACTAAAAGTGGATCCCTCTCAGATTTGTGGTCTCTTAGATCGTCTGAGCTCACATGTTGTCTATTAAGAGCAAATGTTCTAATCAATTCCATGCAGCCCTAAGTTCCATGTTTTCCACAGATCCTTTATCACTGCATCCAAGACTTGTGCATTATATGTTAACCACCCATTGTAGAAATATTGTACCAAATACTCCTAAAGAATTTGGTGATTAGGGCACCATGTAAGCATCTCTTGAAATCTGCTCCAGAACTTAAAGAATGACTTAAAGGGCTCTTGTTTAGCTGCTGAAATCTCCTTCTAGGCAACTGAAATCTTGGTTTAAGAGAAGTATTTCCAAGAAGGCCTTCTTTAAATTGGTCCATGAATCATATGCATTATCGACATAGAGTGGCAGGTTCATGTACCATTCTTTAGCCATGCCTTCAAGGGATAGATCAAACACCTTTCATATGACATCATCAATGCTTGCCCCCACTGGCTTCACAAAACATACATTGCATGTAGAGAGTCCAAAGATGAAGGTATGGGTTCTTACTTGCAAGACCATGAAATTTAGGTAGTGAGTGAATCAATTGACCCTTAATTTTAAAATCTGCATTAAAAGTAGGAAAAGCACCAAGCATAGGATCAAAGTTTTCATCAGATTGAGTTAATTCCTTAATAGTTCTAACCCTAGGTTGCCCATTAATCCTATTTTGTCCATTATTCTCTCCTTGACCCTCATTACCACAACTATTATTAGGTATGTTATGATTGTCATTCCTATTCCCACCATTAGCACCATTAGGGGGTACTTCAGCCATAATTTTCTTTTCTACCTCTTCACTCTTACTAGATGAATGGGATTGGTCTTGCAAGGTGGTGGGCTGGGGGGTGCTATCTCTCTACCTCTCCTGCCTCTACACACCCTAGACATGCATAATCAATTAAGATTCAAGCATAAATAGAGTCCAAGAAAGAATTATAATAAAAACTTTTGTAGTTACCAAGTGTGTAATCCAAAACTAAGGTAAACTCAATGATTTGAAATAGTGCTAAATGAGTTTTCAGTGTATGAAGTGCTATACACTCTCAAAATATGTGCAAAGATCAAAACTATGCAAAAAGGAACAAGTTTGGACACTTAGAAAAAATTTTTTAATGAAAAACAGCCCAGGTTGCGACTTGAGTTCACAGAGAGCAATCCTGGACACCAAGAAATTGAAGTCACGACAAGCCAAGACTTAGGTTGCGACTTGGGGAGCAGAGGTGGTGACTTGAGGTCATAGGGGGCTACTTTCACCAAAACTTTGAAAAATTCACTAAGTTACTCAACCAAATGCTCTCCAAACATATGCATAAGATTCAAAACCTTTAAGCAAGTGGCTAAACACTTAAGATCAAGTTTAAAAAGTGCAAAATGCTATGCAAAGTGCAAATGCAAAAGTATAGGAAAAATAAGATATTTGTTTCTATTTCTCAAAATTTTCATACTACACAATGCAAAAATTAAAGTTTAAAAACTAAAGCTCAATGAGAATTGACCCAAATCAACAATGGTACTAACAACCAATTACTAGGGAACCAATTTCTTGGCTCCCTGGCAATGGCACCATTGATCGAATAGGGATGTCACCTTCCGGGTCATCAAAAATATGATTGCACCAAATAATGTAATATAGGGCACAGCTTATCATTCTTCTCGAGGAGCACTTTTATTGAAAAACCTAGACTAAATTGGCTATCAAAAACATATTGATTTGGGTATTAAAAAAAAAGAGAGGTTTTAATTGATAAAACAGCGGTGCAATAAAGGTAAAATGCAAAGAAGTAAATCTTTTTGGTCTTTTTAAATTAATAAGGAATGCTTTGAATTAAAGGGAAAGTATGATGAGATAGGCTCTTGATCATGAAAACTTGGCTATCATTGCTCTTAAATTGATATGGGAGTTTTGAAAATCTCTAAGTTTGGATAAAAACCCCAAGCATTCACTTAGGTCTAATGTTTTAATTAATGAAAACTTACTTTGATTAAAGTCAATTATCACCTCTTAAACATTGTTAAAAGCCACTTAAAGAGTAATTGCCACATCCAATGATATGATGATTAAAAATAAAGATATTCCTAAACAATTAAAGGCCAAAAAGGATAAGAAGAAATAGAAGAATTTTGGTAGAAAATAATCATTATGATTTTCCAAATCAATTATGAAAGTTTGATTAATTAAAAAAATTAGTCAAAAATAATAATGAAAAATATTTTCAAGCCTCAAAAAAATAAGAAAAAATAAGGATAATATTTCTTGAAAATTATACAAGGTTATAAAATTGGTTTTATGACCAAATTACCCTTGGAAAAGTTACAAAGAAATTTAAGGGTGATTTAGGCTAATTTAAGGCCTTTTATTTGGAAAATTCTAAATAAATATTCGGAAGGAGAATATGTAACATCCAAACTTTTGGGCCTAGCAGTACTAGAAATAGCCTGAATTGGATAGGCTACTAGACCTCTTTTGAGCAGAAGTCCCAAAGATGAGAAAGGAAGTCGAAACAGTTTTAGGGACTAAACTGCAAAGTAAAAGTTTACAGGGGCTCAAGTATAAACAAGTTAGAGGCTCCAAGAAAGCCTCGAAGGCCCAAAAAGAGAAAAGAGGCTAGATACAGGCTAGGGGTTAAGTTAGAAACCTCAAAGAGAGGATTGTATGAAGTTAAGTCCAAGCAGGGACTAAACCGTAAATTCAGAAAGTTATGACCAACAAGGGTAAAAATGGAAGAGTATACAGAGAATTCTAAGAAAATCCCAAAAAATAGGAAATAATATTCTAAGGCTCTTCTATGAAGAGAAAAGATGAAAATACCCCTGAGGCAGCTTAAATAGAATTTATGAGGTTATGGCCAGTAAAAAGTATACCATTTGAGGTAATTATTTGAAATAGCAAGAGACCTAAGAAATGTACACAAAAATGAGGTTAAATGGCTGAAAGGTTGTACTAATTTATAAAATTAGTCCCGTAACCAAAAGGCCAGTGAAATGGCTTTAATAAATAAAAAGCCGGTTATGCCGATAAAAGGGCATTTTAGTAAATAAATTTTTATGCAAGGCTTAAAGGAAGTGTTATGGCCTAAGAAAATTCATAGATACTCTCTAGAATTAAAGGGAATTTATGGAGCAGACAAAAGAATTTTCTAAGCTCTGAAAGGCCATAAGGAAAGCCGGAGAAACGTGGGCCAAGTAAATTCGGAGGAAACTTAAAGATTAAGTTTTGATCCAACGGCTAGGATCTAATCTCCCTTCTCCTCCACCACATTTGTGACACTTGGAATCTTCTAGAAGAATGAGGTAAGGATGATGCAAAAAGATGATGCAATGATGATGTAAAAGTCAACTTGAAGTTCCAAGATTGCCCTTACCCTTTCTATTAGCCACCAAGGGCATTTTGGTCCATTCAAGCCAAAGTTTTGGCTATAAATATCCCACCTTGGAAGAGCATTTTGGCAGCCATTTGTAGAGGAAAAACTCTACCAAAATTTAGAGAAAAACGTAGGGGTGAAGGCCAATAAGAAGGAACAAGGTTCAAGCTTCAAGATCAAGGTATGTGATGGTTATAGTATCTGATTTGATGCCTATTTTGAATAAGTTACTCTTTGTATCTAATTCTAAAATTTGGTATGATTAAAGTACACTCTGTAAGCTTTGAGTCCATAGGTAGAAAACTTCATTTGGATATGTGTACTATTTATGGTGATTTTTCAAAGTTAGGGTTTGAAATCTGAAAACAGTGTTTAACCTTTGGAAGGGTGTCAAATTTCGTACAATTATGGTACTGGTCATCATAGAATTGGTTCCTGAAACTATTTTTCCTTTAAAGAGAACTTAAGGAACTTTCAGTAAGACTTGGAACCACTCAGTTTTTATTTTTATAGAATTAATTATGAATTTTCAAAGTTGAGCAAAAATTCTGGAATTTTTGCGTGAACAGTACCCGCGAAGCACAATTTCCAGATTTGATCTTCTTGAATCTAAGGCCATCTAAAGTGGTCCTAATTGACAAGAAATGGATCTTAAGTATGGGAAATGATGATATTTATGTTAGAAAAGCTAGAAAGAAAACTCTAAAATTAAGAGAAAGAGGTTGAGGTTCAAGAAAGCTAGTCTTGAACTTTATGTAATCTAGTGGTTCTAATGGATTGTATGATCAATGTGACTATGTTTAGGACCTTTGGAACATCCAAGAGGATGTTTGGTAATGTTAACCAAATGCCCACATGGTTGGAAAGTCAAGGGAGTCAAAGGAAAAGTAAGAGGAAAGCTTGAGGTGTAAGGTAGTGAACTTACCTATTATCATTGCTGCATGTTGTATGCTTGTGTGTTGCTGTACATGTTGTTTGAATGTTGTTGTGACATGTATTGGCTACTGTAAATGCTATTTATGATCAGTAGATTATGTCTTCATGGCCATGCATCAAAAAGGTAGATTTAAGCATGCTAATATGTCACCAACTAACAAGAGAGCAAGCAAGTTGCATGTAGTACATTAGCATCCATCTAGCATGATTAATATGGTATTGTTTGCTACTGAGATTCCCCCGAATCTCACCCCTCCCTAACCAACCATTTAGGTCAATCATCAATGGACAATAATGGCATGAGAAGCAAGGAGAAGAAAGTGGAGAATTGTTCATGTTAATGAATGATATTATTATTCAATATGTAATTCTCCTATTATGTGATTTATGTTATGGATGCCAATGATGTCATGTATTTATTTATAATGTTTATGGCATGAATGAAAGTGTATGAGCATGAATGGGAAAGAGTAAACCCATGTTATATATGCCAAAGAAATAAAAAGAATTAAAGTAAAGAGATGTTAAGAGATAAAACGTAGGTACTGAAGCAGTGAGTTTGTAGCTCCAGTTTGGCCTATCAAACGAATGAGTTAAGTCACGAGATTTGACAGACTCATAGTACACATCCCAAGCTTTAAAATGAGAGGTAGATCACCTCAATTGGATGTGTACACAAGGAGATTCAAATTTCCAAAATTGAGACAGAGAATCTGGAAGTTTCAGATTTTATGAAATGAACAGTAATATTTATTGATTAAACTGTACGAATTGGGGAAGGATAAGTCCAGTTTGATATTTTTCCACTAGAGACCATGAAATAGCTTTTCATAGAATTTTAAGAACACCTCAATACGATTTTTATGGAATTAGTTATAAATTTTTAAACAGTAAATAGTAACCCAAGTAATTATGTTGAAATTTTAAATCCACGGGCTTTGTCATGAGGGGTTAAAGGTAGGAAGTTTTAGAATAAAATTCCAAAAAATTCCTATAATGTCCCAAGAATTATAAGAGATTATGGATTAAAAAGACACCCTTAAATATCCAGGATTTTTTCTAATTCTTTGGACAATTGTGAAGGGAATTGAAAGACGCGCAACGAAATAAACTTTAAAATTTTCAATCCCTTGCCTGGATCTACCAATCGTGTTTAAGTCAAGTAGTAAGAAGCATTACCTTCGATGTTCGGTCTCTTGGTGGCTCGAGGATTCTGCTGTTCAGGATGCCTCTGCTCGCCTCTTTTATCGCTCGAAGTCGACAACTCTGGTCGGCTTCCTTTACCGGTATCCACACGAATAGCTCCCCAATCACAACGACGTGCTAGCGCCTTTTTGTCCGTCTAGGGTTTTTCGAAGAATCCGTCCTCCTCTCTCTATTTTTGGCCGTCTCTTATCTGCAAGCTTTCGCCCTCTCACACCCAAAACCCTAGCTCCTAATATCAAATATATAGGATGCTATAGGTATTATGAATGATATTTAATTTCAAATTAATCCTAAATTAATTCCGAAATTAATGCAATATCAAATATTGCCTAATCAGATAAGAGAACAATTAAATAAATATGGTTTATATTAAATCCGTCTCACAGATTTAATTCACCTATTTATTTAATTCAAAATAAAGATATGACGGAATTAATTTATATAGATCTAATTTATCCTTATAAATTAAATCTAACAATTAATATCTCTTATATTTATATAATATGTGTATATATATACGGATTTATATATATATACACGTCCACCCTATATTATTCATTGAATCTGGATAAATCTTAGATTCAATGAATCTGGACATCATAACTCGTGTTGGGCTATTTTGTGTGTGACCCTGTAGGCCTATATGAAGTTGGCAGTGGGCCATTAACTATAATGACTCACAAGTCGTAAGCGGTCTCTAGCAAGACATCACGACTACCCAAATCATATGAGGATCGTTGAACGATGTAACCTTTCATACAACCATATCACGTCCCTTTTGTCACACAACATTTTGGTCATGGATGAGGCATGGAGAACGTCATCCTCCTATTCATGACCGTTACTTTCTCGATCCCTGAGTAGTCTGAGTATAGAAACGGAACTACCTTTCCATTATAGTATGGCCATACATTTCTCAGACTTACTCATCGAGGGGCCCAGTAATATCTCTTTACGAATGTGAGGGACAAATTCCTTCTTGACTATTCACATTCCTCCGCATGAAAAACCACTAAGCCTGAACATAGTCTTTATGATCACTCGGTCAAAAGTGACTTTTGACTAGGTCAAAGCTGAGCGTTTCTCATGTAGGAATCCATGATGATCTCAGGTCAAAAGGCACAGTGACATGGTTTGTATATGAGAGAAGCTTATGACTTAACCCATGCAGCTCTCTCATGGTAGGTCAATCCAACACCTTGTACTCTTACGTGTGCCTATGACTTTGATTTATATCTCTATATATCTTCAAAGTCATACTGGTCTTATTTCATCTCTGCTCCCACATAGATGACCGACCAGGGACATTTAGGATAAACCATAAGTTATCCAAGGATAGTCATCACAGTAAACATGCAAATAATATGATAACATAATTAATAAATTCATAAATCAACAATGTTCATAGAACAATGATTGGCCCCTAGGGCACAATTTCCAACAAATTGGAAAAGTCATTAATGAGAAAGAAAATAGTTTTCCTTTTTATTTAATTAATAGGAATTTAAGATTGAGTTAAAGATGACCTTTTGGGCCAAATGAGAAAAGAGTAGAAAGTTGGAGTTTTGAAGTTGAATCAAGGAGAAAGCAAGAAACTTTGATCTTCCAACTAAGATTCAAGGTTAGTAGGTCGTCTTAAGTTCTTCCTCGCCTTGTTTTCTGAAGTTGTATGGTTGGAAAATTCTGTTTATCCTCCATGATGGTGCTGGCCAAAATGGTTGATGGTTAGGGAGGGAAGTTTTAAAGTTAAACATAGCTAAGACACTTTGATTCAAGTGGTTTCAAGTGGTTTTTGAAAAGATTTCTTGGTTGATCCACTAGAGGTTCAGTTCGGCCAAAATGAAAACCATAACCTAGGATGATTTTTTCAAATTTTTGATTCCTTTAAGAACGAAAGGAAGTATCAACTACCATTCAACTTAGCCAAGAGATTGACAAATAAAATCAAGTAGCCTTCCAGGTCCCTTTTTTAAGACCACAGGCCAGCGGCACTGCTTGCTCAATTGGACCTGCATTTTGACTTCCATTGTGTTCAAAATGAAAAATGGTGTAGGAATGAACCAAGAAAGAATTTTTAGGGTTAAGGAAACAAAGCTCAAAAATTAAAGAACAAAGATTGAAGCTTTAAAGGATAATGGAGTTACTTGAGTTTTACTATTGATTTTTGTATGGTTTGGTTTGTAATGTTGCTACCCTTTTTATGCGTTATGATGTTAGGGTTTGATATTTGTGGAGGAGAGGAAGGAGATCAAAGAAGAAAAGAGCTTTTGGATCAAGATAGTAGGATTTAATTAACTATTAATGTTAACTTTACATTGTTTATTGTGGCATGAATACTTGCTATCATGTGGTTAAACTATGATGATTGTGATGTGGTTGCTTCTTGAATTTTTTCCCTTGGCCTTGCATGTTGAGGTTGCCTATTTATAAGAAGTTTAGTTCTCCTATGGTAGCTAATGTTAAAATGCTTTAATGATGATGCATGTTGATGTTATGGTCGATTATTCTTGCTACTCTGATTTTATTGAAATCTCACCTTTCCAAAATAATCCAACATTTTAGGAGCTGAATCATCTAAAGGGAAGCCGCAAATTCAAGGGTAAATGTGGTGGTGGGATCATGAGAAACAATTATATTTTGATTATGTATAAGTATGCATGGTTGGTGATGTAACCCTAACTGAACTATCAACTTGAAGCTACATTTTGATTAAGCCCCCAAACGAATTTTACCACAAAATTTGGCATAGTTAAAGATCATGTCTTGAGCTTCAATTTGATAGGTAGCACGTTAAAAATGGTCAACTATTCGATTTATAATGATTTTTCAAAGTTAAGGTTCAAAATCTAGAAAATAGATTTTAATTACCAAAATGACAGTGGTGACTTCCACAAAAACCTGACACTTTCTCAAATAGAATTGTTTTACAGGATTATTTTTTCTTGGAAGAGCATTCAAGAGATTTCCATAGAATTTTGAACCACTTCATTTTGATTTTTATAGATTAAGTTATGATTTTTGAAGTTAGTTCAGAAAACTGGAATTTACACATGAACAGTAAAAATCTGAAAGTAATGTCCTATACATGATTTTTGAGCCCACGACCATCCAATATGGTCTAAAATAGTTCTAATTAAACTCTCAGTTGATTCAATAGTAAGGTGTAACAGTAATTAAATGGATGATGCAAATGCCCTTAATGATTGTCAATCAACAACCATAGAAACCAAGTAAGCAAATTAACTATCAATAATCATTGACGATTAACTAACCAACAAGGAATCAAAACTTATATATAGATAATCCTACACAAAATAGCATCCAATCTACTTACAATAGTCTAATCACAAGATTTACCAATCAGTAATCAAATCTTACATAAAAGTGGAACTTCCTAAATCTAGAAATGTCTAACACATTCAAGTACAGAATTAGACTAAGAAAACTCCCCTAATGTGTCAATGAGCTCAAACTTTGTCCTCCACACCAAGAGACTAAGGATTTAGCCTCTCTTAGCTTGAAACTTGCCACAATCACTCCAAGAGTGTTCAACCATGAGGAACGCTAGAAAAGGGGTTCAAGAAGTAGAGAAAAAGATGATAGAAGTGATTTAATCAATGTGGAATTGCAGAAAATAGTGAAGAAATGAAGAAAAATGGAAGATTGAGGTATGGGATGAATGGAGGCTTGAGAGAGAATGGTTGATACTTCCTTTCATGCAAATCTACAAAACGAGCTACTGTTTTTCGTGGCTACTATTCCCTTTTATTCTCAATGTAGAATGACCTATTCCAAAATGCACAGCTTCACTAAAAATGCATTCAGGTCACGACCTAGGATAGCTATGTCATGACCCAAGAACATAGAGGCACTATAGATTGACCTAGCTCCAAAATGCACAGTTTTGTTGAAAAAGCATCCAAGTCGCGACCTGAGAAGTCTATGTCGCAACTTAGGGACATAGAGGCACTTCCAATCTTGCATTTTGGCTCTTTTGAACTTGTAGCTCCTTAAATGCTCTATCTTAGATCTTTAAGCCTTCTCCAAATGGCTAAAAACAAAAGCAAGGAGCTTTGTAAAAATTAAACAAATTAAAGATCAAGGCATTTACAATTAGACGAGATAATTGACCCTTTTAACCCTTAAATCAGCAAAATACAATGTATAAATTGACATAATCAAAAGGGTATAAATGCATATAAAATGACGGTAAAAGTGTTACAAAATACCAGAAAATACTTAGAAAAACCATATAAAGATTGGGTTCTATCACAAGGTCACAGTGACCAAGCCTAAGGAGAACATAGTAAGCATTGAGGGTGATAACTCTTAAAGCATGAAAATGAGATAACCATGAATGAGTTAAGATGTAAAAGCCTCCCCAGGATGGTTAACTAGTACTGAGAGTGTCACATCCAGAAACTTCATCATTAAGGGTAAGGAAATCCCCGGACATTTAAGGGCCAGAATAGTGAAAGAAATATAAAAATTTGGAAAAAATATGTTAGAAATTCCTAAAAATTATGAAATAATTATGGAAGGTAGAAAAAGAGTCCTTGGATAATATTCTAGGCTCAAAAAGTTGAGATTATGATGGAAAGCAATAATCATTGAATTTTCAATAATTATTGAATATTGACTAATTAGGAAAAATTGGTCAAAATAATTATAAAAAAATATTTCCAAGCCTCAGAGAATTAAGAAAAAATAAGGATAATATTCTTTGAGAATTGTACAATGAGGTAGAAGTGGTTTTATGCCCAAATTACCCCTAGAGAAATTACAAAGGAATTTAAAGGGGAATTAGGCTAATATTGTGTTTTATTTGAGAAAATTCCAAATAAGTATGTGGAAGAAAAATAAAATTCCAAGAAAATTCATATGATATCCCAAGAAATTATAAGAGATTATGAGATTAAAAAGAGTCCCTTAAATATCCAAGATATTTTCAAATTCTCATGACAAGTAGAGAAATCGCTATAAAAAGAAAAAAAGTTTTTCTTTTTATATAATTAGTAGGAATTTGGGATTTTAGCAAAGAAGGGTATTTTGGGAAGAGAAAAATGAGAAGAATGGAATATGGATCTGAGAGAAAATAATTACAAAGGCCAAAGTACTGTAATTATGGAAAAAGAATTAAACCCGGAGCAAAAGTGTACCGATAAAGTAAAAAAGTAGAGTCTTGCACTTTAAATAGCCCACATTTTGCCAGGTGTCAAGCCACCAATGGAAAGGATTTAAAGTTACCAAGTATCAAGCCCCTAATGGAGAGGATCTTGACTTTTGAAATTAATTACATTTGGAATTAAATTAATTAAGAGAGAAGTTACAAGATGGTTTAGGGAAATGACACCTAGCATGGCATTAATTATGGTAGTTGAGATATTTTGGCATTAAATAAACACACTCCTCCCTCTTGCAAGACCACTCTTTTTGGCCAAAAGAAGAGGAACCCTTGCCATTTGATTTCTTGAGTTCAAACAAGCGAAAAGCAAGCTATTTTGATCTACTAAGTTAAGATCCAAGGTTAGTAAGTTGTTT
Organism: Neltuma alba; assembly: GCF_004799145.2. NCBI lineage: Eukaryota > Viridiplantae > Streptophyta > Magnoliopsida > Fabales > Fabaceae > Neltuma > Neltuma alba. Next base: position 16,663 of record NW_021635047.1, read on the forward strand.
AATTGTAGTTCTTGCTTGTTTTTCTTGAGTTTGATGGTTGAAAATTTTGTTCTTGCCCTTAGTTGATGCTGGCTGAATTGATCAGTGGTTAAAGAAAGGAAGTTTTGAAGTTAAACATAGTTTAAACACTTTGATTCAAGGTTGTTTCAAGTGGTTTTAAGTTGTTGTTTGAAAGATTTCATGGTTGGTTTATAAAGGGGACTGTTTGGTCACTTCAAGAAATATACCCTATGATGAGATTTTTATAGTTTTGATGGTTCCATTGTGTTTAAAATGAAAAATTGTCACATCTAGTAATATGGCATTTAGGGAATAGGAATATTCCTAAATAATTAAGGGTCAAAAATGACAAGGAGAAATAGAAGAATTTTGGTGGAAAATAATTATTATAATTTTCCAAGCCAATTATGAAAAGTTTGACTAATTAAGGAAAATTGGTCAAGAATAATTATGGAAAAATATTTTCAAGTCTCAGAAAATTAAGGAAAAATAAGGACAATATTCCTTGAAAATTATATGGGATTATAAAATTGGTTTTATGACCAAATTGCCCTTGGAGAAATTACAAGGTAATTTAAGGGCAATTTAAGCTAGTTTAAGGTCTTTTATTTGGAAAATTCCAAATAAATATTTGGAAGGAGAATAAAATCCCAAGAAAATTCTTATGATGTCCCAAGGAATTATAAGAGATTATAGAATTAAAAGAAGACCCTCAAGTATCCAAGATTTTTCCCAATTCCTCCTAAAAGTGGAAAAATCACTAAAGAGAAGGAAAATAATTTTCCCTTTTTATTTAATTATTGGAAAATTAAATTTGAGACAAAGAGGGCAATTTGGGAAGATAAAAATGAGGAGAATAATTTATGAATCTGACAGAAAATAATTACAAAGGCTAGAGCACTGTAATTATAGAAAAGAAATTAAACCCAGAGTAAAAGTGCACCGATAAAGTGTTAATCGGAGCCTTGCACTTTAGTTGGCCTACAAGTGCCACTTGTCAAGCCTTTTAATGGGTGGTGATTAGAGCTTTCCAAGTGTCAAGCTACCAATGGAGAGGATCTTGACTTTTAAAATTAATTTCAATTGTCATTAAGTTAATTAAGAGGGAAAATTAAGAAGGAGTAGGCATTTGACACTTGGCTCCTCATTAAATGTGGTAGATGAGATATTTTTGATTCATTAATGAGCTCCTCCTCCCCCATTTTCTGGTTATGGGTTTGGCCAAGTGAGAAAGGAAAGGGAAAAGAGAGAGTTCAAGGGAGAACCAAGGAGAAGGCATCAACTTTAAGCATACAAGTGAGATCTAAGGTAAGTTCTCGGTTCTAAGTTGTTCCTTGCCTTGTTTGCTTGAGTTGTATGGTTGAAAATCCTAGTTTCTCTTCTCCTTTGATGCTGGCCGAAACATATATATGGTAGAGGAGGAAGTTTTATGGTTCAATCTTGCTAGAACACTTCAAACTATGGTAGATCCTAGTGGTTACAAGTGGTTGTAGGTTGATTTTGAAGTGTTTTTCTTGCCATGTTGCTTGAGTTTCATTTCGGCCAAGGCTAGATCTGGACCCTAGGATGAGTTTTTCAAAGTTTTGAGGCTTCCATTGATTTCAAAATAGAAAATAGTGTAGGGTAAACCTAAAGAACAAGTGTTGGAAGCCATAGAATCAAAGTTGTAATTTTTGGAAAGTGAACCATAGTGGTTCGGCCAAACTGAAACTGAAGGAAGGAAATTTATTTTGTTAAATCCAAATAGATATTTGGAATCTACATGAAAAATCATGTATGGTTGAGTCAAGAAGTGATTTTTAGGGTTTATGGAAACTAACTCTAAAAATTCAAGAACAAAGATAGAAGCTTTAAGGGGGTTTAGGAGTTACTTGAATTATGTTATTGATTTTATAAGGAATGGTTGATGATTCTTGCTGCCATTTTTGTGGATTGCCATGTTAGAGTTTGGCATTTGTGGAAGCAAGAAAGAAGAACAAGAAAATCAAAGAGCATTGGATTAAGGTAGTAAGATTTAATTGACCTTAATGTTGAATGTTGCATTGATTGCTATGCAATTTCATGTGCTATTATGTGGTTGAACTAAATGATGATGATGATGATGATTGTGTAGCTATACTCCTTGCTTTATGTGCCTTGGCTATTGCATGTTAGAGTGCTACATGTATGAGGTAAAGTAGTTCCCTATTAATAGCAAAAGGTTCGAATTCTTGTAATTGATGCATGTTAATGTTTTGGTTGATTGATCTTTCTACTGGGATTTTCAAAAATCTCATCCCCCAAATATAATGTAACATTTTAGGGCATGTAACTCTCAAGAGCAAGCTACAGATTGGAGGCTAAATTATGGTGATACACCATAAAAATTTGTGGACATTTGGTTATGTATAATTATCAATGGTTGGTGCTGTAATCCCTAAGCAGGATGTTAGTTTAGAGCCATGTTTTATTTATTTACTGAACAAATTTATGCACAAAATTTGGTATGGTTAGATTTGACGTCCTGAGCTTCAAATTGATAGGTAACACATTAAAAATGGCCAAGTATACGATTTTTAATGATTTTTCAAAGTTAAGGTTCAGAATCTGGAAAAAGGATTTTTGCCAAATGAACAGAGGTGAATTTCACAAAAACCTAACGCTTTTTCAAATGGAATTGGTTTATAAGCTTATTTTTCTTTAAAATAGAATTCAAAGATATTTTTATAGAATTTTGAACCACTACATTTCGATTTTTGTGGAATATGTTATGAATTTTTGAAGTTGGACCAGAAAACTGGATTTTTACCAAATGAACCGTAAAAATCCGAAAATTAGCGTTTTTAATGAAATTTTGAGCTCAAGACCATCCAATGTGGCCTAAAATGGTTTTAATTAAACCCTAAGTAAATCCAATAGTAAGGTGTGACAAAAATGGTGTAGGATAAACCTAAAGAACAAACATTGGAAGCATTAGAATTAAAGTTGTAATTTTAGAGTTCAAGACCCCTATGTTTCAGCCAACCTTAGTTCTTAAGGAAGAAAATTTCTTTTCATAAATCCAAGTACATATTTGGATTCTATATGCTGGTTATTGCATGAGAAGAGAGGAAGAGGGAGAAGAGGAAGTTTGCAGCGAAGGAGAAAAGGAGAAAAAAAAGAAACTGCTGCTAGGATTCGCTCTAATCTGATGAAAAATGGCGTTGTGTTCTGAAAATTCAAAATTTAAAGTAAAATTTTTTCTTCTGTTACGTAACAGATCAATATATATCTACATAGTCGCCTATTACAGCATAACAGACGAGTACGAATTATTCATACTTGTCTGTTATGCTCTAACAAACGAGTATGTGTGTGCATACTCGTCTGTTCTGCCATAACAAACAAGTATATACACACATATTCATCTGTTAGAGCGTAACAGACGAGTATATGTGTACATATTCATCTGTTCTACCATAACAGATGAGTATAGTGGTCTTTTTTTCTTTGTTTTGAAAAACAAACGAAAATGACCTTTTTTGTAGTAGTGATTCTTGCCTTTTCTCTTCTTTTCTTTCCATATGATCATTCCCATTTCATAACTCATGCTTGGACATGATTCTTTAATCAAATGCTCACATGTAAAGTATACTTGATCATTGATAGAATATTCTAACATAGTTTATAACAATACATAACAATTCATAATAATTACAAAATATAATTTCGATGGCATTAGATTCAACCCTCTTCCAATATGATTTTCTTTCCTTTCTCCTTGCCTTTGGTAACACCACTTGAGGTTCCTATTGATTGTTTATACATTGAAAGGAATGAGATTTTATAGAAATCTCAGTAGCAAAGGAATTACAATAATAATGTTAAGTATGCAAGATATATTACAATCAATTCATGAAACATTTCTTGACCTTTTTGCCATATAAACACCATATCAAATCATTCCAAATCAATAAATTTATGCATTATGCCAAGGCATACTATGCATGTAAATCAAACACATTATCATCAAACAATTTTAAATATCATGTATCATGTAATAACCAAGCAAGTCAACATTAAAATTGTAAATTCCATACTACCTCTTTTAATCCACAATTTCAGTTTCCTTGATTCCTTTGGGCTCCTCCTTGTCCTCTTGCACAATGCCTATCAATTCACGCATAAACACATTCCAAATTACCAAAAATCTAAGCATAAACATCAATGTTCAACCTTGAATTCAATTAAACCCCTTTTTCCTGGATTTTTCACATAATTAATTTCTTTTTGTTTCTATCAATCTCTTGGTTCATCCCTACATAATTTTTCATGTAGAATCCAAATATCAAATTAGATTGAACAAAATCGCACTCCTTCCCCTTCAATTCATTTTGGCCGAATAGTAGGGTTATATTTCAAAATTTTTATTTTTGATTCCAATGATTTTAAATACTTTTCCTTAGTGTTTTCCTACACAAAAACACCTTTTAAACTCACTAGAATCATCAAATCACATTGAAACAAACTCCTATCTCAAGCACCCATAGTGGCTGAATAGGGCTATATAAACCCGTACTTTGATTTCTTCCAAAATTCAATCCAAACATCAATTAAATATGATAATTTCAACTCATTTTTAAGGCTTCTATCCTTCCCTAACCATATTCAATCTAACCAAATTGGACAGCATAATAACCTTAGGTTACAACTTGAATTTCCAACCAAAACAAGCTTTAAATTCGAGCAAAATCAAGCTCAAACTTACCTCAATTAATCCTTGATCAAAGCTTGATATTCTTCTTCCAATTGCACGGTTAAAGTCTCTCTCTTAAGGTCAAGAATTCAGTTTGGCAATACCTCCCCTAAGCTCTCTAATTTTGGCTGAATTACTCCAAATAAGGGGGTATTTATAGAAATTTTTGGGCCAACCTCCCCTCTGCAATTATGGCCAAAAATTGGCCAACAAAATGTCCATGTGGCTACCATCAAATGCTCCAAAATTCCTAATCTTGCCAAGTGTCCTTATTCCCACTGATATTTTGACTTAATTTGAGTTTAAGACTCTTTAATTGTTGGGCCAAAATTTGCACAAAATCTTTAGGCTTTCTTGGGCCAAAATGAAGCCCAGATCTAACTTTAAAAGGAAGAAAAAATGGGGCCTACTCATAAGTATCAATTTTTTTTTACCAAAACTCACTATATCGGTTACTATTTTTAAAAATATTTTTGGTCCTCTAAAAATTCATTTCTCTTCATCAAAACTCCTTTCTAATATAGGAAAGCATTCTGAAAATTTTGGGAATTTATCTTCACCTCTAACTATTTATTTTGAATTTTCTCTGAAATCAGGCTTTATTGATAAGATTTTGGTGATTAAATTCTAAAATTAATCCTTTCACCTCCAGGACCTGGAAAAATTTTTATAAACTCAAATAAATCCTTAAATAATTTTTTCATATTTTTCTAGAAATTATTGAGGCCTCTATATATTTAAAATAATTTTTTTGGGCTAATTTTTCACTGTTTTTTCCAAAAAAAATATGTTTATAGAGAATTCTGTAATAATTTATTTTCATGTCATTTCCACCTTTAGGGCCTTAAATAGGGTTCCAAAACCTCTAATTTATATTTTTTCCATTTTCTTAGGATTTTTTGAAATCTTTCTCAAATTTTTCCATTTTACCCTTCCTGGACCTTTAATTTCAAAAATATCAGTTCAAAAAAGAGTCGGAGCTTAACTCAAAAGTTGTTCCACCTCTGAGTCTATTTTACTATTTAACCCTCTATCTAATTTATTATTCATATTCTTAGGGTCAAATTTGGTGGGATGTGACATCTCTCTCCCTTTAAAATAAATTTCGTCCTCGAAATTTGAAATATATCTTAGGTAAAGAGCTCTGGGCAATTGCGCTTCCTATCATCTTCCTTTTCCTAGATTCTTCCTTTTGTATCAGATCCTCCCAAATCACTCTAACCAGTGAGATTAAATTACTTCGTAACTACTTAACCTTTCAATCCACATTTTCCAGTGGTTGTACTCCAAATATCTAGTCTCTTCGTAGTGCCATGCCATCGTACTTCATGATATGAGTAGGATCTGGTTGATACTTCTTTAGTTGGAAAGCATGAAAGATGTTATATATATCTGATTAAGATTAAAGGGTAGGGTTAATTCATAGACTACTAACCCAAATTGTAACATAATTTAGAAGGGTCTTCGGCATTAACTTCTTCCCCTTAAGGGTTTAACCCATTCCCATGGTTAGTATCCCCAACCACAAACTCTAATAGCTTCCTTTATATGCCCACATAACTTTTCTGTTTACTTTGTGATGTTAACAATCCTTGTCAAATCACATTCATTTGCCCTAAAACTTGATCCCTTATCTTTGGACTGTAAACTTTCCTTACACTTAGTTTAGTCCAACACAGCAGTGATCGATACTTCCTGCCATCTAAGGCTTTATGCAGAGTCATCCGTATACTAGAATGGTAACTATTATTATAGCTAATGTCTGCCAATGATAGATGCTCATTCTAGTTTCCTTTTAAAATTTAATACATAGCCTCACAGCATGTTTTTACAGTATTTTGCTACCCTTAATAGGCATGTTAGCACATTCAGCCATCCTTCTCTTTACCTTAAAGGTCTATTTTCCTTCTTTTGCCTTTCATCTAACATTTAGCTTGCCTAAATGCACACTATTCAAGACTTATAGCTCTTGGCCTAATTGACAACAATGATATCTCTGAAAAAGTCACAGTACTATCTCTGTACTAGTTAATCACTGGAGGGGGCTTCTATATTTTAAACGCATCCCTGGTCATCTCGTAATCAAGCACCAAGAGGAATCACCCTCATGGCTTAGTATGTCATCTCATGCTCATACCTCGAGAGGCATCACCTTCTCAGCTTAGCATCTTCCTTTTATGCTTGGTCTAATGTGACCTTGGGAGCCACTGTGCTCTATCGTAAGCCTCTTTAGGATCTACTGTAACCCTGGACTATCATCACCATCACCCTCGTTATTATTTTCATCATCACCGCCACCATTACCATCATCAATTGCCATGTTAGGATCTCTAGGAGATCCTAGACCACAGGACTGAGTAATAAAATAAGTCACCTCTACTCCATAGATAATTTGACTGATCGTTCCCCAAGATTGATCACAGATACTACTATTGCCTTCTTAAACCTTACTTAATACTTCCCATCAACTTCAGAGTTCTTAGCCTTTCCATATTTTCTTAGCCCTTGAGTTTAGCTACTTTAAGTCACTTTTCCTTCATTGTGCCTCTTGAATCTCTAAGCACTGGCTCATTTGTAAAACTTGTTAGTTTGTCATCATGTTAATGCCAATCTGTCTTGCCTTAGGACTCTGTACTCCTTGCTGTCTCTTATCAATTTGAAAAAATATTAGAAGAGGACTTATATCATCATGTTCTCATTACCCATCACCATACTATAGTATCCTGTTAAGTTCGAGGAGTCTCATATACCTACCTCATAATACTTTCCCATTACTGTTGACCAATTTTGCTCTCCTCAACGTAAGATCCACTCTGCGTGTTGCCTCAACTGCTTCCATTATCCTCATTAGAGAATTTATACTTGTGGGAAGACGCATTGCTCATGCCAGAGCAACCGTCTGTCCACTATTTCTAGTACTATTGATGGGGGATATATTCTATCAACTCTATTCGAGCTATTCATCTATAATTCCTACCGAGATTAACTTGCTCCCGTAAGAGCAGAATTAATTCTGTGGTGGAGGAGCACATCCAATCTTAGAGAGGCACTTTGTGGCCAAGATCTTCCTTGTATTCAATTTTTGCCAGGATATACTCCTCAATGTCATATCCCTATTAAAGGGAGCCTCTCCACTAAAATTATTTAGTCCTATAGGCAACGGCATTCATTAGTGGCGATTTTGTCTCTTGGGTTCCACACTGGTCTGGGTGTCATGGTTACACACTCCTAAACACCTTAAGGATGGAAAAGAACACTATATAGTTCCTAACATTATCAAATATCCTAGTATCATTAGGTTTTAAGTATCATCGAGAATTTCCTTATCTTTTATTACATATCGATTCCCAGTGCAACCTTTAACTATTACATTCTCGTCTCTCTCTATCCAACTCTATCCTCAAGAGGGATCTTACTTGACACTAACTTTTTCTTTTTCTTTTTTTTTGTTTTACTTTACCTTCTAACCAATCATTCCTATGGTCAAATATTGATTGTCATACACTGATCACATTACACAGCAAATATTTAATCTCCTTGCTGTCATATCTTGGTCAGGTACCTAACTCATCATTAATTCTTCATTCAATACCATTAAATTCCTATCCCTCTTAGTTTATCATCCCTTAGGGATTTCTACTTCTACTTCAAAGGTTTGAATAGACCTCAAACATTTTACCTTATCACCTTGTCTCTATCAACGTTACATTGATTACTCGAAGTTTAGGTTGTCACTCTGCTTTCCTACTAAGGTATAAACTCCTATTTCTATTGGGTCTACTATACTTCCAACCATTTGATTAGGAGTTATACGATGAGGATCCTTTGAAAATCAGACCCGTTCCAGGCATCCCCTCAATCATAAATTCCACCTCAAGAAACAAACTCCTACCTTAAGAAACCATAGTGGCCAAATAGGGCTATATAAACCCTAACTTTGATTTTTTCCAAAATTCAATCCAAATATCAATTAAACATGATAATTTCAACTCATCTTCAAGGCTTCTATCCTTCCCTAAACCATATTCAATCTAATTGAATTGGACAGCATAACAACCTTAGGTTACAACTTGAATTTCTAACCAAAACAAGCTTTAAACTCAAGCAAAATCAAGCTCAAACTTACCTCAATTAATCCTTGATCAAAACTTGACATTTCTTCTTCTAATTACATAGTTAAAGGCTCTCCCTTAAGGTCAAGAATTCAGTTTGGCAACACCTCCTCTAAGCTCTCTAATTTTGGCCAAATTATTCAAAATAAGGGGGTATTTATAGAAATTTTTGGGCCAGCCTCCCCTCTGCAATTGTGGCAAAAAATTGGCTAGCAAGATGGCCATATGGCTGCCATCAAATACTCCAAAATTTCTGATCTTGCCAAGTGTCCTCATTCTAAAATATTCCACTAATATTTTGATTTAATTTGGGCTTAAGACTCCTTAATTGTTGGGCCACCATTTGCACAAAATTTTTAGGATTTCTTGGCTCAAAATGAAGCCCAAATCTAATTTAAAAAGGAAGAAAAAGCGGGGCCCACTCATAAATATCAATTTTTGACCAAACTCACTATATCGGTTACTATTTACAAAAATAGTTTTGGGCCTCCAAAAATTTATTTCTCTTCATCAAAAACTCCTTTCTAATATAGGAAAGTATCCTCAAAAATTTGGAAATTTATCTCCACCTCTAATTATTTATTTTGAATTTTCTCCAAAATCAAGCTTTACCGATGAGATTTCAGTAATTAAATATTCTAAAATTAATTATTTCACCTCCAGTGCCTAGAAACAATTTTATAAACTCCAATAAATCCTTAAATAATTTTTCATATTTTTTAGGAATTATTGAGGCCTCTACATGTTTAAAATAATTATTTTTGGCTAATTTTTCACTATTTTTCCCGAAAAATCTCTGTTTACAGAGGATTTTGTTATAATTTATTTTCATGTCATTTCCACCTCTAGGGACTCAAATAGGGTTTCAAAACCTCTAATTTATCTTTTTACTATTTTTCAGAAATGTTCTAAATTTTTCACAAATTTCCTCATTTTATCTTTTTTGGACTGATATATTTCAAAAATATGAGTCCAGACAAGAGTCGAAGCTTAACTCAAAAGTTGTTCTACCTTTGAGTCTACTTTACTATTTGACCCTCTATCTAATTTATTATTCATATTCTCAGGGTCAAATCTGGCAAGATGTGGCACCCAAAAATTAAAAAACATTTCTTTCACTACACTGTTTTATTTTACTTGAAATGATTTTCAAAACTCCAATTTTAATTTTAACTTCATTGAGTCAGTTAGTTTCCTAGGTAATTAATGAATAAGGCTTCTTTGAGACGACTCGAGGTTGTAGCTAACTACAATCTGTGGTCTAAAAATTTATTGATTTTTGACCCACAATATGGGCTAGACGCAAGTCAAATCAAGGCAGCCAGTAAGGATAACTTGAGGCTTTTAAAAAATAATAATAATGGAGTAATATTGTAAATTTGCCAACATTTTTAAATTCAAAATCTGTCATTATGACTGATTTGAAATTTCGCAAAATCAAGTGACCTTTTGAAATTTGGAAATTCAACTATCAATGTTTTTTTTTTTTTGGAATTTTCCCAAAAGAAATATGTATTGAAAAGATAACTAAAGTCTAGAGGAATTCATGTAGAAGGAATTTTTGCTCCATTTCGAAATGTTCAAATGTATTTTTATATCAGAGATTTTTGTTTTTTTTGTTTTACTATGCACGGGTATTACCCTATTAAATATAATTTGTTTAAGACACTGTTAAACACTAAATGTGAGCACCTTTCTCAACTAGGATTCAAATATTGGTTTATCATTTTATGAAGGACCAACCCCTTTCACTATACTTAATCCTCGTAGGTCATCTAAGATCTGATTAGTCAATAGAGCTTTTAACAAAAGATAACAAGTAATTTTAAGCCACTAAGCTTTAAAATTTTGGCTAAAGTCTTTGGATTTGCGTTAGAAGGATGACTAAATAGGTTCAAAGTTTAAAATATTAAAAGAAAGAGAGGGCATAATCTGAAAATTTATATTCTCAACATGTAATGGAGGCATATGCCCACTAACTTGTATGTGGCTCCGCCACAGTTCGCAACTTCACAGAGATGGTGGTATTTCAGAGAGTAGTACGAGGGAAGCTCAACTGAAGGTGTGAGGGCTGCTAACTCGATTAGCCGAGAGAGATGGAGCGTTGCCATCGAAGTCCATTAGTCAGAGGAAATGAAGGGGCGGCTGCGGTCAAATTTGATTTGCTTGTTTTCTCATATAAAATCACTCTTTAAATATGCTAGCGAAGCTCGCTCCCCACACTAGAGCCGTGTTAAAACTGATCTTTTGAACTTGTAGCCATCAAGCCCGAGCCTGTTTTATTTTATTTTATTTTTTGTAATTCTTTTCCTCCTTTCAGCTATAATTTTGTTTACTTTTTTAGTTTTTTTATCTCATTCTCATTATTTCAAATGACCATAGTGTAATATATCTTTCACTTTGTATTATGAATTTTATTTGTGGTGGAGTTAGCTGAGCAAAAAGAAGGCGGCTCTGCTTCTCAAGCTCAACCAAATAATTTCATATTTTCATATCATGCTTCAAACCCTATCAATATTAAATGATGACTGATGGTTAGGTACTTGATATGATTAGTGGCATTGTGTTTGTGTTATTATTGATTTTGATTTATCATGTTTTAATTTAGGATGTATGCTGATAAAACTCAATTTTTATATATTTTATTTCACATTAATCTTGGATTTAAATGATATCTTAAGCTTAAATAGATATTTTATGCATTATTGGATTAAATTATTGATTTTAGGATTTTTCATAAAATTTTAGATTTTGGATTGAAATATGAATATTTTGTGATTTCTTATTTTTTGGCTTGAAATTAATATTTCCTATTTCTTTCAAGTCAATTCTCATATTTTTGAAAAGTTAATTTTTAAAAAAAATTTCAATCCCTTGCCTTATTTAATTTTTTCAATTCCTTGCCTTATCTAATCTTTAATTTTGATATTGATTATATTATATTTGAATATAATCCATATTAATAGACGAGGCGGCTACCTTCCTCTTCACTCAGTAATCTTCATTCCATTTATTCACTTATCCCCATCCTCCATCATTCCATGAGTTTCATGCCATCCATGGGAGTTTGAGCTTGGTTGGGAGACAATTTGGAAGGAGTATGAGGAAAGTTAGAGCCTAAGGCTAACATTTGAAGACCATAAGGAAGTGATATTTCATTTATATTTTTAATTCAGAGTGGATTCATACCGAGATTATATTTGTACTAAGATATTTGCTAGATTTTATGTTTATGAACCTCTACATTGTTAATTAAATTTATAATTGAGTTTTCATTATGAATTTAATTATCAATGTGAGTTGAATTGCAAACTTGGATTCTTTTTCCTCTTGATTGTTCAATTGAGTGGGTAAATGATCTAATTGTTTAATTAGATAATTCTAAGCATAATTTTTAAAATTAATTTGAATTATTTCTCACTAGTCTTAATCAGTTTAATTAACTAACCTTATATCATTATGAGTTCTCTAATGGTTTAAAAATTTTTGAACTGAAGGGTTTCTCATGTTTCAAGCAAGTAATTGAACTTGTTAACTCCTCTCTTTTGTCACCTCCCTTTGATCCAATTAATTGATTCCATAAAAGTTCACTTCTTGCAATTAATCATTCTTGAAAAGAACCTCTCATTTTTGTTTTCTTAATTTTCTTTACTTTTTATTTAATTTCCTTTATCCCCCCAAAATTACATTTACATTCATCCAGTTTAATATCACTTTTATATAGATTCTAGGTTATTTGCATCACATTTTTCATCACATGAACTCATATCTTAAAAAAAAAACCCCTAAATTGCTCCTTAGAAGATGACCTATGTTGCCACCATATTACATTTATAATTGGTCTTTGTTTAATTGAGTGATATAGCAATGGAGACATCAAAATGATATATCATGTATGTCTAATAATTTGGGATGTTTGAAATTTTGGATTCTATATTTTATTTATAATAATTTCTATTTCAATATTTCATTTCAAGTATCTAGGAATTGGAATGAATTTTATTAAAAGAAAACAAAATGCAAAAATAATTTTTACAACAAAAAGTGACATTTTGGCAAGCTTGCTTGGTAAAATACCAATCCGCTAGAAATCTGATCTTTTAGCTAATTAATAGTCCAAAAAGATTGTAGAACTCCCATGAATAAATATGGGTATATATGCATACCAAGAAATGAGCAACGACGTCAATTATATGTGCATACCTTTAGGGTTGATAATATGAACCCATAGGTTGCCTTTTGGCGAGTTGAACCATATAGATCAGGTTGAAAAGACTCGTTTGAAAACAGCTCGGGAGCCCATCAACACCTTTTTTTTATCTAATGAAATTGTTACTTTTTAATATTTTTTTCTTATACAATATCCAAAAATAATAATAATACAATTTTTTTTCCTTCAAATATTTGATTGAAAACACCAAATAAATTATATAAGTATTTTTTAAATTTTTTAGATAGGATATAATATATAATAATATAATTATGATAATTAAAATTTAAAAAAAAATAAGGGCTAACCCGCAACAAGTTGCGAGCCTAGCGGTGCGGGTTAAAAAAACTCGTTTATTAATGGGTTGACTTTTGGCTAGCTCTAACAGACTATTTTTGGAGGGTTGTACGGGTCCAACTCATATTACCAGTTCTACATACTTTTGCTCATCAAACTGACGGATATTTAGAAATGCTTTAAAGCAAGATGCACAAACTGAATATGAAAACAGATCCAACATCTTAAAATGAAGAAATGAAATACAACGTACTCAAATGCTCACTAAAGAAAGAATGAAACAATCTTCTAGACAAAAAGCTATCGTAATGATGTTACTCGGACAGAATTGTCGGCAGATCCTGTCAAAAAAATGGGCAATATCGGATGCCAATCAACAGCTGTAACAGAGGCTGCATGAGCAAGCGTTCTCCACCCACTTCGACCACCTTGAACCTGAGACAGTACAGTGAGACGTACGAGTAAAAGCACCATACCCAACATCGAGCACGATGAATGTAACAAACAGGGGTACATGGATTTATCACTTTTCAACTACCACGCAGAACTTCAAAAACTAAAATATCATCCACAAACATTACCACCAGGAAGTTATATCCCATTTTTACAAAGGCTCAGTTTGTGTAATATGTCATTCCTAACTGAATTGAAGGGTATCACATGACAAACCAGATATAAATTGACATCTTCGTCGAGATGGGTGATAGCAAAATTAATACACCAGTGTTTAGATCTTCAGGAATGATAGTTAAGTGGGGTATTTTCGACCACCTTGAACCTGAGACAGTACAGTGAGACGTACGAGTAAAAGCACCATACCCAACATCGAGCACGATGAATGTAACAAACAGGGGTACATGGATTTATCACTTTTCAACTATCACGCAGAACTTCAAAAACTAAAATATCATCCACAAACATTACCACCAGGAAGTTATATCCCATTTTTACAAAGGCTCAGTTTGTGTAATATGTCATTCCCAATTGAATTGAAGCGTATCACATGACAAACCAGATATAAATTGACATCTTCGTCGAGATGGGTGATAGCAAAATTGATACACCAGTGTTTAGATCTTCAGGAATGATAGTTAAAGTGGGGTATTTTCTACCTTTTGAAGTTTAGCAAATGGCTCAAATTAAAAGGTGTGTTTGCATTTTTCCCCAGTTTAATCATAAGTTTTCCATCCATCATGTGAAGACCGGTGATGCAAGTCAAGCCAATATGACACCCAGGGAATTCTAATTCATTTTCTATAGAGCAAAATAATTTATTATTGTTAGAAGGAGTAGACCCAAACCCAGAAAGCTAGATTAGTTTGAATTTAAACTGTTTTTTTCCTTACGATGTATTAACAGTGAAGAATACATCATAAGGTAGTTAGTTAGGATAAAAAGAATAATAGTAAGGTATAGTTGTAATTGCAGATCAGTTTTTGGAAGTTAATCAAGACTATTATTCAGAATTATCTGTCTCTTCTTCTCCTACCTCTCTTCTTCCATTTTCTATCCAAACCACAAAATGGATAGACCTCAGCCTATATGCCCTCCACACATTCGCAAGCAGCACTACAACAGGTGGCTGAAGAGTACGATCAAAGGTTTCAAGCTTCAAGCCATCAACAATGAGCTCTGAGACCTACATGAGCTTTGTGCTCTGCCTGCCACCACATGGGCTCTTTCCAACCAAATGGATTCCTTTCTTCAAGATAGGGAGTCGGACAATCATGGTGGGAATAATGGACCTCCTTGACACCCAAGAGGCTGCGCAGATGCTTAAGGATTATCAACCTCCTATGAGGCTTGCAAAATTGGACTTTCCTAAATTCCAACACTCAGATATTGTGGTGTGGATCTAGAAAAGCGATAGGTATTTTGAGTTGGATGAAACGCCGGACAAATGGAAAGTGACTACGGCAAGCATTCAATTGGACGAAAAGGCTTGCCTCTAGCATCAATCGCTTGAACAGGACGTGGAGGGTCGTTGAATAAGATGGCCAGAATATAAAGACGACCTCAAGAATAGATTTGGACCAACTTACTAGGCTCCATGTGAGATTTAAAGAAGCTTAGACAAACAGGTTTGCTAGATGACTACAATGACAAGTTTGATGCCATTTGGCGTAAATTGAGACTACCCAAAGATTATATTGTTCAGGGCTATATGAGGGGTCCCAGCAATGAATTTGCTAAGCAAGAATCCTGCAGCTAAGAACTATGAGGGAGGAAGAAGTATAGCAAAATTACATGATATAAATCTGCGTCAAGAAGAAGACACAAAAGGAGGTTAGAAGGGGTTTAATGACGCAACACAAACACAAGGGAAGTGACACTATTCCTGGATGCCATTCGTGTGGAGTGGGATGCAGACCTTTAGGGGCAGAATAGTCAACTCGGCAAAGCCCACTACAGTGCCTATGAAGAGTGGTTTGGGTTCTTCAAGTTCACGAGTTTCTTCTCAAGGGACAACCCGCCTGAGGAAGTTGAGAACCACATAACACAACCTATGTTTCTACTGTCACCAGAAATATTCTAAGGGGCGCAAGTATCCCCAACAACAATGCATGGAGCTCCAATTGACTGAGTTGGAGCTGGGTAAAGGAGAAGATGAACCCAAGCCCACAAAGCTTGGACAAGATATTCAAGATCAAGAGCCAAAGGTATATATGCAGATTTCTTTACATGCAATACAAGGCAGTGCAGGGGCGTCCTCCATGAGAATTCAAGGTCATGTGGGAAAAACGCCAGTCCAAATTCTTATTGACAATGGTGCTACGCATGACTATTTGGACTGAGCTTTGGCAAAGCAGTTGGGGTGGAAGGAAGAGTTTGATGTTATGTCAGATGCAGAGATCGCTAGTGGGGGTAGGTTGAAGATATGTGGAGGGGTTCAAATGGCGCATGTAAGGGGAAGAATACCTGTGGGATCTGAGAGTCATGGGAATTAAGAAATATGATATAGTCCTGAGGCTGTGTTGGCTTAAGCATACAGTTCACCAGGCTTCATGGAATTATGACACTTTAGCTATGCCATTTTGGTATAATGGTATAATGTGTACATTGCAGCCAGCACAACGAATAGTACGTGGGTTAAGAAGGTTGATGGGTCTTTAGAGGATGGTGGTCAACTTTTTCTGTTGTGATTGGTGGAAAGTGGAGAGAATAATCTCCAATGTGTGCAAGATGAGTTAGAGTTAGGTGCTGTTCAGGGAGTGCAGAAGCTTTTCTCACAATTTGCTGATGTATTTAGTGAACCCAAGGGGCTGCCTCCTTCCAGGGAAGGTCAGAACCATCTTATAATTCTTCACGGGTCAGATCCAGTCAATTTAAGGCCCCATCACTATGAAGGCCTGTTAGAAGCCGTGATCCTCTCCCCCATCTTCTCCCTTGATTTACTCTATTAATTACCTAGAATAACTTCCTGATTTCTTGTGATATTGCATTATTACTGATTGATTGTAATCTCTTTGCATTATTATTATTGATTGTAACCGGATTGCACTCTCCCATCCGGACTCTATAAATTGTACTCAGATCATATGAAATAAGATATATGAGTGAATTTACATACTCCACAAATATGGTATCAGAGCACTGGGTTCGGTCTGAACCCAGAAAAGCTCCGTAAACGTCTGTTGTGAGCCAGAGAGAGAGAGACAGCGCGGGGAGAGAGAGAGAGTGAGGTGTCCTCAAACTAATGCAAGAAGAGCTGCGTGGACGACACCACCCCTCCAGTCCTCACCGGCGTCCCTTGATCGGCTAGTCCCCAGAAGCCGACGTCGAACGGAGCTGCGCGTGACTCTCACGCGCCGACACAAGCACTGCGCGTGAAGTCCACACGCCGCCACGCCCTATCACGCGCCGCCGCCAGAGACCTCCAGTATCTTCCAGAGACCCAGAAAATGGATGACCTAGAATTTCCACCACTTTTTGGATCTGTTCGCAATATTCCAAGGGCCCTCATGTCCGGTACATCTTCTAATACTCAAGCTACTCCTTCTAAAAACTCCACTGCAGAATCAGACTTGACAATAGCCACTGAACCTCAAGCTATGGGGGTATCTCACAAACTTAATGGTAGCAACTATCTCCAATGGTCTCAAAGTGTCTTAATGTATCTGCGTGGGAAGCGTAAGGAGAAGTATATCAATGGAGAAGCACAACAACCTTCACATAATGACCCCAAATTTGACACCTGGTTCGCTGAAAATAATCAGGTGATGTCTTGGTTGTGCAATTCAATGACCCTCAAAATCAGTGAAGGATACCTTCTTGCAAGCACAGCCAAGGAAATCTGGGATGCTGCTAAGCGGACCTACTCTACCCTCGACAACACTGCAGCCTTATTAGATCTCAAGAGGCAACTCAAAGATCTGAAGCAAGGCAACTTAACTGTAACACAATACTACAGTACTCTGACAAAGATATGGCAGCAATTGGATCTCTTTGAAGTACATCCTTGGAAGGATATAGATGATGCTAATTACTATAGACAGTTGGTGGAAAAGGGACGAACATATGAATTTTTGTTGGGCTTGAATGATGTGTTTGAAGAAGTGAGGGGGAGAATTATGGGACTGAAACCTCTGCCATCCCTATTTGAAGTCTTCAGTATGGTTAAGTTCGAAGAAAGCCGAAGACACCTCACCCAAGGTAATCTGACCCCAGCAGAGGGCTCGGCATTGGTGACGAGAGGGTTCCAGACATCAGAGGGGCCTGAGAAGAGAGGGAACAAGTGGTGCAATCATTGTAACAAGAGAGGGCACACCAGAGATGAATGTTGGAAACTACATGGAAAACCAACCCAAGGGAAGCAGAAACGAGAAGATAGAAAGAGCCACCACACCTCATCTGAAGAAAGAGGTGACGATGGAGACTAGTTGACCAGAGAAGAGCTTCAAATGCTTCGTAAGATACTTGAAAAACAAAACAAGTCAAAATCTGTTCCCAACGTGAACTTGATACAGTCAGGTAACTCCATTATAGCCCTTAATGCAATGGTAACTAGTGATGAGACTTGGATTATTGACTCCGGTGCTACGGATCACATGACTGGTAATAAGTCCTTCAAATCCCTCAAATATTGCCATGAGAACCTTAGGGTAAAAGTAGCAACTGGACTATATACGAAAGTTGAGGGTGTTGGCATTGTGGCTCTATCTGAAGATCTGGAAATCCATAATGTTTTGTTTGTCCCTGCTCTTACTTGCAATCTTATTTCTGTGAGCAAATTAACTAAAGGGGACGTATGTCGGGTGATCTTTGATGATGTTAAATGTGTTTTTCAGGATTCGACCTCGGGGAGGAAGATTTTGACTGCTAAAGAATGGGATGGACTCTACTACTTTGAAGGAAAGGATATGAAGATAGCAGGAGTAAAGAAAGCTATGGTTAGCTCCAATTCTCAGAATAAAAATGTAATGTTGTGGCATCTAAGATTAGGCCACCCCAGCTTTGATTATATGAAGCATGTGTTTCCAACTTTATTCAATAAAAATTCTTCTCCTTTCCAATGCGAAACGTGCCAAATTGCAAAACAAACTCGCGCCTCTTATCCCAAACATACTTACAAACCTACTGCCCCGTTCACAATGATCCATACCGACATTTGGGGACCTGCCAAAACCAACACACGAACAGGCACAAGGTGGTTTATCACATTCATAGATGATCACACCCGGGTCACATGGGTTTACCTTATGAAAGAGAAATCCGAAGCCTTACAAATTTTCAAAAACTTTTGCTCGTTTGTGAGAACCCAATTCCAAACTCCCATCAAAGTTTTGAGAAGTGACAATGCCAAAGAATACGTGAGTGGAGCCTTTAGGGAATTTCTTGAGCAGGAAGGAATCCATCACCAAACCTCGTGTCTATACCCCCCAACAAAATGGAATTGCTGAGCGAAAGAATAGACATCTTTTGGAAGTAACTCGAGCTATTATGATGGAAAGAAACGTTCCGAATATGTTTTGGGGAGATGCTGTACTGACCGCAGCTTACCTTATCAATCGCATGGCCTCCAAAATCCTCCATTTCAGTACCCCTATTCAGAAATTCCTCGAGACTTACCCCACCTCACCTATCATCAATTCCATTCCCCAAAAGATCTTTGAGTGTGTTGTCTTTGTTCATAAACATGATGGAGGCAAACTAGGTGCTAGAGCAGAAAAATGTATTTTCCTCGGGTATTCCTCCACCCAAAAAGGGTATAAGTGTTATAGTCCTACTACTAGAAAACTCATCATCTCCAAAGATACCGTCTTTTACGAGGATGACGCTTACTACCCCAAATTACCCATTCAGGGGGAGCACTGTGGAGTAGAATGGCTAATTACACCTGAACCTATAACCACCTCCAACCTACCTCTTAACCCCCTTGAATCTTCCACACCTCAAGAAGAAATCCCCGAACCGGAATCACAAACCCCTAGTCCTACACCTTCTCCAAAACACCAAAACACCACAAACACTCCTCACCCAATGGAAACCAATGCTGAAATTGATGCAGAGGTGACAGAGCACTCAAGTTCTCAATCAGGTAGTAGGGTTCCTTCCATTCCAAGGCAGCAACATGATTCCAATCCGGAGTTGGATCCTGAAGAGCTGGGATGGCCTATTGCACTCAGAAAGGGGGTAAGATCGTGTACTCAGCATCCTATTCAAAAATTTGTCTCCTATGGCAATTTATCTGCGCGAATGCAAACCTTTGTAGTGAATAGTTCACAGGTGAAGATTCCAGAAACATTTCAACAGGCTATGACAGATCCTAATTGGAAACATGCTGCATATGAGGAGTTAAGAGCCTTGAAGGAAAACAACACGTGGGATATTACCACACTTCCTAAGGGCAAGAAAGCAGTGGGCTGTAGGTGGATCTTCACCCCTAAATTCAATCCTGATGGAAGCATCAACAAGTACAAAGGAAGATTAGTGGCTAAAGGGTACACTCAAACCTATGGGATTGATTATCAAGAAACGTTTGCTCCTATGGCGAAATTCAACACCATCCAGGTACTCCTATCCCTTGCTGCTAACCTTGACTGGTCTCTACATCAGCTAGACGTGAAGAATGCTTTCCTAAATGGAATTTGAGGAGGAAGTATACATGGAAATTCCAGATGGAGTAATAGCTCCACCCAACTCAGTTTGCAAATTGAAGAAATCATTGTATGGCTTGAAACAGTCTCCACGAGCTTGGTTCGACAGGTTTGCCAAAGCAATCAAAAGGTTTGGTTACATTCAAGGACAAGCTAATCACACTCTTTTCGTCAAACACAGTGATGGAAAGGTAACGATCCTAATTGTGTATGTGGATGATATAGTCATAACTGGCAATGATGAGGTTTCTATCTCCCATCTCAAGAAAGCCCTGGCTAGGGAATTCCAAGTGAAGGACCTAGGACAAATGAAGTACTTTCTTGGAATGGAAGTTGCTAGATCCAAAAAGGGTATAAGTGTGTCTCAACGAAAGTACACACTTGACTTACTCCACGAAACAGGAATACTTGGGGCTAAGCCTAGTGAGACTCCTACGGAAGAGTCATGCAATCTGGAAGTGAAACCAAACGGGACACCAGTTAACTCAGAAAGGTACAGAAGACTTGTGGGTAAACTGATCTACTTGACTCATACAAGGCCTGACATTAGCTATGCAGTTGGAGTGGTAAGCCAATTTATGCATCAACCCCAGGAAGAACACATGGAAGCAGTATACAGAATCCTCACCTACCTCAAACTCAATCCTGGAAGAGGAATATTCTTTCAAAAGGGGAATACAAGGAGCATAGAGGTCTACACTGATGCAGATCACGGGAGAGCTGTGGATAACAGGAGATCAGTCACAGGATACTGCACTTATGTTTGGGGAAACCTAGTCACTTGGCGAAGCAAGAAACAAACAGTAGTCTCAAGGAGCAGTGCTGAAGCTGAGCTAAGAGCTGTAGCCCTCGGGGTATGTGAAGGAATGTGGGTGATTAGACTCCTGAAGGAATTGAGAATTTCCTATGAAGGACCTATGAATCTCTGGTGTGATAATCAAGCCAGCATTGAAATGACCAAAAATCCTGTGTATCACGACCGAACAAAACATGTTGACATTGATCGGCACTTCATCAAAGAAAAGGTCGAAGATGGCACCATTAACTTGAACTATGTGCGTTCAACTGATCAGATTGCTGACATCATGACCAAGCCGTTAGCCAGAGTCAAGTTTGAAGGGCTTCGGAGCAAGCTGGGAATGGTTGACATTTACTCTCCAGCTTGAGGGGGAGTGTTAGAAGCCGTGATCCTCTCCCCCATCTTCTCCCTTGATTTACTCTATTAATTACCTAGAATAACTTCCTGATTTCTTGTGATATTGCATTATTACTGATTGATTGTAATCTCTTTGCATTATTATTATTGATTGTAACTGGATTGCACTCTCCCATCCGGACTCTATAAATTGTACTCAGATCATATGAAATAAGATATATGAGTGAATTTACATACTCCACAAATAAGGCCCAATGCAGGTTTTATGTGACAACATGGCAACAATCAAAATCGTAAAGAATCCTGTTCAACGTGAGAAAACAGGATTGATTGTCATTTTATCAGTGGAAAAACACGGGAGAATTGCAGAAGTGAGCTACGCTCCCACTAGACATCAAGTGGCAGATATACTCACCAAGTCAATTGCCAGGCCTAGGTTTGAAGAGTTGACAAAGCAGGGAATGATAGACATCTTTCTCTAGATTGAGGGGGAGCGTTGGAAGGAGTGGACCAAGAAGCCCAAGTTCAAAAAGCTTGATTACTTTGAATTTAAATTTTGTTTTTTTTCCCCCTTTCAGGTAATTATTATTTCCTTGATTCTAGCAGTCAAATCTAGCTATTGATTATTCCTTGATCAAATTCGATCCTCACAACCTAATTAGCCTATCTATGTACTACCTTGCCTACCATGAATAATACAAGTTGAGAATCATTTTTCTCTTCGGCAAATTTCAATTATCAACGAACTTGACTTCATATTTAGAAAGGAGGCAAGAGTATAAACTTGAACCTGATATATGGGTGCTCTTACTGAACCTGACGTTACTAAGAGTCTCCTCCCACTACCATCCAAAGCCATCTCATGTCTGCAATATTTAAGATCTGCTGGGTAACGCAACCTACAAAAAAAGGTTGAGATATCATGATAGCAACAAACTCTTTGAGCATGTCCAAACATGGGAGGAGAGGACAGGGGGCCCAAATTTATTACTCCAACAAAATGCATTGTTGTTCTGCACAATTATCACATGTAGTAGCAAAGTCTATTACTGAGTAGAAGTCAGATTAACCAAATATTTTAGCTATTGAAAGTACACACCCATAATTAAATCATATCTGCAACAGGAAAAGAAAGATTGTCATTAAAATTCCACGTCAAACAAGATAAAAATACCCAATTTTACAGCTTCCATTAAACCATAGGTTCCTTTACACCACAACACTCAATATGTGAATGGTAGTTGATAAACCTCTAATTTGCTATGGTTAACATCGAATTTGTATGACATTTAATTGTCTTTTATGGGAAATTACACTAATATTGGATTGGATGATTATGAGTATATGATATTACATCTTTGATTGAGATTTTGGCAGATTGTGTTGGAATCTTGAACATAGAAGTAGAAAAAGGGGAAAAGGCAAAGAGAGAGAAGAGAAAGAGTAGGGAAGAAGAACTCTAGAACCAGAATCTGAAGAAGAATGAAAGAAATAGAGAGAAAAGAAGAAAGGAAGGGAGAGAGAAAAGGGAGAGGCTAGAACCAGAATATAATTCTAGGGAAACAGAGGAGAAAGTTAGGAAATTGTATAATCATTCATTCATCCATGTCTAATATTTATAGCCTAACACAGTAACTGCAAATAACTACTCTTTCCTAAACATATAAAACTAACATTAATTGACATTATCTTAAAATAACTGACATAAGACATTTGTAAAACTGACACTAACTTAAAATAACTGACATAAGACACTTGTGATGGCCAATACAACATCACATAATAGACAAAACATAAAACACAATACTAGTAAAGGGTGCTAGTTCCTATCAATACCCTCCTCCAGGAGAAAAGCCTTGTCCTCAAGGCATAAGGAAGCGAGTTGAGAAGCAATCAGATCATATTTTCCACCATATTCCTTTCTCCAAGTTATTGTTTTTCTTGGTCTTCATAGTCTAATTCTTCATAAGCATATTTCCCATAATTATTGTTGCTCCCTTTAGGTTTTGGAAGTGACTTTTGATGCTGCATGGCTGTCATCTCTGTATCCAAATTGTTTATGAACAATATGGTGCGCCGAATGGTATATATTATTCACTGTACAGAGCGCTATATTTATAGGAGAGAGGAGGAGATCTCACAGAATCATCCGAGATCTTCCTAAGATACAATATGGAAAAACATAATAAAGGAAACAGAATAATTCTATGATCCCTAGAAACACGGAAATAATGATAATAAAGATAATAAAGATAATTAACCCTAAAAGGCTGTTACTTAGTCAAACCAGAAACAAAGAACTACTCCCACTTCCAACACTCCCCCTCAAGCTGGAGAATAAATGTTGAGCATTCCCAGCTTGCTTGTGAGCTCATTGAACTTTGTTTTTACAAGTGGCTTAGTCATCACATCTGCCACCTGCTTTCCAGAAGGAATGTATGAGAGATCAATTTCCTTAGCTTCAATTTTTTCTTTGATAAAATGTCTATCAATCTCAACGTGCTTTGTTCGATCATGCTGTACAGGATTGTTTGCAATCTTTAAAGCTGCCATACTATCACACCACATCTTGATTGGTGTGGTTACTTCTATACCCAGTTCCTTGATCAACCGAACTACCCAGATTCCTTCACAAATTCCAAGAGCCAGCGCCCTGTATTCTGACTCAGCTGAGCTTCTTGACACAACAGACTGTTTCTTACTCCTCCAAGTCACCAAATTTCCCCAGACAAACGTGCAGTATCCTGTGGTAGACCGTCGGTCACTTATTGCACCTGCCCAATCTGCATCTATATATACTTCTATACTTGTATCACCCTTTAGATCAGGCACCCTCTTGTTTCCATTAGTGTATATCTCAATATCCTGTTTGTCCCCTTTGCAGAAAAATAGACCTTTACCAGGAGTTTTCTTCAGGTATCTGAGTATACGGTACACAGCTTCCATATGTTCTTTCTGAGGATTATTTGCAAATTGACTAACAACCCCCACAGCAAAGGATATATCCAGCCTTGTATGGGCCAAGTAGATCAACTTTCCCACTAGCCTTTGATATCTCTCCCTGTTAACAGACTTTCCATCAGGAGAAATTTCCAAATTACAATTGAACTCCATAGGAGTATCAGCAGGCCTGGCCCCAAGCATCCCGGTTTCTTTGAGCAAATCCAGAGTGTATTTTCTCTGTGATACACTAAGACCCTTCTGTGATCTGGCAATCTCTAACCCAAGAAAATATCTTAAGTTGCCGAGGTCTTTTACCTCAAATTCGGTGGCTAGTCTTCCCTTCAAGCTTTTAATTTCTTCAGGATCATTACCTGTTAACACCATATCATCAACATACACAATCAACACTGTTATTTTATTAGCATGGTGTTTAACAAATAATGTATGATCTGTTTGGCATTGTTTGTATCCAAATCCCTTCATGGCACGTGTGAACCTTTCGAACCATGCCCTAGGGGACTGTTTCAAACCATATAGAGACTTGTGTAGTTTGCAAACCTTGTCTTCATTTTATGGACCACGCAGTCCTAAAGGTACTTCCATATAAACTTCCTCTTCTAAGTCTCCATTTAGAAAGGCGTTTTTTACATCCAATTGATGCAAAGGCCAATCTAGATTTGCTGCAATAGAAAGGAGCACATTTATGGTGTTAAATTTAGCGACCGGTGCAAATGTCTCTTGATAGTCAATCCCATAAGTTTGGGTGAAACCCCTTGCAACTAGTCTTGCCTTATACTTGTTTATACTTCCATCAGGATTATATTTCTTGGTAAATACCCATTTACTTCCTACAACAGACTTCCCATGAGGTAGATTAGCAATTTCCCAGGCTTTATGTTGATCTAGGGCCCTCAACTCTTCTTCAATTGCTAATTTCCAGTTTGGATCAGTCATAGCTTCCTTGAAATTTTTTGGAACTTCTTCCTTGTCAATAGTAGTAACAAATGCCTTAAATTGAGAATTAAGCCTCTCATAGGAGACATACCTGCTGATTGGGTGCCGTGTACAACTTCTCTTGCCTTTTCTTAGTGCAATAGGCCATTGAAGATCTTCAGGACTAGCCTCGGGTAGAGTTTCATGGCTCTGCCTCGGAATGGTAATGGGATCTTCTTGGTGTGCTGGCTGCTCAATCTGATTCTCCCTGTTTTCATCCCCACATGAGCTTGGGTTTACTTCCGGGGTTGTATTAGGTGCAGGTTCAGGTCTGATTTCTGATTCTGCTTGGATTTCAGCTCTGTTTGGCTAAGTTTCTGATTGGGTATTTGGTGGTTCCAGGTGAGGACAGGTGATTTCAGGCCTATTTATGGATGGTTCAGGTTCAGCTGTTGGTTCGGTTGCAGGAAATTCAGGTCTGTCTAGTGATATAGGTCTGTCTAGTGATGTTTGAGTTCCAGTTATAGGGTGCCCATCCATGGGATAAGTAGGGGTATCCACTGTAGGACAAATAAGCCATTCACTAGTCTGCTCCCCCTGAATGGGTGATTTGGAATAAAAAGGAAGTGTTTCAACAAACTTGACATTCATTGTGATATAAACCCGTTTTGTGGCTGGAGAGAAACATTTATACCCTTTTTGTGTGGAAGAATAGCCCAGAAAAATGCATTTGATGGACCTAGAATCTAATTTCCCACCGTCATCATTGAACACAAATGCTGTGCAGCCAAATACACGGCTTGGAAGAGAATTAATAAGATGGGAGGTAGGAAAAAATTCTAGAAATTTTTGGAGAGGGGTTTGAAATTTCAAAACTTTGGAAGGCATTCTATTTATGAGATAAGTTGCAGTAAGAACTGCATCCCCCCAAAAATTGTTTGGGACATTTTGGCCAATTAAAAGAGCCCGAGCTACTTCCAAAAGATATCTATTTTTGCGCTCAGCCATGTCATTTTGTTGAGGTGTATACGCACAAGAGGTTTGGTGGTGAATGCCATTTTTAGCGAGAAAATGCTGGAATTTAGAGTTAAGATATTCTCTCCCATTATCACTTCAAAGAATTTTAATGGAAGCATTGAATTGTGTTTGAATAAAGGCATAAAAAACTGTAAACAGTGAAAAAACTTCAGATTTATCTTTCATCAGAAAAAGTCAAGTTAGACGGGTATGATCATCAATAAAAGTAACGAACCATCTTGCTTTAGAATTAGTGGCAACCCTTGATGGTCCCCAAACATCACTATGAATAAGGGCAAAAGGTTGGGTTGGAGTATAAGAACTAAGAGGATAAGAATTCCGAGTTTGTTTGGCAAACTGACAGGTATCACAAATAAACTGAGAAGTATTTTTATTCATTGAATTTGGAAACAAAATTCTCATGTAATCAAAACTTGGATGACCTAGCCTATAATGTCATAACAAAATTTCCTCAGAAGACATAAGAGAAGCAGGTTTAGAATAAATTGTAGAAGCAGTTGCATAGCTTTTACTGATGTGATCGCCCTCGAAATGATATAGCCCATTACTTTCCTTAGCTTTGCCAATCACCTTCCCCAAAGCTATGTCCTGAAAATCACATTGAGACTTGTCAAAGATAACTAGGCAATTTAACTTGTGGGCCAAACACTTTACAGAGAGCAGATTACATTTTATGTCAGGTACATAGAGAACATTTTCAAGAATAATTTTTTCAGATAAAATGATAGTTCCAGAACCCATAACTGTAGCATAGGTATTATTTGCAACTTGAACCCGAGAGTGTTCAGCATAAGGACTAAGTGTTGAGAATAATTCCCTATAACCTGTAATGTGATATGTGGCTCCAGAATCGACCATCCAAATATTCTTAGACCCCGTGATAGCACTTAAAGCAGTAAATAAAACAGTACCTGCATGGGCCAACGTAACAGTAGGAGTAGGTTGTTCACTTGGCTTATTGTGAGAATACTTATCTAAAATTCGTCGCAGCATAGAAAGCTCTTCATGATTTAGACTATCATTCTGATCAGTGGGGGTGCCTATTACAAGTCCCCTGCTTTCTCCTTTGGACCGTTGCTTCAAATGGGCTGGTTTCCCATGTATCTTCCAGCAAGTATCCCGTGTGTGTCCATTTTTGTTGCAATGATCACACTTCAAGGAAGATTTCTTTCCCTTATAGTCTCCCCCTTGGTTATTACGAGTCACCATTGCTGAACTCTCAAACATGGGGGAAGGAGTAATGGAAGACAGATTCTAGACTAGAGCTTTTCGGCTTTCCTCATTCTTGACCATATTAAAGACATCCTCAAGAGTCGGGATAGGTTTGATGCTCATGATATGCCCCCTAATATCCTCAAACGTATCATTAAGACCAAGTAGAAATTCATAGCATCTTTCTCTATCAATTACCTTTTTGTAGTAGAATTCATCGGTATGGCATGACCATTGGTGGACCTCATAAAGGTCAATTTGCTGCCAAAGTCTCACAAGGGTGCTGTAATATAATGTCACAGATTTTTCCCCTTGTGAGAGGTTGCGGAGTAATCGCTTTACTTGTAATATGGCGGCTGTGTTTTCCTTCATTGAGTAGGTACGCCTAGCTAATTCCCAGATTTCGTGAGCAGAACTAGCGAGCAAATAATTCTCGCTAATCTCGGGTGTCATGGAATGAACCAACCAAGTCATTACCAAGTTATTATCTGCACACCAAGTCTCGTATTGAGGATCACCGGCTTCTGGTGGTTTCGGATCCCAAGTGAGATATTTTTCCTTCTTCCTTCCACGAACAAACATGAGCACATTTCGGGACCATTGAAGATAATTATTCCCATTCAGCCGATGGGTAATGATCAGGCCAGAGAGAGAGTCATTTACCAGTCCAGTTGACTTGCTCCCATCACTGTCGGCCATGGTTGAGGAGTCCTTGTTTGATGATGATAGGGTCTTTTCACCATCGGTATTGAGGACTCTGGGCTGACCGATCAGCACTTCTTTGAAAGACATGGGTGGTGCTCTGATACCATGAACAATATGGTGCGTTGAATGGTATATATTATTCACTGTACAAAGCGCTATATTTATAGGAGAGAGGAGGAGATCTCACAGAATCATCCGAGATCTTCCTAAGATACAATATGGAAAAACATAATAAAGGAAACAAAATAATTCTATGATCCCTAGAAACACGAAAATAATGATAATAAAGATAATAAAGATAATTAACCCTAAAAGGCTGTTACTTAGTCAAACCAGAAACAAAGAACTACTTTGGGCCTAACAGCGGAGGCCCACTTCCAGCAGTTTAATTTGGCCATAACGGCCGATAGTTGTTGGAAAAGGTGGTCTGTTGGAGGAGGGTCAGTGGAGACAGAGGGTGTGGGTGCAGTGTGAGAAGTTTCTGGATTGGGAGGGGGAAGCATTATTTTGTGATTAATTGCGGGTGTTAACCACGTTGACCCAACAGGTTACAAGAAGGGCGCTCTAATACCAAATTGTTAGATCTCAAAAATAGAAGTAGAAACAGGGGAGAAGGCAAAGAGAGAGAAGAGAAAGAGTAGGGAAGAAGAACTCTAGAACCAGAATCTGTAGTTCTAGAGAAGAGAGAAGAAGAATGAAAGGAATAGAGAGAAAAGAAGAAAGGAAGGGAGAGAGAAAAGGGAGAGACTAGAACCAGAATATAATTCTAGGGAAACAGAGGAGAAAGTTAGGAAACTGCATAATCATTCATTCATCCATGTCATTAATAGAATACATGTCTAATATTTATAGCCTAATACAGTAACTGCAAATAACTACTCTTTCCTAGACATATAAAACTGACATTAACTGACCTTATCTTAAAATAACTAACATAGGACATTTGTAAAACTGACACTAACTTAAAATAACCGACATAAGACACTTATGATGGCTAATACAAAATCACATAATAGACATAAAACATAAAACACAATATTAGTAATCCTATATCAGATTGAAGTTTGGAAATTTAGCTGAATTCCGAAAATGTTTAAAAAGGACCAGGTTCTGCTCAGCAGAGGACTAATTGGTACTGGTGGCGCTAAAGGACGTCAGAGTGTTGAGATGCAGTGTTTAGCTCAATTTGAAATTTCAGCGGGAAGCAAAGGTGCGATGGGAATTTAGTTAGAACCTGTTAAGCACCTTAGGTATTTTGCCCTTAAGCTTGAGTGATCTAATCAGGGACGAGAGATTCCGAGAGGTAGAGGAAACAGAACAAGGGATTGAGAGAAAACTGAGTATACTTCTATTATTCACGAATCATCATAGTGGTCTGATACAATTAGGGATTCACACATCTATTTATAAGGAGAGAATTAAATCACTAATCCTAAGTAACTCTTCTAATAGCTATATGATGCAACACACACACAGAAACCCTTGAACTACCGTAAAGAGTGGGGATTTTAGGAGAAATGGATAGAAACAGAGAGGGCAAAGAGAAGAATGAGCAAAATAGGAAGGGAATAAGGGAGAGTCAGAAAGTGGGGGAGAGAAAACAGAAGCTCAAGGGAGAAGTTTCATGTAATTCAACTACTATTCATCAAAATCTGATTTCAAAGCACATAAGATCTCCTATTTATAGACTAAGGCTTCCTTCCATCAACTTGCAAATAATAAAAGAAAAGAAGATCCACTTGCACGACAAGTAGCTAAAATATCTTGACACTTGCAATGAAAATATATCTACTTACATAACAACTTGCTAACAAAATATCTTGAAACTTGCATAAAGATAATATAAATAAATTAAAGCTCTCTTTTATAGTAAGTTATTCCAAAAATATCCTAACTTATATATTCTATCATTTTTTTCCTAAAATACGTGTTCCCATATTTTCTATCAATTCCCCCCAACTTCCAAGAGCTCTCCTCTAGAGAGGTAGAAAGCTTGTAAGTTTCCAACAGGGTAAGATCTAAATGTTGAAACTCATCTTTTGGGATCCAAGTAGCATCCAAATCTCAATGACCTTTCCAACGAACTAAGTAACGGTGAAGGGGGCCATCTCGAGTGAAAACAATTTGGTCATCCATAACTGTGTCAATTTCTTCTACAGGTGGTGTGTTGGATGGCAAGGATGGAATTTATGCTTAAGTACCTACAAAAATATCAAAAAGCAAAAAGGGAGGCTTAAAAGTTTCCTAGTAAGACATAAGCTCCTCCACATTAAAAAATGGACTTATGGTCATTTTAGAAGGTAATTCTAATAAGTAAGCATTAGACCCTAATTTCTTAGATACACAAAATGGTCCAGAAGCCTAAACATGCAACTTTTTGAAAGCATTTTTGGGATAACATTCTGGACGTATACGTGCCATAACGTAATCACCAACATTAAAACTTTAAAAACGACAATGTGAATTAGCAAATAATTTATACTGTTCATTGCTCACTGTTAATTTGTGCCTGATGTCTGCATGTAAATCATGAAGGCGTTGGGCAAAAGATACTATAGATTCAGAGGTGCGGAATGTCAAAGGAATTGGCATGAGGTCAATAGGTTGTTTGGGGTTGAAACCTTGAACAATTTGGAAAGGACTCATACCTATGGACCTATTTACCAAGTTGTTGTAAGCAAATTCAGCAATTGGTAGCACCAAATCCCAATTCTTAGGTTTATCCCCAACTAGATACCTAAGTAAGTTACCCAAACTACGATTAGTGACTTCTGTCCGTCCATCAGTCTAAGGATGAAAAGCAGAAGAGAATTTCAATTGGGTGCCAAATTGCTTCCAAAGGGTTTTCCAGAAGTAGCTCATGAATTTGACATCTTTATCTGAAATTGTTATAGAAGGCAACCCATGCAGACGCACAACCCCCTTGAAAAACAATTTTGCTAGATGATAAGGATCTATAGTTTTACTAGACGGAATGAAATGAGCCATCTTAGAAAATCTATCAACCACTGCCAAGACGAAATCATGTCCTCAACCTATGTGTGGTAACCCAAGAACGAAATCCATACTCAAATCCTTCCATGGTGCTTCAGGGACAAGCAAAAGGGTGTAATATCTGGTATTTTGTTGTTTTGCTTTTGACATCTGCCAGGTACGACACTGTGACACAACTCTAGCCATATCACACTTAAGGGATGGCTAGTAAAATCGATCTTCTATTAGAGATATGGTCTTGTTAACCCCAAAGTGGCCAGCTAAACCTCCTGCGTGTAATTCCCATATAAGAAAATCTCTCATGGACGTATGCATGATGCACAGCTTGGTTCCTCGAAAGAGATAACCGTCATTGATGATAAAGTCTACATGATCGTGATGATTTCCACCACAAACCTCTTGGTATATGATACCAAAATCAGGACATGAGATGTATTCATCCTTTAACCCCTCGAAACCTGTGATGCCAACGCTCATGGTACTTAACAAATGAACTCTTTGGCTTAAAGCATCAACTACCTTGTTCTCTATTCCCGATTGATGCTTGACAACAAAAGTGAATCCTTAAATAAATTCAACCCATTTGGCATACTTGGTGCTCAAGTGCCGTTGAAAATTGATAAACCTGAGTGCCTCATGGTCAGAATGCAAAACAAATTGTTGTGGAAGAAGGTAATACTTCCAATGCTCTAGGGATCTTATGATTGCATAAAATTCTCTGTCATAGGTAGAGTACCTTTGCTTGGCATCATTCAATTTTTCACTAAAGAATGCCACAGGGTGACCTTCTTGACTCAAGACACCGCCAATTCCTACTCCTAAGGCATCACAAGCAACTTCAAAGCACTTGGATAAATCAGTTAAAGATAAGAATGGAGCTTCCGAAAGCTTCTTGATATCCTGAAAAGCAAATAATGCTGTAGATGTCCACTTGAATTTTTCTTGCATCAAGCAATTGGTGATGGGAGCCACGATGATGCATGTAAAGATATGTAAATATTATGCAATTAGTAGAGAATTTGATATGATATTATTTTCTCATAATGAGCCATTAGTGCATAGGCTCCTCTCTCTTGTATATATGTGCATATTCTAATCATGAATAATACAAGGAATTATTTCACAATTCTCTCTAGAACTAATATCATATCAAAGCAGGCATTTTAAGGTCTTTTTTTTTCTGTTTCGAACTCTAGTTGCAGGCTATGTTTCTGGTTCTCCATCAGCCCTTGTGCTCACAGTTAGGGCTTGGGTTTCCAGCATCAACTGGGAGCACGTGCTGCACAGGGAGGAGCGCGAGGTCCCCATTGGCCGTTCCCCGAAGTTTCGTCTCCGTCTGAGCAACACGTGGGCCTCACACGCTAATTCATGACCTTCTTTTCTGATAAGGTATCCGACGGCATTCCACTTTGCCAAGATCAACTCCACTTTTCCAGCCTATTCGCAAAGGTTTCGAGGTTTAGAAGCAACGTTTGGTAACTGGGCTCTCTCTCACATTCTATGCTAGGGTTGAATCTGTTTGCTTCTTATTTATGGTACATTCACTCTGCTCTTGAGCTCTTGGTATAGCTTTTGTTGCCTCTACCTCTATTTAGTAACTTATCTACCTCTGGCGTGGCACTTTGGTCGTACGTCTCCTCTCTATGATCTTTTGTTGAATATTATAATTATGACTAAACTTAAATCTATTTCTAAGATTGTTCCAACTGTTACAAAAATTACTGATCATAAGTTGACTTGGACAAACTATTTGGATTACAGTAAAACTATTCGACTCTATCTATGGAGTGTTGAAAAGGAAGATCATTTGAAGGATGATCCTCCCAAGACCGATTCACATCAAGCATGGTTACGGGATGATGCATCAGCCGCAGAGTTAGTACTCCCAAGCTTATATTGGATCTGAAAAGTATAGCCCATCGACTTAAAGACCCAACCTTACTGGGTATCATCAAGTATACATTGCTCAAGTAAGAATTTGAGTGCTTTTTGGTCTATCTTGATGCTAAAAGGACGCCCCATGAGATAATAGAGCCATTTGCGTACTACAAACACAATGGCCATCAATTCTCATTCCTACACAGATAATTTCCGATGTCGAGCAAAAAGAGAATGACCAAAATAAGCGATTGGTCAACCTGATTGCATTAACACAGCACCCAACCCAGTACCAAAAGCATCTGTCTCAACAACGAAAGGCTTTGAAAAATCTAAAAGAGCTAAGACAGGGGCGGTGGTCATAGCTTGTTTCCATTTCTCAAAGGCCTGCTGCGTATCATCACTCCAAATAAAGGCATTCTTCTTAAAGAGGTCAGTTAAAGGGCCAACAATCAAACCATAATTTCTAACAAACCAATGATAGTACCCGGTTAAACCCAAGAAGCCCCTAAGGCTTTTTAAATTAATAGGGATAGGACATTGCAGCATGATGTCAATTTTGGCCACATTAACATGAACGACTTCCTTAGAAATGATATGGCCCAAATACTCAAGCTTAGATTGAGCAACAACACATTTCTTAACATTTAACACCAAGGCATGTTGTAACAACTGCAAGGCAAGTCAAAAATGTTGCAAATGAGTATGGCAGTCCCCACCATAAATGAGAATATCATCAAAAAAGACTAGGATGAATTTACACAAATACTGTCGGAAAACATCATTCATAAGGGACTGAAAAGTGGATGGTGCATTCTTCAAACCAAATGGCATGACCAAAAACTCATAATGGCCATCATGTGTGTGAAAAGCAGTCTTATGTTCCTCCCCTTCCTTCATCCTGATCTGGTGATATCCAGATTTTAAATCCAACTTAGAAAAAATCTGTGCTCCCCCTAATTCATCCAAGAACTCCTCAATGTGACCTTGTTCAAGGCACGATAGTCAACACAGAAACACCAACTCCATCCTTCTTCCTAACCAAGAGGACTAGGCTAGAGAACGGGCTCTTGCTGAGTCTAATAATATCCGCGGTAAGCATCTCTTGTACCAAACGCTCAATCTCAGTCTTTTGATAATGGGGATACCTATATGGACATATATTTGGGGGCATAGTATTGGGTTGTAAATCAATGGTGTGGTCTACTGACTGTGGAGGAGGTAACCCAAAAGCTGGGATTAGCACTGTAGGGAAATCTATTAGTAAACGCTGAACATCATTAGTGAAAGGACCATAAGACAACTCAGTCATTTTTAATTCTAAAAACTCAATAAAAAAAAACCTCGTCTTCACATCGTGTGGATCAACGGAGGGAGTTGAAAGACACCAGAGTCTCATATAAGGCAGGGTTGCCTTTGAGACAAACCCATTCTTTGCCTAAATCAATCTTAAGGGTGGAATGTTTTCAACTAACCAATACTTCCCCCCAATGAAGCTAACCAACCAGCTCCAAGAATGACATCCAAACCCCCCAATTGA
Organism: Neltuma alba; assembly: GCF_004799145.2. NCBI lineage: Eukaryota > Viridiplantae > Streptophyta > Magnoliopsida > Fabales > Fabaceae > Neltuma > Neltuma alba. The sequence continues at coordinate 51,492 of NW_021635047.1, forward strand.
AAAAGGTATAGGGAGTGAACAATATGTAAACCTTGAACCGGAAGAGAAACATCACAGTAAACCCCCTACCCTTTAACCCCAACTTGAACCATGAAAGCAACATGAGGATCCAAAGGAAGAGACAAAGTGTGAACTAAGTCATGATGGATGAAACTATGGGTTGCTCCATTATCAATAAGAACTAAGACCTCCCTACCGCTCAACAAACCCATAAGTTTGATGGTCTTATAGCCTGTGAAACCTGCGAGAGCATTAAGGGAAAGCGACATTAGTTTGCCAACAAGAACTTTGCCATCTTGCAAAGCATCATGACTAAGAAATGCGTCTTTAGATAGCTCAGGGATGGTTTCAAGGTCGTCACTCAGGTCTTCAGACATAATCAGGACTTGCAATTGCTTTTTCTTACAACGATGGCTAGGTTGATATTTCTCATCATACTTAAAACAGAGGCCAAGTTCACGGTGCCGCTCAATCTCTGCAATGGTATACTTACAGGGAACCGACTTGGAAGTATAAGTAACTGGAACGGAAATCTTTTTAGAATCTTCGGAAGTCTTTGCGTCCCCAGACTTGGCCGAACTGAAGGAAGAAAATGAAAAAGACTTGGGCGCATCTGCAGGGCAAATCCACACATAAACGAAGCCCTAGTGGTGACTTGTCTATCATTAAGCCAAGATCGAGAAGGCCCAATAACGCATGGGCCATAACAGTATGATAAAACCCCATTATGCTCCTCCAAACGAAAGGCCATATCCATACATTCAATAAGTGCTGCAGGCCTCAACAATTGCAAATCCACCTTAATCTCGACCTTTAAACCGTTCAAAAATGCAACAATCAGCACTTCTTCATCACAACTTCCAAGAGTCGTTGAAAGTAATTCAAAACACTCAATATACTCAACAACACTCTTGTACTGTTTAAGGGCCATCAACATTTCATAAGTGTTGCCACACCACGATAGATAGAAGCAAAGAATCAAATCCCGTTTCAACTCTGTGCACGTAATGACTGGAGCACAAACTTCCTTCCACCAAAACCAATCAAGAGAACGACCTTCAAAACTTAGGACAGTAGCATCAAGTTTCTCCGAGTTGGGAATTTTGTTGAACTTGAAATACCGTTCAACCTTAAAAATCCATCCCAGTAGTTCATCACCCGAAAACAAGGACATATCCAAACAACGATAGGAAAAATCACCTCCTTCACTGCTACTTTGATCCTCAATGCCAATCACACGAGGATGAATGCTATCATCCTTTGGTGGCTTAAAAGTACCAGTCAGTGACTTCGAAGAGGTACCAAGAGGAACATCCGGATTCCCAGACTGTTTGCCAAAACGCAACTCCGCTAAGACTTCATTTAACAAGGAAGTGATCGTAGCAAATCACACTTGACCGTACCCAGATCCGATTTTCATAAAAGATATATCAACACCTAATTGCTCAATGAAATGCTCCGCTTGAAGCATCTAAGAATCAAAACCATCCGGTCGACCCTCCATCCGAGTGCTAACTATGCCCCCAAAAAAGAACAGCTCTGATACCTTTAATGAGACTCAAATACTCTGATGTATTATTCAATCACCAAAGCTCCACAAATTGGCTCCAATATCAACTAGAGTCACACAGACCCTCCTAGACTTCACTCAGTCTTTCCATACCCCCCTCAACCAACAGAATCCACATATATACCCATCTTCTCTCTCCCTAACCATTTCTAGACAATAACCCAAAATACCCTTGTCATAAAAGATATCCAAATTACTGGGCTAGGCTCTTCTTCTGCCTAAAATATTTAAGTTTGAGCCCATGTTCATTAGATTTTCGTGACTGCTTACCCTCAATATTGGGCTTGGCAGAACACAGCAATATAGTCTTGCCATTATACTTGAAGGAATACGTATTCTCTCGTCTACAATTGATGACGTCATGATCATAAAGCCATGGTCGTCCTAAAAGAATATGAGCAACATCCATAAGGATAACGTCACAAACAATTTCTTCTTTATAGTCACCAAGCCGAAGAGGGACTCAGTATTGCTGTGTGACTAGTAAAGAATCTTGCCAACCTATGCAACTCTAAAAGATTCAGGATGAAGTTCTATTTTCAGACCAAGTCTAGGTACCCCTTGATTGGAAATCACGTTACTCGAACTTTCTCCATCAATGACCAACTTACATGACTTATCACCACACTTAACAAAAGTATGAAAGATACACCCCCACCCTCAAGGTGACGAGTCTCACAACCTTGCTCATCAATAATGATTTCTTCATCAACATCTGATGAAAGCTCAACAAGGTCTATTACTACATCAGCTTTGTCTTCTTCCACGTTCTCAGGGTGTGAATCAAGGACCAAAACTTGTTAAGGGCATTTAGATGCAATATATTCCTTTGAGTGACAACAAAAACATTCAATAAGAGAGTTGCTACACGAGAGCTTAAACCCAGGGACTCGCTAGGCTTCACGGTGTCCCTTTTGATGCCCGTTGCTTAACAAGGTGAAGAATTAGTTCGGGATGTGAACAGGGCTCCAATAGATCGTTCAATAGAGTTGAAGCTACGAGTTGCCCGAGCTAGAGTGCCTTGGTTGTCAAACACCTCATAGACGGGTGTTGTAAAAGAGATTCTATTTCCATTGCTATTCTTCAAGTGATGCAGGAAAATTGAGCTTGAGATCCTTTTTATTCAAGTCCATTAACAAATCGGGTAATGGTACACCATTCTTCCTTGTCTATGTCACATCGAACTAGGAGTTTATCAAATCGCGACACATATTCAGAGGCATTTAACACTCGTCTCAAGTTGAGAAGCTTGTCAAACAACCAGCTCATATAATGAGCTGGAGCATACTTCTCTTTTAACTTTCCCTTCATTTCATTCCACATCATGATTGGGGGTAGATCTAATCGCTCCATGTATTGTTGCACATTCTGCCAATACTTCCTTGCAATCCACAAGCTTCATCTTTGTAAACCGGACTCTTTGAGCATCATTTATGTCATACCACTCAAAGTAGTCTTCCATGTTTGCTAACCAGTCTAGGAAGGCACCAGGATTTAGCCTCCCATCAAATTCTAGGGCGTCTACTTTTACCTTCTTAGTGATACTCTTATAGCATTGTCTTAACCATGCCTATGGGTTGGTTCACATGTCCTATCATGATAGTCACCCCACGTATCACTTATATCTTCAAATTGATTACGGTTACGTGAAGGTAGTTGAGTAGGCCTATTATCTACTCCAGAAGATTGACTAGTCCTAAGAGAGGTAGCTCTAGGATAATTAGGAGCAAAGGATCAATCATTTCTAAAGTTTGGCTCTATTACATCCTAAAGCCTTTCTAAAATTCCTTCAGTTATCTTTCCTGTTTGTTGCCTATCTCTTAACTAAATAGCACTCATAACTTCATCAAATCTACTATTCATTTCTTCTTATAACTTAGTAATTCGTTGGTCGAACTCAATAAGTTATTGGTCCACATATTCTTTATAAGTCTTACCAAACTTCTCAAGGTCATCCACGGTGATGAACAAATTATTAGACATGGCAGTTTTAAGGGTGTTTATCTCTTGCTCTAATAATTCTTGCCTATCAGATACTTCTTGAAAGGTTATGTGAGGCATTGGACACGAGGAAAATATAAGGCTAGGTAGGCATTAAGCAATCAGACTAAGTAACCAGTATAATTTATCTAGAAAGACTGCTTTCGAAATGTTTAAAGTTTCAAACAAGGAGAATAAAATTGCAATGCTAAAGGAAAATCTGAATATGAAGCAAACCAAGATCTATAAGCTTTCCAACAATTTAAAATAACCTCCTACCAGTAACCAAGTAATGACAGTCAAATGAGAGGCTCATCAGCCTTACCAGCGAAGATTTAAAGCCAAAAGTTTAAACCTATACCCCAAATAATGCTCCCGATTGATGATTCCCGCATTCTGGGTTGTTTTGAATCAAGAAAACCCTTTGAAACAGCTCAAGAAACACAAAAAATCACATTCTAGGTGGTTTCGTACGATGATGCGTGGAGACAAACTGGCGGCATGTGGGGCTCGTGAAGCCCACACTCAGCGAGCTTCGCCGATGCGTGGCAGCACGTGCGGCAGTGGATGGCGACAGAGTTTTGGGGTTTGGCTGGATTTTGCCTTCTGAACACAATGGCAGTGGTGGTTTTAGGGTTTGACATCGAGAAATGGGTGTTTCAGGTTGGGCAGCATGAAACAAGGGGTTTAGAAACCTTCCTGGTGAGTTTTCTGTGTTTTCCAACAACGGAAGCAGCCTAGGAGCGTCCTAAGCCTTGCTCTGATAACAAACTGATGCAAACACATTGACACACCCTTGAACTACTGCAAACAGTGGGGATTTTAGGAGACATGGATAGAAACAAAGAGGGGAAGAGAAGAACGAACAGAATAGGAAGGGAATAAGGGAGAGAGAATCAGAAATTAGAGGAGAGAAAACAAAAGCTCAAGGGAGAAGTTTCACATAACTCAACTATCATTCATCAAAATCTGATTTCAAAGCACACAAGATCTCTTATTTATAGACTAAGGCTTCCTTCCATCAACTTGCAAATAATAAAAGAAAAGGACATCCACATGCAAGTTGCTAAAATATCTTGACACTTGCAATGAAAATACATCTATTTGGATAACTTCTTACAAAAAATCTTGACACTTGCCTAAAGATAATATAAATAAATTAAAGCTCTCTTCTATAGTAAGCTATTCCCAAAATATTCTAACTTACATATTCTATCATTTTTCCCTAAAATACTTGTTCCCATATTTTGTATCACTATATTAATAACAACCTAACTAATATTTAATATTTATATGTATTTAATTAAAAAAATTAGAAAAGGGGGTTATAAAATTTTAATAAAGTGATGAGGTAAGATAAAAGAGCAAGGAAAATTAATTAAAAACTAGTAACCCCATTTCTTCAATTTTTCAAATTGAACTCATTAAAATTTTTCCTCCTTTTTCCTCCCCTCCCCTCATACAAACCCTTAGGCTCCTTGTGAAATCAACCTACGGTTGTGCTGCTAATTGCATGATCTAGAATTGTTGAATTTCACCCCTAAACAGCATAGAGATCAGTTTAGAGATCAGTTGTGCAACTATCCTTGTATGAGGGCTGCTCTGAGAAGTAATAGCAATAACATCCATCTCATTCATGTGCCCAAATTGGTTACAGTTCGTACATTGGCATATACATCAATTGATCTATCCAACATTAATACAACTCCATGCTTTCTTTAAAATAAAAAGTACAATAAAGACAAGTCTATAGAAAACTAATCAAAATTAGAACTTACCTACTACAGTTTCTTGACCACATGATTTGTCCTTGATTTTGCAAACTCCATTCAAATATCTAACCCAAAAAAAGAAAAAATTCATGTAATTGAACTAATAATATCATTTTAAAGGTAGGAAAAATAGGCAACATGGCATCTCTATTTTCGGGCTAAACGTGAAACTAATAATACTTGCCTTGCCATCAGAGCCTAAGCTGAAAATGCTAGTCTCATCAGGTCCAAAAAGTATTGAACTGATAGAAGAATCATGAGCAGGCCAGCCAGTGATTTGTAAACCACATGACATGTCTTTAGCCAGTTCAAGGAATGAATATTAAACCAAACCAACTATACTAGATAGAACATACTTCTGACATCAGTTGACATCATTAAACAATAAAAACAACCACAGGTATGGAACCTCCAGAAAGCATATAAAATCCATCAGATTAGCACATACAATAAGGAAAGATGTTGGACCATTAGCTAATGGGCCTTTATCTGATGGGCCAAGGGTAAGTCATGTGGAATGTGTGAAGTCAGAAAGGGAGAAAGGGAGCGGGGTTGTTTGCTATATATATTTGGGGAGGAGGGCTTTGTGAAGGCAGGCAATACGTGACGTGAATGTGGGAGAGTCTCTAACTTCTAGCATGTTAGATGTGGTTTTATGTTTCTGTTTGTGTTATTCAATTTATTTCCTTACATTTTCATTATTGTTTGTAGCTTAATCCATTAGACTCACTCTTGATTATTATTGTGATTTAATATCAACTCTGGAAGAGAGTTCCTTCAGGTGTATTATCTAAAGTACAAGGAAAGTAACAGATTTCGCTTTATAGGTGAATAACATGTTACATCAATGCCACCAATTTAAAACCAAAAGCCAAAAAAAAAAGAGTAAGGATACCAAACATGTGAATCATTCCATCAGTAGCAGAAGCCGCTAAGATCTTCCCGTTGTGATTAAAGCACAGAGAAGTAATTGCTGGTGGATCTTCTCCAAGGGGAAGAACTGTCTTCATGAATAGAAAAATTATATATGACTTAACAAAACGCAACTTGAAGATATAAATATGAACCCCACAGAAAAAGGCTCATACCATGGCTTTCCATGTTTTCATGTTCCATACGGTCAATGAAGCAAAGCCCAGATTGTCCAAGTTGTTAGAACCGACACTATAAAGGCACGACGCATGATTAATAGTTAAAATGTGAAATATTAAAAAACAAGAAAAACAGAAAGGACATACATTGAAAGGTTTTTAACATGAATAATTCCATGAGCAAGGTGAATGCCGTGGCTAGCAAATCCAAATAATATGTCATACTATCTCTGTTTTTTAATATAAGACCAAATTGACTAACTTGGAGAGATTAAGTTACTAAATTACTTAATTATAGCATATGTTATATGATTTCTCTAAAATGCTTATGCGCATCATTGGATTATATGTCAGTTTATATGTAAAACAAATTAGTTTGGAGAAAAATGATAAATATAAATACTTTAAATTAATTTAGTAATTTTCTTAATTTTTTCAAATTAGTCAATTAAGTCTTATATTAAGGACCGGAGGTAGTATAATAATAATAATAACAAAATGTTAATGCCAGTTAGGGATTAGCTTAGCCATTAGACACCTGACTTAGGCATATACCCCCATCAAATGTATTCAATCATAACTGTGATGTGAATGATATGCAGCTCCTCGTTCTAGTTTCTCTCAACCTTCCTCTGTTCTTTCTCTCTACACTCTTAATCTCTCTTCTACTCTCTCTCTGTCTCTCTTCTATTTCCCTCTATCACCCTGCTCTTGCCCCTTTCTCTCTCATGTCCTAATTACATTATCTCATCATAATATTACATGCACGTGATTATAGAGAAAAACAGAAACATCAAGACACAGAGTCAACAACCACATTCAGTGGGCTTAAAACTTTCAAAAGGATTTCAAGAGTCAAAAGTTGAATCAGTACCGCCCAGATGCTGCTGCGGACACAAAAATTGGTTCCACAGGGCTGCATTTCACATCTAATACACTGCAACAACATAAAATACTCAAATGGCTTGAAGGAAAAAAAAAATGAGAAAAAAAAAATGCTAACTACATGATTAGGTTAGCTAACACCTTGGAAATGTTTCAGTTGTGTTAAGGTCACAAACAACTCTCTTTGCATCCACATTCCATGCCTTAATGCACCCATCAGATGTGCCTATCAGAAGCTTTTCCAACCAAAAAAAAAAGAAAAAGAAAAAAAGGAAACAATTAAATGAATTGACATCATGATACAAGTTGTGCCATGAAATAACCAGTAAGGCCATGAGAAATGAATTCACATACCAAGCGGTCTGACTTACACTCCCAGTCAAGAGAGAGGATTTCTGTGCCACAATAAATGGTTGCATTTCTAGATGCTGGAGTTGATGAGTCATATGTCCATATCCTTTATAGAGCAGAGCAAGATAAATTTTCGTAAGTAGATTTCACACATATTATTAAAATTGGTAGACCAATCTCCCGGATACTTGGTGAGAGGAAAAAAAACTTTTTTTTGGGGGGGGGGGGACCGTTTAACAAATATATATATGCAATCATTTTTCTTTTCTTGGTTTCTTTCCTGACATGGATGGTACTCATCTAATAAAACTCTGCACATGCATTTTTCAAGTAATGGAGAATACTACAACAATATCAAGACTAGATTAACCAACATCATTTATATGTCCCTATCAAGTTCCTAATCTGAATATATGCATATATATATATATATATATATATTAAGTGCCTTGCAAAGAAAATACCTCACAGTTCCATCAAGGGATGCACTGGCGATATTGTTCCCAGATGCAGAAAAGCGGCACCGGCTTATTGGACTTGTGTGTCCCAAAAATGTTTCCTAGAAACCACAGTAATTTGATAGTTACAGACTCCAATAAAAGTGAGCATAACCGGGAAAGTTAAATGGTATGAAGATGACTCAGTACGAAGGAGAAACAGAGCTACTAAGAACTAAGAAGAATATGAAACTTCAAACATTAGATATGATTCCAACCACAAATTTACCTGGTGCTCTACTTTGACCTCTGGAAAGTCCTCTTCCACATAAACGTCCTCACTGTTCTCTGGCACAAGATTAACCAAATGATAAATAGCTAGTCAAATTTTTCATTGATTCCAATCTCAATCCACAAAGCAAAATTTATTCCGTATCCAGAAAATTAGATGGGATATCAAATGCGGATAAAATTTATCAAGATTGCGTGTTGGTTGCACTGGCACACTGAAGCCTACAGATAATTTTAATATCAAATCTAAAAGGGAAGGAGATAACTAATTGCTTCCTTATATTAACTATCCGAAACTTTTGTTTATGCATGGATATGAATATAAATATAAACATATATATTCATTATGAATTTTGAAGCTGATTTAATTCAACATCCATTAACATACTTTGCATGCCTGTTGCTCCCCCCCCCCCCCAAAAAAAAAATCCATAGATTCCTGAAATACTCCTTGACAGAAAACTTGTTAATCTTCCTCATACTATCTTATTTTATGATTTGTAGTTACAACAAGTGACAGCATCAAACTAGCATCACCATTCTTCAGGGTGCATCAATCATTTTACCAGAGAATGTCAAAAAATTCTATGAATTTACAGAGATCCAGTATGAGCCTTTATACTCCAGTGTCATTCATTCTTAAAAATGAAATCTCTTGCCTTCTGGATTTCAGACATATCTATAATTCCAGGAAAGTATCACAGCTGCCATCAACTTGTTTAAAAGATTATGACAAAACAACTACTTCATGGAAATCCACAATGAAGCGGTAGTCTTAAAAGTATATGTCTACCTATTTGGCGACTGTCATGAACTATTTGACTGGGATCACCTGTTTTGCCATTTCCCAAAAGCTCACCCAATTGCGAAGTTAAATCATCACCATGATTGAAGCTAATAAACTCTGAATGAATTTTACTAGGCCCAGCAACATCAGAATCTTGGCTAAATTCTGTTTGACCTATTTGGGGATTAATTGTTGTGCAAACTTCTGGAGTATCTTTCAATGCATAAATACCTTCTTCACGCAAGATACTTGACGAATCATTACTTCCTTCCATACTGCAATCGAAGTTAAAAGAGGACTAAATTTTATTATACTTAGAGTCTCAATAATTGAGTAGAAAATCCTCACCTCCTAAGCTGGCTTAATTGTTCTTCTTTCTCCTCGAGTAAAGCCTGGAGTTGTGACAACTTAAGATTCAGTTGACCGATATCTCTTTTGAGGTTGTTGGTAGAATTTGCATCTGAACTAATCTTTAGCAAAGCAGGTAGACGTGGCTTTGTTAAGAATATTTTCAGAGGCTAACAATTACTGTTCAAATAAATTAAGTTTATGTAAATTATTCCTTTTTGTCGCCAATATATGACTAACTCCTCAGTTTGATCATCTGAAGCGTACTTCTCTCAATTTAATCCCTACAAAGTTTTCCACGAATCAGTTTCATCCCATTGGAGGATCAAAGTGAGGAATTCATTCTCATATCTTAAACAGATTGAGAGATGAAAATAATTAGGGAAACATTATCAAGGGACTAACTTGAGAAGTTTATACTTTGGACAAAAATCAAAAAGGTTAATGTGCAAATTTACCTATGAAGTACTCTGCCAAGGTCACCAGACACCATAAGCTTTTCTGAAGTGCAAAAGAATACATAAAATATTTGAAATAGTGCAAAATTGCCACAGCCATTAAGTCAAAAAACATTGACCATTCGAAAAACATGTCAATCACAAAAATGATCAAAAATACACAAGAAATTTCTAAAATAATGTAAATATACATATGAAGTTTCCAGTGGCCATGGAATCTTGTACCATTCTGATCATGTATATTGTTGCACCATTTTCTTGACATATATGCTTGCTAAACAATCAATGTTAATTAACATAACAGCCATGACATTTTCACACCATTTTCAAAATTTCATGTGTACTTTTACACCCAAGAAAAGTTTATGGTGTTAGACGCTCATGACAAAATATTTCATAGGTAAATCTAAACCTTAACCCAAATCAAAATGACAATCAACTACTAGAGGCAAATGAAACTACTTAATGCATTTCTCCTCTCTTTTCTTGCAACCTTTTTTTTTTTTTTGGTTGGCAACATATAATGGACAACAACCGAGTCTCACACTATTCAAAATGGGAGAATTACTATGAGGTCCCATGAAAAATAATTGTTAAAAAGTCTCCACAACAAGTAAGCAGCTGAAACCTGTTATCATTTTCTGCTCTGAAACTTATCATTATAAATTGCTCAGGTGCTATAGGACTTTCTTGTGAACATGTTCTTTTCTTGGGACCTTATTGCAATTCTCCCATTCATGATTCATTTTACAACAAAATAATAATAATAATACTAAAGCATTCAAGATAAATTCTTAAGTTTGATAATTCATTAATCCCATAATCTTTGGCCAACTGATGTATCCATATTTTATTAGGTATTTTTATACATATTTCTAAAATTGAGTTAGAGAGGAATTCTATAAATAATTACTAAAAAGGGCCTAATTATTATGTTTTATTAATTTCCTTAATTAAACTAATCTACATGAATATTTCTACTCTCTTATGTGTTTCAGGATAATTAGAAACTTTGAATCTAAGTTAGGCCTAAGACACCATTGCAAGATAATAATAGACCAGGACGGGCGAGCTTTGGAGCCCAATTGGAGTGAAAAATTCGTAGGTATTGAAGAACCAATGGATTTTAGGGCCTTAAGGATGCATTTGGCCCATTTTGTAGCATAGTTAGGACCTATTCATGTCAACCTACCACTTATACTACTCAAATGGGCCCTCACACCTCCATTTAAACTGAAATAGCATCTCTTTTACAGCCCTATGGTCCAAAAACGTTACTCACCATTAATGAAGGATAGGAAGGCGATTTCACAAGGTTTTCATCCTCATTAAATCAAGGAAAGTGCCCCCTCATTAATGAAGGGCAATCTTGGGATTGCAAAATTAATTAATTAAATTAAGGAGTTGTTAATATCAAAGGTATCTACTTAAGAGAATATCCTCAAATATCTCCTTCATACTAATTATTATCCCAAATCTATATTTGAGTAAGTCAAAACTCCTACAAAATCCCCTTACTTTCTCTCCAAATCTTTCTTTTTAATTATTTAAATTATCCTAAACCCTTCCTACTTCCACTCCCATCATGCCGCCTCGCCTTTTCATTATTCACAACTCCATGATTCATTGTTCCTCCATTAAATCCATAAAAATTCTTCCACCTACCACCATTTAGGATAAATCAATTAACTAGTCTTTATCAGTGACTTTCTCCACAAGAAATGTGATCCTCTCCGCTCATATTATGCTACCTAAGCTTCTCATTGTCCTAAACCTAAATTCAAATAACTTAAGTCATCCTTTATCTTAACTCAGATATTAATTTGATGACTTAATTTCCAAGCCAAGTCAAGAGATAAAAATCAAATCCTATTCGTGAGCTTATTTCTAAATTCTTTTTCCTTTCATAATTATTTCATATTATTCTAATATGTTAGTTTTAGGGTTGCATGAGTAGTTATGAATTAAATATGGTACTAGCTTACTTTTGAAGAATATATCATTTAAATATTCTTAATTCAAGGAACAAATTGTAACTCATATTGAATTCCCCGGGCTAAGTGGTTCTGAAAATAAGTATTTGGTTGATATTTATATATTACTTTTGGATATAAATATTAATTAAATAGTTAAGACCAATGTGTTCACCTATGGCTTATATTTTGACTTAGTACTCGTTCTTTATCAACTCTTGTTATTTTTATGGACCGGGATAGGAACAAATCGATCTTGAGGAAGCTCATCCCATTGGTGTATATCACCAACCTAGGGCTAGCTCCTATACCACATAGGATTAATACTAGTAACTAATTCAAAGCGCTAGCAACAAGTGTCATCACCAAGTATCTTGCAAAACAAAAGAACATCTCCGTGTGTGTGTTTTTTTCCCAGGAGAATTGATTTTGCGAAAAATGACCATAAAAGACAATGTACTCGTGGGTTCTATCAAAAGAATTACTTTTCTACCCTAAAATTAATGTAGTATTCCAGTCTTGGGAAGTCTCAGAACCAAATCTTAAGGCTTTAGAATCAAAACAAGGCATGCATCATGTCCAATAAGAGTTTGATTGACTGCAGGCACCATGACCAGAAGTTTTATGGATTATACAGAACTGAAAATTATGTTTTACCTTTGAATATGTATTTGTATCTGAAACATGAAGGGGCCATAAATAAAAGAACTAAATACCAAATTCAGAGAAGGAGAAAAAAGAAAAACGACAGATAAAAAATATTTTCTGAAGGATATGACTGCCATTGAAGATCTCACAAAAGAAGTTTCTCACAGAAAGTTGCATGGCCTCAAACCATTCCTTGGAGAAATAAATGCGAAACTCTGGATCCAAGTGTGGATTCTTGATATATGGAATTGCTGCATTACAACCACTCAGCATCATCAGTTCATGCTGACAGCTCATTAGAGTGCAACAGAAGTAAAAGCAAACGCACCAAACCATGGAGTCCAATCATGGGACCTTTCCAGCAATTCATTGCCTCTCATTGCAAAAAAATCTACCACTCTATCTCTTCTTCCCACTTGCAATGCATGAACTATGTAGTACCGTAAAATGGAAGCCTCCAATTTAGACAAGGTGCCAATTAACACTGCTTCAGATGATGATGAGAGGTACTGTTTGAAGAAACTGAGAAGACCAACTAGTTTTTCTGCTTGAAATTTGGGAATATATACTGAGAAAATTAGATCTAAGATCTTATCTACTTGAAAACCTTTACAAATATCAGCCCGCAATTCACTTTCATAAGTTTGAAGTGTACTAGTAAATCCTCTGAAAATGAGGAACTCTCTCACTAGCTCCTCAGCATACTCCATGTTCTCCATCCTGTCCTTCCAGACCTACAGTGATGAATAATAACGCCTGAATCTTCTAGAATTTCACAAAGCAAAGGAAATTTCTTGCCAATTGAATGATTCAAATTATCAACGAAGTTACTAGTTCAAGAAAAACTTACATGACAATCAAAGCTATGCATATACAATGGCAACCAATATCATGTTAGAACATATACAATGTGCCAATGCCAGAATAATTCTATTGAAAACATTCACATATTCCCCATACAAATGAAATATAGAAAGAAATTCACCTCCGATCAAAATTCTAATACCCACAAACTCGGGACCAACATAGAGCGACGATTGAGAACGAAGACTCTAGTGCATCTCATAGGCGTTTCAAACAAGTACAGCATCCAATAACGAAACAATACAAGCATCAAAAGATCATAGGTCCCCGGAAATTAAAATACAATCAGCCCAAAAACAGAACAATTTGAATTAGATTGACATAGGGGGAAGTACCTAACAGAATCGCAAACGAATGAAGAAAGAAAGAATTAAGCGTCTGCAACGCATGAATAGTAGAATGAACAGAAATCTGCTGAGACGAGGAATTGGTATTAGCTTCGAAAAGAAGTGAAGTGGCGCTGAAATCAGTACGCAAATTTGCGCCGCTATCTGTTCCAACTGAGCACCGGAATTAGATTTAGGAGAAAGCGACGGTCGCAAGGGCGAGCATAGCCTGACCAACCAAACACCAGCACGAATCTGGCTCGCGTCTCACACTCTCACTCGACCGGACGGCCAAATTACAACGGAACTGTTGATGGAACTTGGCTTTACTGGAGCAAAGGATTGGAGCCTATTTTCTTGCAAAAATTAAAAACAAAAACACAGTTTAGTTGTACCAGCGTGTCAAAGTTCAAACCCCCTTACAGGTTCGTTCCGGGTACGGGTAAGTTGAAAGGATCCAGGCCCTCTCTTACTGCTTCTCTCTTCTTCTCCTAATCCCTTCTTACCTCAGAGGATGTTTGATGTTTGCATTACTGAAAAAGTACTTTTGAAAAAAAAAAATTTATAAATCAAGGTAAATTTTTTTATATATTTATTTCATACACTGTAAAAGTATTTTTAAAACTATAGTTTTATTTCATAAACGGTTTGGATCTAACATTTAACTACTCCTTCTAGGACAATCTTTTTGTCCTTTCCATAAAAGCCCATGATAGTTTCAAGGGAAAATTGGTGGTAATCCCAGTTTACAAAATTAATTAGGCAATTATACCCCAAACATTTAGGCCCTTGAGTATAATTAGTTATAGTGAGAGAAAGATTAAATTACCCTATTTGCATATTGCTAATCCAAAATTGCATATAGCTAATTCTGATTGCATATTGTAGATACCCAATTGTATATAAAATTTTATTACATAGCACATATCCTAATTGTATATCATTGATCTAAACTTGTATATTGCTTATTTTAATTGCATATTATGGATGGATATGGGATCTCATTACATATCACGTATCCTAATTGCATACCATTGCTCTAAAGTTGCGTATTGATAGTTATTATTATTTATGAGTACTATACAAAGAAATTTGTATATGTAAATAGTAATGCATATGCCATTAAATTAAAACCAACAATATACAAATTTGGGTTAATGATATACAACTGGGGTTCATGATATGCAATAAAGTTTCATATGTAACTAGGCATCCATACATGTAATAAGAATCACCAATATGCAATTTTGGATCAATGATATGTATTTCTGATAGGTGATATAAAATAAGATCTCATATGCAACAAGACATCCGTAATATGCAATTAGAATCAACAATATGTAACTTTAAATCAACGATATACTAATAAGATCCGTGATATGCAATAAAGATCCCATATGTGACTAGGCATCTACAATATGCAATTAAAATAAACAACATGCAAGTTTGGATCAATGATACACAACTATGGTCTTGAAATGCAATAAGAATCAGTCATCTACAACTTTAGATCAGCAATATGCAATTTGGGTAATTTGGCTTTTCTCCCACTACAATTAATTATACTTAAGGACCTAAATGTTTCAAGTACGATTGCCCAATTAATTTTTGAAGTAGTGATTTATCTCTAATTTTTTCTATTCGATATCAATAGAATTCTATGACAAATTTAATGTTTTTAATGATGATACATGTAAATTAGCAAAATCTTATAATAAGGATCCGAGGAACTATAAAACTATTTTATACTATAGGTGTAAAAACTACACCTTACTGAAAAATTAATTAGCAAATGTTCTTTAAGGGCTTTGTGCAACTTTACTTTCCAGATATGCAACTTAATTTGCCTTATGTAAAATCTATCTTCCTTGGTTCCACATCTTTTTTCTAAAGTTGAACTGTCATATAATCTATCTTCCCTAGTTCCACATCGTTTTGTGCATATATCTATACATATATATATTAGCTCTTAGTTGCAATGACATACATAAAAGATAAATTGTGTAACTAAACTTTTAAAATCTAAAAGTTAGTGTACCTGGATCAAGTAAACTTGATCATGTGGTTTAGGTGAGAGCAAGAGACAACTAATAAGAAAGGAAGGTTTGCAATGGTGGGATTAATTATTCATGATGGAATGAAAGAAATGAAGGAAGGAGATGTTAGGTGTAGAGAAACATTGCTCGCCATCAATATTGATTGAAGGGCAAAAAGTATAAGCCATCTGTGCAATTGATGGTCAGAAAAGGAACCAAGAAACAAAAGTAACAGGCGGAGATGGTATGTATGAGAGGAGGTGAGAACAAGGGAAAGGAAAAAAATAGGATCTAGGTTTAAGTATTTCACTATTAGATTATTAAGATATAATTTTGGGAGAATATTGATTAAATCCAATTGAAATATCAAAATTTAAATTAAGACCTATACTTTTAACAAATCCCCGATTAGACCAATAGGCCTTATTAGGGATTTTTAAATATTGTTAAAAGACTAAAATGCCTTTTTACAATTTAAAATAATATTATTTTGAAAAAAAATTAGACTACGAAAACTTGATAAATGGAGACCATTATAAATACCTCTCCTCCCCCATTTTAGTAGAGATTTTCAACCAACATCAAGGGTAGGGAGAGGGTTACAGAATTTTGATGAGAAAAAGGAGAAGTGGAAGAGCAAGAAGCTTTAAGCCAAGTCAAGCTTTAATACAAGGTAAGATTGTGGACTTTGCTATAGTTTATGTTGCCCTTTGTGTTGTTAAGCTTGATTATGATTTTTTAAGAGTTTTGGAAGCATGAAATCTTATGATGAGGTGCTATCCAATTGTGATTAAGCTAAGCAAAGGCTTAATTGAAGTTAGATTAATGATTAAGAGGAGGAAAAGAGTAGTAGTCAAGTGGTTTTGTAATAAAATTGGAAAAAATCCAACTTCCCCTTAACCTTTGTAGAATTTTGACCAAGACTAGGATTTGAGTTAGGGTTGAATTTTAATGATTTTGATCCTTTCAATATGTTTGGAATGAAAAAAATGTGTGGGGTAGAAGTGAAAAAGCAAGTTTAAAAGCATTAAAATTAAAAATAGAATTTTTGCCTCAAAAACTCTAAGTATTTGGCCATGATGATTTGAAGGAGGAGTTAGATTTTGTTAATTTCAAACTTGAAAATTGATTGTATATGTAAAATTATGTGAAAATAGTATGTGGAATTAATTTTAGAAATGTTAGAATTAAAGTTCAAAAGCTAGAGGCTGATTTATGTTCAAGAGAGTTATGTATGAATATTACTTGTCATCATGTCTCTAATGAGTGAATGGCATGATGCGTTAATGTATTTAGGTGTAACGCCTTGCTTGTAAACCCTTTAGCACATCAAACGGAAGCATGTGGAATTACATTTGATAGAGATTTGTGCTTTTCGTAAGCCATATAAACCATACATCACACATGAAGGCATATACAAATGACTTAAATTTAGTTTACATCCATTTTCTGGCCATGAGTTATTACATCCATTCACAATAATTACAAGCTCTAAAATTCAAGGCACATATATTCATAATTCTAGCAAATACATGAGCTTCTCCTTTTTTTCATCTCCATTCCTTTACCTTGCCTCTTGATATTATAGCCCTTAGATGGTGTATTTAAATAAGAAAGGGATGAGATTTTGGGAGAAATTTCAGTAGTAAACTGCAACCATGGTACATGCAAGACAATTGCTTGGTGGATGACATGCTTGGTATTAAAATGACATGCTTTCATGCTTGTAATGAAACGTCCTGTCTTTAACCCATCAGAGCACACATTCGTAAGCGTTATGGCTTAAGCAGATCATGACACAAGCCTGTGGATTTAAAATTTCAAAATAATTACTCGGGTTACTATTCATTGTTTAATTTCCGGATTACAAGTCTAATTTCAAAAATTCATAATTAAATCGATAAAAATTGTATTAAGGTGTTCTAAAATTCTATAAAAATATATTTTGATGCTCTTTAAGAAAAAAATATCCAATTGGACTTATCCTTGCCCAATTCGTACAGTTTAATCAATAAATATTACTATTCATTTCATAAAATCTGAAACTTCCAGATTATGTGCCTCAATTTTGGAAATTCGTATCTCCTTGTATACACATCCAATTGAGGTGATCTACCTCTCATTTTAAAGCTTGGGATGTTTACTATGAGTCTGTCAAATCTCGTGACTTAACTCATTTGTTTGATAGGTCAAACTGGAGCTACAAACTCACTGCTCCAGGACCTACGTTTTCTCCCTTAACATCTCTTTACTTTAATTCTTTTTATTTCTTTGGCATACATAACAAGGGCTTACTCTTTCCCATTCATGCTCATACACTTCTATTCATGTCATAAATATTATAATTAATTACATGGCATCATAGGCATCCATAACATAAATTACATAATAGGAGAATTAGACATTGAATAATAATATCATTCATTAACATGAACAATTCTCCACTTTCTTCTCCTTGCTTCTCGTGCCATTATTGCCCATTGATGATTGACCTAAATGGTTGGTTAGGGAGGGGGTGAGATTCGGGAGAATCTCAGTAGCAAACAATACCATATTAATCATGCTAGATGGATGCAATGCACTACATGCAACTTACTTGTTCTGTTGTTAGTTAGTGACATATTAGTATGCTTAAAGCTACCTTCTTGATGCATGGCCATGGAGACATAATCTACTCATCATAAATAGCATTTACAACAGCCAATACATGTCACAACAACATTCAAACATCATGTACAGCAACACACAAGCATACAACATCAAGCAATGATAATAGGTAAGTTCACTACCTTGCACCTCAAGCTTTCCTCTTACTTTTTCTTTGAGTCCCTTGACTTTCCAACCATGTGGGCATTCGGTCAATATCACCAAATATCCTCTTGGATGTTCCAAGGTCCTAAACATAGTAATAATGATCATACAATCTATTAGGACCACTAGATTACATAATATTCAAGACTAGCTCTCTTGAACCTCAACCCTTTCTCTTGCTTTTAGGGTTTTCTTTCTAGCTTTTCTAACATAAATCTCATCATTTCCCATCCTTAAGATCTATTTCTTATCAATTAGGACCACTTTAGATGGCCTTAGATTCAAGAAGATCAAATCTGAAAATCTTGCTTCGCGGGTACTGTTCACACAAAAATTTCAGAATTTTTGCTCAACTTTGAAAATTCATAATTAATTCTAGAAAAATCAAAACTGAGTGGTTCTAAGTCTCACTGAAAGATCCTTAAGTTTTATTTAAAGAAAAAATAGTTTCAGGAACCAATTCTATGGTAAACAGTACCGGAATTGTACGGAACTCGACACTCTTCCAAAGGTTAAACACTGTTTCCAGATTTCAAACCCTAACTTTGAAAAATCACCATAAATCGTACACATATCCAAATGAAGTGTTCTATCCATGGATTTAAAGCTTACAGAGTGTACTTTAATCATGCCAAATTTTAGAATCAGATACAAAGAGTAACTTATTTGAAATAGGCATCAAATCAGATGCTATAACCATCACATACCTTGATCTTGAAGCTTGAATCTTGTTCCTTCTTCTTAGCCTTCACCCCTACGTTTTTTCTAAATTTTGGCAGAGTTTCCCCTATGATTCCTTGCTTGGCCAAAATGTGAGGGGAGGGAGTGCTTATTTATAGCCAAAAATTTGGCTTGAATGGACTAAAATGCCCTTGGTGGCTAATAGAAAGAGTAAGGGCAATCTTGAAATTTCAAGTTAACTTTTACATCATCATTGCATCATCTTCTTGCATCATCCTTACCTCATTCTTCTAGAAGATGCCAAGTGTCACAAATGTGGTGGAGGAGAAGGGAAATTAGATCCTAGCCGTTGAATCAAAACTTAATCTTTAAGTTTCCTCCGAATTTACTTGGCCCACGTTTCTCTGACTTTCTTTATGGCCTTTTGGAGCTCAGAAAATTCTTCTATCTACTCCATAAATTCCATTTAATTCTAGAGAATATTTATGAATTTTTTTAGGCCATAACACTTCCTTTAAGCCTTGCATAAAAATTCATTTACTAAAATGCCCTTTTATCGGCATAATCAACTTTTTAATTTATTAAAGTCATTCCACTGGCCTTTTGGTTGTGGGACTAATTTTATAAATTAGTACAATCTTTCAAACATTTAATCTCATTTTTGTATACATTTTTGAGGTCTCTTGCTATTTTAAATAATTACCTCGAACAATGCACTTTTTACCGGCCATAACCTTATAAATTCCATTTAAGCTATCTCAGGGGTGTTTTCATCTTTTCTCTTCATAGAAGAGCCTTAGAATATTATTTCCCATTTTTTGGGATTTTCTTGGAATTCTCTGTGTACTCTTCTATTTTTACCCCTATTGGTCATATCTTTCTGAATTTACAGTTTAGTCCCTGTTTGGACTTAACTTCATACAATCCTCTCTTTGAGGTTTCTGACTTAACCTTTAGCCTGTTTCTACTCTCTTTTCTCTTTTTGGGCCCTTAAGACTTTACTGGAGCCTCTAGCATTGATTATACTTGAGCCTTTGAAAACTTTTACTTTGCAGTTTAGTCCTTGAAACTGCTTTGACTTCCTTTCTCATCTTTGAGACTTCTGCTCAAAAAGGATTTGGCAGCCTATCCAATTCAGGCTATTTTTGGTACTTCTAGGCCTAAAAGTTGGGATGTTACATGTAAAATGCTATGGATTTATGCTTGTAAAATGATGTACTTTCATACACACATGGCCATGGGTTGTACAAGAAAAAGAACAACATTTCATCATGCACATATTGTCACACCTTACTATTGTATTGACTTAGGTTCCTTCCAAAATCATTTTAGACCATATTGGATGGTCTTGGGCTCACTTTTTTCTATAAAAACGCTAATTTTCGGATTTTTACTGTTTATCAGGTAAAAATCCAGTTTTTTTGGCCCAACTTCAAAAATTCATAACTTATTCTACAAAAATCCAATTGGGGTGATTCAAAATTCTACTTAAATCTCTTTAAGTCCTCTTTCAAGAAAAAATAATTTCATTGTCCAATTCCTTATGAGAAAGTGTCGGGTTTTTGAGAAAAGCAACACTGTCTATTTGCCAAAAACCCAGATTCCCAGATTCTGACCTTTAACTTTGAAAAATCATTATAAATCGTATACTGGGCCATTTTTAACGTATTAGCTATCAAATTGAAGCTCAGGACGTTATCTTTCATCATACCAAATTTCAGGATTTAACGCATTCAAGAATATAATCAAAAAGTCACGTGAACAGTCAGTGTCAGTGTGCTTCCAGCCTGTTAGTTTAATATTTACATAACCAAAATGAGCTCACGAATTTTGTGGCTAAACCCCACAAATTAGCCTTCAATCTGCAGCTTCCCCTTGGAGGATTCAGGTCCTAAAATGTTACATTATTTTTGGGGGATGAGATTTTTGAAAATCCCAGTAGCAAATTAACCAACTATAACACCAAGCAAGCATCATTATTATGCATGATCATATTAGCTACTATTGGTGAATTAACATGCTTATCATTTGGCAAACTCAAACATGCAAAGGCTAAAGCAAGATACTATAAAGAGTAGCCACATAACAATCAAGAAAGCTCAACCACAATAATAGTAATTAACCATACAATAATCAACAATGCTAGTTAGTGGTAGTAGCTAGGTTTAACTTACTACCTTGCTCCAAAAGTCTTAGCTTTTCTTCCTTCTCCTCTTTTCCTTGACAAATATCAAACCCTAACCATGTGATCCAACAAAAAGGGCAACCATAATCATTTTTCAACCATGAAAAAAGCAAGAACACAAATTAAAACAACTCTTGAACCATAAAGCTTCAACCTTGGTTTACTACTTTTTGGATTTGGTTCTCTTTAACCCTAAAAATCACACCTTGACCTAACCCTACATGGTTTTTCATGTAGAACTCAAATATATGCTCAGATCTAGCAAAATAAAATGGCCTCCTTCAGTTTCATGTTGACCGAACCACTAGGGATTTTAACCAAAAATTACAACTTTGCTTTAAAGCTTCCAACACTTGTTTCCTTTGGTTTACCCTACACCATTCCTCATTTTAAGCATCATGGAAGCCTTAAAACAATGAAAAACTCATCCTAGGGTTCAGTTTACCTCTTGGCCAAAATGATCACTCACAACAACAACCATGAAAAAATGCTTTAAAACAACTTAAACTCACTTGCAAACACTAGGATTTAGCTTGTGTTGTTGTGTCTTAGCAAGTGTAATAATCAAAACTCCTTTCCCCTTTTTTAACAACCAGTTAGGCCAGACACAAGAGAGGGAAGAGACAGATTTTAAACCATAAAAATGAAAGAAAACAAAGTAAGAACACCTCTAGTACCAAGATCTACCTTGAAAGCTTGCTTGAATGACCAAAGGTGCCTCCTTTTCTTCTTGTTTCCTCTCAAGCTCTCTCTTTTCTCTTGCTCTCTCTTTTGGACGAAATGGACATCTGAAAATGGGGGAGGAATGAGATGATTATTGGCTCAAAATATCTCAACCACCTTCTTTAATGATAATCCAAGTGTCATTACCCTACTAAGTCTTGATTCCTCTCTCTTAATTAACATAATTTCAAATTAAATTATTTACTAAAGTCAAAATCCTCTCCATTCATGGAATGACACTTGACTAATTCAAATCTTCTCCTTCAAGAGCTTGACACTTGGCTCATTAGGATCGCTTGGATTTGCAAGACATCAATCTTGCTTTATCAGTATACTTTAGGTTCTGAGTTTAACTTCTTTTCTATAATTACAGTAGCTTAGCTTCTGTAATTATTTTCTATCAGATCCTTAATTTATTCTCCTCATTATTATCTTCCCAAATTTCCCTCTTTGTCTCAAAATTAATTTCCTAATATTTAAATAAAAAGGAAAATTAATTTCCTACTCTTTAGGGATTTTTCCACTTTTCATCATTATTTGGAAAAATCTTGGACACTTGAGGGTCTCCATTTAATTTCATAATTCCTTATAATTCCTTAGGATCTCATAGGAATTTTCTTGGAATTTTATTCCCCTTAAAAATATTTATTTGGAATTTTCCAAATAAAATCCCTTAATTAGCCTAAATCACCCTTTAATTCTCTCATAATTTCTCTAAGGGTAATTTGGTCATAAAACCAACTTTATAATTTCATATAACTCTCAAAAGATATTATCCTCATTTTTCCTTAATTTTCCAAGGCTCAGAAATATTTTTCCTTATTTACATTTGACCAATTTTCCTTAATTAGTCAATTTCCTATAATTGGCTTGGAAAATTACTGTAATTATTTTTCACCAAAATCCTTTGACTTTTCCTTATTATTTTTAATCCTCAATAATTTGAGAATATTTTTATCTCTAATTATCATAATGCTGGATGTGACACATATCAAAACATCATCAAGCAACATCAACACACAAGCATCTATCTCAAGTATACAAATAGGGTAAGTTCACCTTTGTGTCTTTCAACCTTTTTCTAGCTCTCTTTACTCCCTTTGCTTTCAACCATTAAGATTACTTACTCAACCATTTCCATTCTTCTTCCTTGATGTCTCATGACTCTAAATATATCAACACATAATGCCATATGCTTAGTAGAGCCATGACATCAAACCCATTCCATCCTTAACTTTTTCTTGATCATATTTTAACCTTAATTCTTAAGCTTTATTTTTAGTCTTTCTAGAATTAATTTTACACGCTATTCTCACATAATTTTGCATGTAAAATTCATTTCTAAGCTCAAAATAATTAGAATTAACTTCCTTCCCCCTCAAACCAATTTGGCCGAAATCACCTAGGGTTAAGGTTCAAAACTTCCATTTTTAATTCCAATGCTTCTAAACTAGCCTTCTCACTTATACCGTACAAAAATTTTCATTTTAAACACATTAAAAGTATCAAAATTATTAAATTCTAGCCCTAACTCAAATGCCAAGTGTGGCCAAAATTGTTCAAAGGTTAGGGAGAAGTTGGTTTTCTTGCAAACTCATTATAAAACTGCTTGATTCTTGTTCTTTTCTAACCTTTAATCCTTAATCTAACTTCAATTCCATCTTGTTCTCACTTTAGAAATTTTGTGTAGTACCTCCCTTTAAAGTTTCCAAGTCCTCAAAACTCAACAAAATCATATCTAAGCTCAACAACACCAAGGGAAATATAAACAACATCAAAAACTACAATCTTACCTTGTGTTAGAACTTGATCTTCCATGGTACGTCAAGCTTTCCCTCTTCTCTTTCCTTGGCTCTCCCTTGGTCGACCTCCCTCCCTTTTCTCTTGTGTTTGGCCAAAATCTTGGCCTAAATGGGGAGGGGAGATATTTATAAAAATTTGCTGAAATCTTAGCCCTTAATCTTATATGTGTATGGCTTGATTTGAGCCATTCATTTAATCTCTTTAGCCATGTGTCCCTTTTCTTCTTGCCTTCCATCTTGATCAAGCCATATGTGTAAATCCTAGGGCATAAAGCTTAATCAAATGCCATGCGTCTTTCCTTTTTATTTCATCTTCCATCAAACCTGTACACGTAATATATTTTCCTTCCATCTAACCGTACACATAATCCCTTTCATATCCCCTTATCATTTTGGCATTAGGAGAAAAATAGGAAGAAATTCATGCAAAATGCAACCCCTAACTATTTCTCTACTTATCTGGCCATTTTACACCGTATCGGATACTTTTTCAAATTCTGACTTACCTGGTACCACTGTGATATATTCTGGCACCTTTTCTTCATCACAGTTGATTTCACATGGCATTATATAACATGCCTAAAGAGAGAGTAGTACTCTTCCCTTTGTTCTTTCATTAAAATATTTAATAATATTTATTTCAGAGCAAACTTGACTGAATTCTTTCTATCAGTCCATGACTCTGAGAATCTGTCTCTAGGTACCAATACTACTTTTTTCATTACAAGAAATTTCTCTAATTTTCCTTAAGTCAAAAGTCAACCTCTAGATGGTTTATTTTTACTTACCATGAATAATGCATAACTAGGCTTTAAATGCTATTAAAGCCAACATCTTCACTTTATGGGGATGAAATCATTTTTAAAACATGTGATAATTTATCAAGTATTATTACCCATTTTTCTCCAATTATATGAAGCTTTCTCGTATTTTAAATAATTTAATTTTGACTAATATTCATAATTAGCCAAAATCTTGGGAATTTTGTCAATTTGCCCTAGGGGTATTTTCATCATTTTTAACCCCATACGGGCGTCAAAACCTTATTTGCCATTTTTCTAGAATTTTTTTGAAATATTTGGGACCACTTTTATCACTACTTAATTTTCAGCCCGAAATTTTTCAACTTTACATTTAGGTCCTTATTTGGGTTTAACCTCAGGAATCCTTCCACAGAGGTTCTTAGCACAACCTCTAGCCTTTCATCACCTCAATTCCTTATACTAGATCCCTTTAGACTTCATCAGAGTCTCTCTAACTTACCCATCTTGTAGTTCCTAAAAATTCATACTTTGCAATTAGTCTATGAGAATCTCTTTATCCCTTTAGGAAAACTCTGAGACTTTGCTAAAAGGGATTCAGCAACCTTCACATCTCAAGCTATTTCCTACACCTTTGAGTCCAAAATTCAGGATGTTACATTAGGGTCATGAGACATCAAGAAATAGAAATGAAAAAGTTTACCAAGCAAATTACAAAGGTTGGTTTCAAAGAGAGCAAGAGAAATAATGCGACAAGTTAAAGATAACAAACTTTACCCTACTCTAGTATTTGCTTGCATGCATGATATGTTTATTATGTTTATGGAATTTTATGAACTAATGCATTGTGTATGTGATAATATTTGAAGTATGTCATAGGCCTCTATGATTTATGATTAATGAATGATACTTTCCAAACATATCATTATGTTGTGAAAATGTTAAGTTTGCAAGCATGTCATGAATGCTAAGCTAGGCTATATATGTTTGGGTGATAATTATTTGCTACTAAGGTTCTCTCAAATCTCACCTTTTCTTAACCAATCATAATAGGTTTCATGAGCAAGGAAGAAGAATGCAAGTTGAAGAATCTTGAAAGGAGAGAAGAATTGAAAAAATGTATTATATAGTTTTATGTAATGATTTTTCCTTTATATTGATGTATTTTATGAACAATGTCATTAATGTTATATAATGATAAATGTTGAGGATGACATGTAAGATTGAGTATGATAATGCAAGAAAATGTTTATTTACTGTTGGAATAGTCGCATGTATAATAAATGATAAGGGGATAAACACTCCAATAATGGGTAATGAGTTTGAGTCAAAGCAAAAATAATGCAGACGAATTATTCTGCTATTGAAATTTTATGAGTAACTAGTACACATCTTAAAATTCAAAATGAGTGGATCACGTAAAATAAATGTGTGCTAGAAGTTATGCTTGCTCAAATTTAAGGCAAAAGAGTTGTAAAGTAGTATTTTGACTACATGGATAGTACCACTTCACTTTTTTTTTGGTATTAAATGAGTAAGTAAATGACCCAATGAGTTTTTTTTTCCCTATAGAGAATTAAAATAGATTTAAATGGAGACTTGAATCACCTCAATATAATTTTTCTATAATTAGTTATGAATTTTTAAAGTTAGACTAAAAATATAAAATCACCAAATAAATGGTAACCTGAGAATTAAAATGCAAGATTTTAATATACGAGCTTAAGTCATGATTCATCTAAACTGTAATGCTTCTGAATGCGTACTAAATAGGGATAAAATGACAAATGTTTCAATTTTTATCCTGAATATATGTGAGGCGAATACTCAAACATATAATATGGATCATTGAAAATCATATCAGGATAAGTTTAAAGTTAAAAAATGATTCTTAGTATGTTTAGAATAAGGTTAAGATGTAAATTTGTCCTAAATGTTTTTACTTAAGAGTGCTGGGTATGCGAAAGTTTTTTTTTTTGGCAAGCAAACTTGTCATAAAAGTTTAAAATTGTAGCAATATTGCCTCTTGTTATTAAAAATATTAACGGTCAGCATCACTATTTTAATAGTCAACATTAGTTTTTTGATGATAGGGGATAATATTGCCACAATTTTAAACTTTTGGGGCAAATTTGCTCCTAAAAAGGTTTTTTAGATACCCAGAGCTCCTCAATAAGAACTTTATGAGCAAATTCGCACCTTAACCTTTTAAAATATATCAGAATTGAATTCTAAAATAGGTGAAGATTCATGTGAACAGAGAACAAGACTTTTTTTTTTTTACTTGGTTGATAATTTGTATTCATGCGAGTCAAATACTTATCACTTAGATAAAAAGTAATTAAAAACTTATGAACCAATTAAGCGAATTTGGAACAAAAACTTTTTAGTAGATTTCATAAATTAATTATCTTCTCCTAATCAATTTTTCTACAAAATAAATTCTTTAAATTTGTTAAAATCAAAACATTAGGTCTGGCTTCTAACACCTTTTACCATATCACTTGAATTATTTAAAGGATATTCACAATGCCCATTTATCCTAAAAATTTGATTTTTAGCTATTCATGTATTATTTGACCAAAATCCAATATCCTTCAATATCACCATCAAAATCACATCCCAGTCACCCAAGATCACTAAAAGGACGACATTGACTCCTTTATACCCAGCCATATTGGGCTTTTAGGTTGTTACGATTTCTAGCATGTGTTGATGAGTTATATTTTCTATTTAAAGTCAAGTATTGTACTTTTATTATTTAGATTAGGGTTCAAAAAAGCGTTATTAAACACACTTGCTTCCTTATACTTTGTGAGGATACTACCTGACATAAGAGGTGATCAACTCTTGTGGTGATTATAGTTAGACTTCTTGAACAATTGTTTCCTTTGGATGATGAGTTTTGTATACTCAAGGTTTTATAGAATGCGTATTCATTGGATTCCTAGTGTTTCGATCATTTTTTTTAATCTTATTACATTTATTTTATTTCTTAATTGCTTCCATAACTCATTACTCAATTTGCAATTTCTGGGTTTTCTAGGACAAGTTCCTGTTAGGTCCCTATCACCTAATATGTATACACCTGAAGACTAACTAAACTATACAATTTGCAGTTATAAAGGGAATGGGCTTTTGCCCTAATAACTTTCTATCATAACTCTAATAGAGGGTATAGTAAATTAGAGAGAAATTTAAAGGTATAGCTATTATCAAAGAAAGGGGGAAAAAGAAAGAATATATATATATATATTAAATAAGAGAGCACAATACTCATTTATAATTAAACATTAACCATTTTTACACAATTCAAAATAGAATAAATCTTATAAATATCAACTTATGGAGGAAATCGTATTTCACATTGAAAACAATACAGTAAGAATAAAATAAAAAATCTGCATGTTCACAAAAGACATACATGTACTCGCGATATGCACCAAATCTAAATGATAGCACGTCATTTACATTAACAGACCAAAATCGTCGCCACTTTACAAATGAAACTATCTTGGTGACATTGTGGAATTGCTACAAGTAGCATGAGAAGAAGGGTGGCTAGTCAAGGTGAATGAGCCGTAGTGATTATGCTCTCTCTTCATAGCTCTATACACTTGCTCTAAGCCCTCATCAATCAACTCTGCTATTGTTTGTGGCATTGGTGGTGTGTTGATACTGATAGACCCTTCTAGCATCCTTACCACTACTCCCATTGTTGGTCTCATGAAAACCTCATCTTGGATGCACCAAAACGCAACCCTCAATGCTCTTACTAGCTCTTCTACATTAACCACCCATTTAGTCTCCTATCTGCTACTTTTATTGCCGTCCCATTTGTCAGCTCCTTCAATAGCCAAACATTTCATCATCAATGTTCATAAAATGCTTCTAATGTCTGATGTTATCAAATAATCAAAATTGAGCATACAACTACTCACAATGGCTTGTAGAGCTTAATATCAAGACAATTTTAATCAAAATTGAATTAAGTTACTCTTGTTAAAGTATTATTGCTAAAATGTGATCAAAAACTTTATTTTACATTGTAAAAAGGCAAGAAAGTAAGCAAGTAAGACTAAGGTATGAGATATACCTTATAAGCCCATCCAGGATAAAAAGAAGTTCTCTATATCAAAGGATGTCAAGATTCCTTCGGCCGCCAATGATCTCTAATAGAAGCATTCCATAGCTATAAATATCAGCTTTTACAGTTATTGGATGATTACTCACCCATTCTGGTGCTAAATAACCTCTAGTCCCTCTCACCATTGTTACCACCTGAGAGTGCTTCCTCTCCATCAATTTTGCCAATCCAAAATCAGACACTGTCGGATGAAAATTCTCATCTAGCAGAATATTTTTTGGTTTTATGTCACAATGTATTATTCGATTCCTGCACTGCTCATGAAAGTATGCAATCCCTTGAGAAGTAGCAATAACTATATCTAATCGAGTTTTGCAATCCAACAGCTTATCTCGTCTTTGATATGGAGGGAAGATCCATTTGTCCAAAGACCCATTTTTCATAAACTCATAGTCTAGAAGCCTATAAGTAAAGCCAAGGTTATAGTAATAGTAGTAGTACTAAATAATAAGGGTTAAGGTGTAAAATTTGTCATGAAAGTTTTCACTAAGCACTACTGTGTTGGAATGGATGAACACCCAAGAGGGGGGTGAATTGGGTGTTGATTAAAATTAAAAATCTTTTCGCAATGTAATGAAATTCATAAGAAATTCTGAGTATAAAAAACAATGAATCGAGATAAGCATAATCACAGTAGTAAAATGGTTTAGCTGGAAATATAAAGAGGTAAGGGAAGAGAAGATGCAAACAGTGATTTATCCTGGTTCGGTCCTCACTAACCTACGTCCAGTCCCCAGGCTCCCCCTGAGATTTTCAATCGACTATCTCCCTCAAGTTTAACATGGGTACTTGAGAACCACTACAATCACAAGTTTGATCCGGGCACTTATGACGCCACTTACAATTCTTAGACTAACCAGTCTATTCAGCAGCAACCTCACACCGAGGTAAATACTCCCCCTTACTCACGGTAAGGATACAATCTAATAATGATAATGAAGATTGAATATTTCTTCTCTCAAAGAAGTGATAGACGACTCTTAAGCACGTTTGGGAAACTCTCCTCTCTATCTTACGAATACATAAGTTTTAATCTATGAAGTACAGAGACAGAGTTTTCTTTCGGAGCTCTAAATGAGAATATATTGATTCAGCATTTTAGCATTTGATGTTGTAAGCTCGGACTCTTCTTCTTTTTCTTGTTCTGAATGCTCTTCTATTTATAGATGATATTGGGTACTTGACTGTTGAGCATTTTCTTCCCGTTTGGCTTGAAGAATATGACCGTTGAAATTAGCCGTTGGAAGCTTCTGATGAACGTCGATTCTTCACATCATAAATTCGTTGTGGCTCTTTACCTAAAATAATCTTCCTCAGATCAAGTGATAAGTATCTGATAATCTTAGAAACAATAAGTTGGAAAACATGGAATCAGTCATCAGATATTCAGATATTCAGAAAGTAAGATGAACTTACTTGATTGATGTCTTGATCGATAAAGCTTTGATCGATTATATTATCGATTAATTACATGAAGAAAAGATATAGCAGATAGATGCAATTATCGAATAGATTATGGATCATATGATGATCGAAGAAATGATCGATAAATGATGAAACATGAACACAGTGAACTCCGAATGAAATATGCAAGGTTAATCCCTTTCAAGTTTCGTTTGCCTTCGTGTCTTTTCGATAAAGAGTTATATGTTAAAAAAAGGCTGAGAAAAGCTTGAAAGAAAATAGATCATTGATTTTAAGAATCATCATTGTCGACTGATGTTTAAACAGAGAACGTTCCATGATCGAACAAGTGATCGAACACTTGTTGATCGAACAGATTATCGATAATCCAAGTGTTACAGAAATGAAACTTCAGTCATTGATGATCGAACAAATTATCGATAAGTGGATGATGGATAAGGTTATCGATAAACAATGAGTAAGAATATATTCAGCGAAAAACATAGACTATATGGATTAATCGAACAGGTGATCGATCAATGAATATTCGATCAAGTGATCGATAAAATGAAAAACAGAGATTTAATCCTGTAAGGTAAAGAAACTGATTATCGATCACGTTATGTGAAAACAGGAGTTTCAGGAAATCGGATGATCGATCATTTTATCGATAAATCAATGATCGATTAGGTGATCGAAAAAATGATTCAACATAAGTTAATGCAGTGAAAATAATAATCGATCATTTGATCGATAAATGTTTGATCGATCAATTGATCGATAAAAGATTTTGAACGAATGGTTTTGACAGAGCACTATATTGAGTAAGAAGACATGTAATATTCGAACAAGTTATCGATAAAGGTCTGATCGATTAAGTGATCGATTATTTCCTGCAACATCTTATATTAAGCAACTATACTAATGATCGATTAGTTGATCGATCAATCTAGCAAGTTATTGAGCAGACTAAATTATCTATCACGTGATCGATAAAACTTGACAGTTATCGATCAAGTGATCGATAAACATATTCATCTATAACGTTATCCAAAAATCATTTATCCAACATGTTACTGATAAAACCTTAATAATATGTATGAAGATAAAGGAGAAGAATTGAGGAGATAGTACTAGTAACTCGATGAGTATGTAGTCGCTTGATCAGGCTCGAGTAACATATGATAATGGCTTTTTATTTCTTCATCTCTTCTAGAGCTTTTACTCAATAACATGTTTGAGTAGCATGTTGCTTGAGAACTTAATCGTTCAGTGTAGAACTTCTGGTCTTTGCCTCAATAAATTCGAAGTCTGATTCCAGCAAAACGAAGGTCAACTTTGGGTGATCATAAATCTTCCAATTCAACTCCAAATTTTGCAAATGACCTATCCCCAGAAAGCTCTTTGAGTCTACTTTCTAATGCAACAAGAATCACCCCAAAATTCGTTGTGGTTGCAAAGTTATCTTCATCACAATGACTAAACATCGGAATAAAGGCGTTAATCCTTACTGCAATCTTTCGAACAACATATCTCTCTCATATGAAAATCTTTGAAGGTGAATTTGGTGTCCATGAACCGTTTTCTGAGTCTAGTTTCATAGAAATTAAGTTTCACCTCAAACGGATTTGTGATTTGAGAGATATTGAAGAAATACCGAACCTATGTCAGAGCTGAACGAAGAACAGAGCATAACAGAGGATGTATTTTATCGATAACTTGATCGATAAATGGATGATCGATCAAGTGATCGATAATTGCCCATGAAAATCACCTCTGAAGCTTATTTTCCATGTTTATATGAAGGGTGACTCAATATATGATGGTATAACTTCCCGGTTGTATATTTTAGCTTCCGACTGAGCCATTCAAACTTCTGATTAAGTATAGCAACATTTAACATCAAATCTATGAACTTGAATCTTGATATTTTCATTTGATCTTGCAAGTTCTTCTTTTCTCAATCTCTCTTCTTCTTCTTCCTCTTGATCATTTTCCATAACTTAAAGTGCAACATAATAACTCCTTTCTTTTCTTGAGGAAACTACACAAGATAGTAAGTATCATAGTTAGTCAAAATATGAGATAAATAATTTATGTAAAATTTTTGCTCTATTATTTGACATCATCAAAACTAATCATATCTAACATGCTGGATACCCAAAAGTTTTTTTGGATACAAATTTGTCATGAAAGTTTAAAATCATAGCAATTTTGCCCTTTACTGTTAAACCATTAACATTGATCATTAAAATAGTAACATGACTGTGTTAATTTTCAATGATAGGAAGCAAAATTACTATAATTTTAAACTTTTAGGGTAAATTTACATCCAAAAAACTTTGAGTGCCCTATGATCCTCAGTGAAAACTTCTGGAACAAATTTGCATCATAATCCTAATAATAATAATAGTTTAATACCATCTAAAAATATCTCCTAGACCGCTAACAAAACTAAATTCTATTTACAATATAAAAGATGCCATGCATACCAATGTGACCCCTCCAAGCAATAGCCGTATAAGCGAACCAAGTTCATGTGATGCATTGAGCCAATCGTGTTTACTTCAGTGATAAATTCCTTCTCTTCGTGAGGCAAAACCCTATCAAGTTTCTTTATTGCCACTATTGTCCCATCTCCAAGACTTCCTTTGTATACATTTCCAAATCCTCCAACAAAATAACAGAATTAGACTCACTAATCAAGCTTTTAATATTCACTCTGCCATATTAAATTTAAAATCAATGTTTACACCCACATGTTCCTAACAAGTGCGAGAAGTTATAGGTCCTAATTTGCAAATCATGGTAGGAGAAGTTCATGAGAGCATCTGATAGGATCAATGAACTTTCCATCTCTCTTTTTAGTGTTCTTTTTCGGTGAACACTATAGTACAACAGTAAACATAGAAGGGCAATAAGAAGCACCATGTTAAGAAAAATTGGAAGGACCAAAATTTTGTCTTTAACCTCACTATCAGAATTATTGCTAGACCCTCCTCTTTTACCTTCTGGGGTGATTGCGCCATTTAACCCGACCTTCACAAATAGGGTCGCACTGGTATCCTCAAACCCTCCAAAATCCAAGCTCCTTAATACCCAATAGTACGGTGTTTCTTCAGTCGGCCCATAAAGAGAAGCAACACAATCACGGTCTGATAAACAAGCATCCCCACATTTTGACACAATAACAACATCACTATAGTTTGCTATCACAGAAGTCTCAGAAAAATAATAATTCGTCTATTGCACTATAGAAATCTGAAACTTTGATGTTTAGGTTGGGTTCTTATTTTCGTGTTGGGAATTGCATTTTCTGACTGGTGAAGAATTCTCATGGCAAAGGCCATCTCTTCCAACTTGAGATGTCCCAGGCAAGCAAGTACAAGATGCATTTGTCTTGCTTCCATCTAATTTACAAACTCCATTACGACAAATTCCAGCAATATCACAGGGGTTTGATACTGCAGCCCACTCTGACACCCAGTATCTTGACCTATTCACATCATCGTCCCAATGATACAAAACACACATTTCCATTCTTTTCCAGTGTTAATCTTCTCAAAGTGCTTAATGGTGTTGTTTGGTGAGATGAATAAGATAAGCCCAAGTCATCATTGCCTTTTTATACACATAAACAGCCCCATTTGAAGAATCTCCATACACAATCCTGAAGCTTCCTGCTTGATCTAAAATTGCTGTGACATTGCGGGTGACATTGGATATATCTGGGCCTTGCCAATATGAATAATTGGTGTAAGGTTTTGAATCTGGGAGAATGTAGGTGAGGCCAAGGCTTAATTAAGTGGTTTGTTGAAGCATTTTGAGAGCGTAGAAGCTACCATCAGAAGCAGATTTTGAGGATGTTAGCTCCGAGGAGGCAGTTAAGGGTTGGTTTGGCAGAAGGGTATCAGATGGCTGTGAGAAGCTCTACCACACAGGAAGACTGGCATGGGAGGATGCATAGAGGACGAAGTTGCTAGATTCTTCCATGGATGCTGAATGCACACCCATGTTGGAGGTGTTTGAGGCCTAGAGGATGAAATGTCAGTTTGAGAGAACGAGGTTTCCAGTGATGTCGAGCTCCAAGATAGCATTTCCAAATGTCGGAGAGTCTCTATTTGGGATTTGAGAAAGAAAGTGAAAATTTGTTGGAAACTGGGGAAAGAGACACAAAAAGACATCATAACCTCCCAGAGCTACTGTGAGGAGCGAAGACTAGATGGATATATGATTTATGACTACTTTTTAAGTCAAAACCACATTGACCATCTAATCTCTTTTTTAACCATTTTCTTGTTAAGTAATCAAGTATTTTTTTCAGCAGCGTGTCGTAAATTATTTTTTACGTTTTAATAAATTAAAATAATTTTTCATAGCGATATTATTTTAAAGTAATTTTTGGTGTATTTTTATTCCAAAAGTATTTTTCACAATAACAATAAGTGCATCAACTTAAAATATTGAATGCCATTAAAGGTGTTATTAAGAAAATATTTTAAGATATTAGATACTCTTATGGTCTTTAATAGAAGACCTATTTAACTAATTTGATTAGATTAAAGAAGTTAGGTAAGTTAGTTAATCATAAGAAATATGACATATTTTTCCTAAAACATCATAATCATTTTTCTTAATATTCTCCTCCCTCATTTACTTGATTATGGTTGAGAAAGTATCCATAGAGATAATTCAAAAAAAAAAGATAAATATGAGAAATAAGTTTTATATTTAGGATTAAAATTAACTTGACAATTAGGTCCTATATTAAGAACCGGAGGAGCATATTAAAAATCAATTATAGAGTACCAAGTGCTAAAAAATATTTCAAGGCACCTTTGTGGAATGGTGGATTCTACAACTTCGCAATCAACAATATAAATTTTATCTTTTTTGATAATCAATAGTATAAATTTTATCATTGCAGTGATATCACTATTTTTTCTGGAAAAATCATATGCTGAATAACTAAATTTTAATGATAAATTTTTTTTTGGTGAGAAAACAGTCAATTTAGTTAATAACAAAAAATTTGGTGATAGATATACAATGTCCAAAAAAAATTTACTAGTACGTCAGTAACCATGCAGTAGATATTTAATTTGTGCATGGTGACAAAATTTGCTGTTTTCCTATGTAACTTGATATCCCTGACTTTCTCGATTACTTTTCCTGAATATTGTATTGTTATACCTCAAACTCGGATGGTCTGGCGAGCATGATCTGATAAAATAAAAGGTAACATTATGCTTTAAATATACATTCGTTAATTCTTAATCAATTTGTATAGGTTAAGCAAATTGATTAAGTAAGTTATTTAATTTATAAAAATTCTGTAACTTACCTAAAATATTGGGCTTGAACAAATATTTATATGAGTATGTATACAAATTATACAGGGATAGTTAGTAAAAAAAATAAAATATTACTAATGAATATGAGAGAGATATATAGTGGGACAAGATTACATTTAATCATGATCAAAACAACCATAAACCAATTTTCACAATTAGCACTAGAGTGCCAACAAATATCATTAACTTTGAAATATAATAACAATGTACAAATATTGTGATATGTGTGTGTATTTCAATTTGGTAGAAGGAAAAGAGGATCACTGTGCTTCCAATAAATTAAACGTCCGCTTCCAATAAATTAAAGGTGCACGAATGTATTCCTGGACCCTTCGACACCATATCCATGAGCCGAAAGGATGCATAATGATTATAATCCATCTATAGTTGAGTCTGTTAGCAAAAGAGGGTTTTTTTTTTTTTTTAAGGCTTGTTATGGGCTTGTTTGATTCTATTTTAGCTTTTATGTTTCTAGAATAATTTTATAAAGTTGTTTTTTTTAAAAACGTTTTGGAAAAAAAAAGAAAAAAATTCTGTTTGGATGATTCTACTACAAAAAATCATATTTGAGAAGACTGAAATTGGAGAATGAACTTCAAAGTTTGAATTTGAAAGGTGAGGACTCAAACAGTCTAAGCGATTAAATAAAGATATGCTTGCTTTAGAAATAAGGAATCAAACATAATACGTATTTCTTAAGCGAAAATGACTTGTCTCTAATATTATATTATTTGGTTAGACTATACATTATTTTGTCCGCTGATTCGAAGTTATTCGAAAATTCACATCTAAAAAATAAAATCAACAACAATTAGGATACAAAATTTCAAAAATTGTAATAGTAGTAGCTAAATAGGATCAGAAATAAAACTTTGTAAATTTATATAAAGTTTAGAAAGTTACAAGACAATTTAAAAGGGTTAAAATTTGATATAAATATTCAAATCGTGGTAACAATTCTGTTAAATTATTACATAAAAAAATGATCTTAAGTTTTGAGAACATGCCGCCCAGTACTTTCTTGCACTTCTAGACGACGCATGTATGTCACTATGTTGTGAATTTATCGCCAATGAATTATAATTCGCATGTGAATAATCATTTCCTCCGATAACATGTCTCAGCTAAAATCTCATATCATGAAAACAAAAATGATGAGCATAATAAAAAGGGAGAATAACAGAAAAATAGCTCATGAATTTCAAAATGATAAATAGGTGATTTTAACAGATTTTGACTTGTTAAAATCATTATAAAAATAATCAGAACTATTACAAGAGGAGTGAGCTTGACCTATTTATTTTTTTAAAATTCAATATTCTCCCTAATGAAAGAGCCAAGAGAAGTAGGTCCTACTACTTAGTTCAATCTTTTCTAATAACTTTATTTATCTAAAGTATCTCAAAGGTTTTAGATCTTGAAAGAAAAACTAACAAAATATTAAAATAATTATTTTTAAAATTATATTTTTAAAGAATGATAGTTAAGAGATTATTTTTATTTTTTACCCTATACATATTAAAATAATTATTTTTAAAAAAATAAAAATAAAAATAAAAATAAATCTGGACCGTCCAGATCTGATGAGTATTGGGTGCTAATCAAAACTGATGAGCACCCGATATAAATCCCACCATTGCCAGCCATTAGTCTCGAGCCCAAACCAATCTGGCTCGATATAACGCCCCCACCAAGACCACCCATCACTAGGATGAACAAGAGCCAGCAAAAACGGGAACGAGAAGCAGTAGCCATTGTTAGCCACGCTTGTAAGCCAGTCGACCGAAGTACTAATCTCGGTGTTATGTTATATTTTGAGCTTAAGAGTATTTTATATATATATATATTTTGGAGGATGATGTGAGTGGTGTGTGGCGAGGGAAAAAGAAGAGAGATTAATAAGACGTGGACAGGGGTAGGTGAGCTACGATTTTGAAAAATGGCAATCGGAAGGTGAATGTGAAAGTGTGGTCGGCCGTCGGCGAGAAGATTTGAAGTGGTGCGCTTTTATGGCCTTCGAATAGGGATTTAGGTCTGTAAGCTACCCAAAGTGACAACCGCGGCCACATAATTCTGTCCTCAGCGTTGTTTGAAATGTAAAAAGAGCCAAAGGCTATTGGGTCTAGTGTCACAAAATGTGTCTTTTGTAGCAACAGATGTGAGATTAATTGATTTTCACCTCAAGCTTTATGCCGGCTATTAAAGTTCAAAAATTGAAAAAATGAAAAGTTGCATTGAGGCTTTTTTTATGTGTCTATTGCGTTTTTTCCCCGCCACTAAAACGGTAAGGTTTGCTGTCCTCCCCCCCCCCCCCCACATTTATTGATGACACTTGAAGCCAATGATCTTTTTTCTTCTTCAGAAGATAAAGTTCAAGCTAGCTTGACGCTCTGACTAAAAAAAAAAAAAAAGATCTACCTCTAAACTTCCATTCATTATTGTGCTTTTTTCGTCTCATTTCTGTTGAAGAATATGTTTCAATGATATCAAACTAAGAGATTGTTGTTTTGCTGGAGAACTTAGCTGAAGTAGTTAATCCGCATTGAATTGTATTTAAGAAGCCTATAACTCCAACGTCATATTTGAACTCTAATATCCCAAATGTTCTTTTGATGTGTAACACCTTTTTTTATTACTCAATTTTACATCAAGTGGGAGTTATTGGAACTATTTTCCAAGACATTAAGTGAGGAAAATTTGAATTTTTAAATTTAATTTCTTGGGTTACTATTAATTATAACCCTAAATTTTGCCAAATTTTGAAAAATCATAATAAATTCTAGAAAAATTGAAATGATAGGTTTTAAGTCCTACTTGAAGCTTGTAATAAACTCTTTAGGGAAAAAATACATCCAGAGTATGAACACAACTCATGTGTGCGTAGTTTTAACGGCAAAGTGCACTGTTCATTTGGTAACTTCAATTTTTCAAAATTTATGCTTAACTTTGAAAAGGCATAACTTTTTGTACAAAACTCCAAATTTTATGAAATGACACTCATTTTAAAGCTAAAAATATAAACTATTAAACTGTTAAGTTTTATATTCAGATTCCTTCATTTGCTTAAAATTTTGCGCAGTCAAACTTTGCCCCTAATTAAGTTAACTTCCATCCCTTTTATGCATAACTTGTCAAAATAAGACCATAGCCACCCTAACATGATTCAGCCATATATTAAAGCATATAATAAGTAGTTTCACATAATTTACAAGCCATAGGGATCATCCAAATATCAATCCACAAATATTACAAAACTTGTACACAAGGTTCATTAGAAATTCCATGACATTTTTCTTCATGAAGGCACTACTTCCTTGTGCTTGGCCACACCACTTGCATGCCTTAATGGTGGTATTTAGACACGGAGAGGAATGAGAATCCATAGAAATCTTAGCAACAAAGGAATTACAACAATAATGTTAAGCATGCATGACATATTACAGTCAATTTCACAAAGCATTTCTTTACCACTATGCCATGCAAAAATCATGTCAAATCATTCCAAATCAATACATTAATGCATTTTGCGGAGCCATAACATGCAAACAAATCAAGCACATTGCCATCAAACAATTTCAAATACCACTCATATATTCAAAGCATTATATCATGTAATAATCAAGTAATTTAACATTAAAATTGTAAATTCCATGCTTCTTCTTTGAGCTTAAGTCACACGGCCTCCTCTCTTAATCCTTGAGCCTTCAATTGCTCAATAAAATAACCTATCAAACAACAAGAATAATGGTGTCCCAAATTAATCATACCCATTCATTGCATAATTCTTCTTAAAACCCTATCCTTTATTCCATTAATTTAGGGTTTTAGTATCATCAATTTTTTCATAACTCCCATAAGTGCTCCCTACACAATTTTCCATGTAGAATCCATTCTTGAACTTAGATTCATCAAAATCTAATTCCTCCTATCACTTCTCCTCTTGGTTGAATAGGTTACCTTAGGGTTCAAAATTTCATTTTCAATTTTAATGCTTCCAAACACATATTCTCCTTATATCCC
This sequence comes from Neltuma alba, assembly GCF_004799145.2. NCBI lineage: Eukaryota > Viridiplantae > Streptophyta > Magnoliopsida > Fabales > Fabaceae > Neltuma > Neltuma alba. Next base: position 91,197 of record NW_021635047.1, read on the forward strand.
TACACAAAATCATCTTCTAAATGCATTGGAAGCATCAAAACAACAAAAATCAAACCCTAGGGTATCCATTTTCATTTGGCTGAATAGTCTCCTCTTGATACACAAGCTGCTATCTTTTAAATAACCAAGTTTAACCACTATCTGAAAATCATTTCCAATCCTTTAAACCACATAATAACTCAATATTAATCGTAAACCATCAAGACCATTTCATGCAACACCCATCCCTTAGGGTTTCAATCACCAAACTCTACTAAAACCAAGTCTAAAACCATCAAACCATAATCAAGTACTAAAAAGGATAGTCAAGCTTTTACCTTGGTTAACCACTTGATTCACCTTGGTTTTGGCTTATTCTCTCTCCTCATCTTCTTCATCAAATGGCTGAATTCCCTCTATCTCCAAGGCTCCTAAGTCTGGCTGAAAAAGTGAGAAGAATGGGGAGGAAGTGATATATATAAACATAAAACCAACTTGCCATATGTCATGATCTTGGCCCTTGATTTCCACCACATAACACATGTACAAATCTCCTTCATCCTCCCTTGATTTGGCGCCACATGTGAGTTGAGCTGTCATCCACATTTAATGCAAAATACCACCTCATGGGACACCTAATCATTCACATGTAAAAATTCTACATATTTTATTCAAAAATCCATTCTTCCAACTCTAACCTTCAACAAATTGTATTATTCCATCTATGTCCTCAACCTTCATAAATGGCAACATTCAAGTAAAAAAATTAGGGGAAATTTTGGCCCCACCAAGCTTAAGGTTAACATACTGTGTAATTTCACGTAATCAATTGAATTTTTCTTGGATCTTGTTAAATTCACTGTTTCCAAAAATTCATTTCCTTTTGCCAAAAGCTTCCTCTTAATGAGAAATGATTCCCCAATTTTTTTGTCAGATTTTATTTTGGCCTATAACTCCTCCAATTAAATTTTCTCCGAAATCGGCCCTTTACCGATAAAAATTCTAGCTTTAAATAATTTAAAGCTAACCTCTGCATTTCTGGAGATTGGGAACAATTTTAAAATGAATAATAATCCTTCAAATAATTTCTCTAATTTTTTCATAAATTATTGAGACCCCTATATGTTTTAAATAATTCAATTTGTCTAATTTTTTAATTAACCAAAATTTCAAAAAAATACAAAAAATTCTAAAATAAATTATTTTCATCTTGTTTCATCTTCCAGGCCTCAAATACTATTTTGTATTCTTTATTCTATTTTTCATGATTTTTGAAATTTTTTTAGAATTTTCAGTCTACATTCATATCCTGTTCAACATTGATCGGATATTCCAAAAATAACGGTCCGGTTCAGGTCTGATCTCAGTTCAAAAGTTGTGTCATCTCTCTGTTAGCTACCCTGCTTAACCCATAGTCTAATTTATATTCTTCATTTTCAGGTTAAAATTAATAGGATATGATATTTCCTCTCCCTTAAAATAAATTTCGTCCTCGAAATTTGAAAAACATACCTCATCAAAACAATTCATGGTACTTGCCTCTGAACTCATCTTTCTTTTCCCATGTTGCCTCTTCCTGAGTCATGTTCTTCCCGATCACCAACACTAGTGGAATTGTCTTATTCCTCAACTGTTTTATTTTTCGGTCCACGATTCGCTCTGTTCATACTTCAAAGGATAAATTATCCCGCATCTCTATATTATCATGCTCTAGGACATGTGCCAGATCTGGATGATACTTCTTCAATTGGAAAACATGTAAGACGTCATGTAATTGACTAAGATTAGGGGGTAAAGCTAATTTGTAAGCTACTGACCCAACTTTTGACATAATTTAAAAGTGTCTGATGTCTTTTGGGGTTAATTTCTTTGTCTTAAGGGTTCAACTCACCTGTAGTTAGAGATACTTTTAGAAAAACATGATCCCCAACAGTAAACTCTAATGTTTTTCTTCTTACATTCGCATAACTTTTCCGTCTACTTTATGCCATTAGCAACCTCTGTTAAATCATCTTTTATTTACTCTGACGTCTGATCCGTTATTTCCAGACTATAAACTTTTCTTTTATTTAGTTCAATCCACCATAGTGGCGATCGACACTTTCTTCCATATAAGGCTTCATCTGAAGCTATCTATATACTGGGATGATAACTATTGTTGTAAGCAAACCCTGCCAACGATAATTATTCATCTCAATTTTCTTTAAAATTTAATACACAGGCTCATAGCATATCTTCCAATGTCTGAATGATCTATTCCATCTATGATTTACATGAGCACAGCTCTTGCCTTTAAGTACTTATCGTCACTACTCATATTCTTCTTATTACTTAGGCATGTTCTCTCATGATAATATCATACACCTATCTTTATGGTATTTTGCTACCTTTATCAGGTGTTTTGGCATATGCCATTCTTATCTTTACCTTAAGGACTATCTCCTTCCTTTTACATTCTCATTTTACATTTAGCTTGCATGAATGCATACCATCTATGACTTATAGCTCTCGGTTCTTCCAGTTCTTACTTCCTCACTTTCCTTCATTGACTAGAATATAATTGAGCTCTCAGTCCAATCAACAATAATGGTACTTGTGAAAAACTTAAGGGTACTCTCTTTGTTCTAGCTAACCATCTTGAGGAGGCTTTCACATCTTAAACTCATCCCTGGTCATCTCATTCTTGTGCCCCAAAGAGGTACTTCCCTTATGGTTTAGCAACTTTCCTTTAGACTTCGTCTAATGCAACCTTAGGAGCTACTACGCTCGATCATAAGCCCTTTTTAGGATCCATCGTGACCTTGGATTCTTTCACATTTTATCCAAGCCATATTCCACTTTCTAGCCTTTAGACTACTAAACTAAGTTAAAGAATAAGTCGCCTACACTCATCTAGTAACTTGACAGATCATTCCCCAAGACTGCTCATAATGCTAGTATTGCCTTCTTAGGCCTTACTCTATCCTTCTTGTCAACTTCAAAAATCATTTACTACTGGGTACTTTATTACCTTTAACTCTTTAGTTTCCTGGGCTACTTGTTCATCTCTATGGCTTTTAACTTACCCTTATACTAATGCCAACCTGCCTTACTCTTAGACGTTACAGTTCTCGCTATCAATTCTCCTTCAGTACCCTGTTAAACTCGAGAGACGTTCTACCCCTGTATTGCTTTTGTATTACTGTTCTATTGTTCTTGACTAGTTTCGCTCTCTTTAGGGTAAGGTCACCTTAGTATGCCTAATCTCAGCTGCTTTTGTGGGAGACAATTGTCAATCTACCATTTCCACAGTCATTGATGGAGAATATATCACCGTCAACTCCATCCTAACCGTCATTCTCTATTTCTTTTAGAGAATAGCTCACTCTTAATAGAGTAGTACCAACTTTGAATCGAAGGACTACCCCCAATCTCGGAGACATACTTTCATGGTCAAGACTTTCTTTATGTTCAATCTCTATTAGGGTACTTGCTTCACATGCCATACCTCTATTAAATGGAGTCTTTCCACTAGACTTATTTGATCACGTAGGCAGTGGCAATCATTTGCAGAAATTTTAGTCCCAACTTCTCATTAATTTGAGGGCTATGGTCATATTCCCCCTAGATACCTTAAAGTCAAAGAATTTCATGCAATCCTAAGCACTATTGAATATCTAAGCACCATTGGAAACATATTTATTTCTCTATTCTGGTTGCTAGTGCAGCTATCATCTATAATGTTCTTGTTTGTTGCTCTTCTCCCTTATCCTCAAGAAATAATTGCCTGATTCTTACTCCCTTTATCCTCTTTTATTCCCTGACTAGTCACTCACATGGTTATGCATTGGTCATCACATCACCCAGTAGGCATAATCATTCAAATATCTCTATTATATGGTATCTAGGTTAGGTATCTAATTTATCGGTAGCCTCCTTATTTCAACTCTAGTCATAAGACCTCTATTGAGATATACTCTAACCAGCGTCTCTAACTTTTGACCCATCACCTTTATTCATATTTACCAGTCTCACATGTTTGGGTTACAATCCGGGTCAAATATTATCCAAGATACCTAATTCTATTTTTCCTTAATAAGCCTTGTTAAAGACAAGACAATTCAACCATTACCTTAGATAGGTCATCAGAAATTGATTCACTAAACCATTCAGTCTTTCATTTCTTATCTTAGTACTATCTCTATTAAGCTGAGACTTTATATTACCATTCATACAAAAGCATAATTTTAAAATTAAATTTCCTTTCTATCAAACTCATATTAGCTGAGTTTGGAGCTTAGTTATTAATCTTTTAACTCTTGGAATAATCCTTAAGTAATATGGCCAGGATATCTTTTGCTCTACCTTTGGTTGGTTCTCTCTCTCTCTGTGTTTTTTTTTTGACATATGGATCCTATCAAAAGATAGCTTACTAAGAGTATGGCTATCATCAAAATCACGGGAAGACATGCTTAATAACTCATACATTATACAATATAATGCGTAGTTCAAGCGTACATTGATAGGGATAACATAAAGTTTACTAGGAGTAATTAAATCATGGAAGGATGCATCAATACTTAGATCTTACACCCAATAGCTAGATCATGTCAATGAATAGCTCATGTCTAACTTAAATATTGTATCCAAGCAATAACTATTACTTGAATCGTACCTTGAGTTATATTAGGCTACTCTTGAATCTCATTTTGTGAAAGGGCAGAAACTCTTTCCTAGTCATGAAGTGTCAAAGCATCCATCTTTTGATAACATTGCCTTGTATAATGTCTAGTTTTGCCACATTTATAGTAGATATTTGATCCTGCCAAATACGGCTTGCTTCTATGATTTTTCCCACATAAGTCACATCCTTTTGCTTCTTTTTGAAAATTGAATTTCATTCGCGTACAGCTTCTTCTAGTCTGTTTACTCTTTCCAAGTCTTTTCTTTTTAGAAGTACTTCCTGGTTCAAATTTTCTATTCTCAAGAGCGTCTTCCATCATAACATGATAATCTTGGCCAATTTCTATCAGTTTGCAGACTTCTACTACCTTGTTAAAGTTCATCAATTATACAAGGGGCTATGTGTTCCCTGAGAATAGGTTTGAGACCTTTAATCAGCTTTTTTATACTCTATCTTGCAACTTCGTGTAAGTAAGTAGAGTACTGTGACAGATATATACTTGGTTAGGTAGCCTTTCAAAGACCCGTCTTCAGCTTGCTTCAAAGTAAGGAACTCCATTTCCTTTCTATCTTTTTCAGACCAGGGAACATATTTTGCATAAAACTGTTCCAAGAATACTTCCAAGTTATTGGGGTGTTCCTTGACTATAGAATTCACTTCATGTCATTCCACCCCTGTTCAGCATCTCCTTTCAGTCTTAAAACAACTAGTTGTATTCTCTGTTCATAAGGACAATTCATATTTTGAAAAATTATCCCAAGATACATAATCCAATCTTCCGCTATTTGAGTATTAGTGTTTTCTTCAAAAATAAGAGGATTATATCCATAAAATTTTACAATCCATTGCTACCTTATATCTTGTCCTGCAGTTATCCCAACTTGTTCTGATGAGGGGATTTGAGATGGCATTGGTATCTCAGGAAGTCCTGTGATCCTTGGTTCTAGATGCAGTTGATGAATGCTAGCTGCTACTGTTGCCATTGCAACTTCTTTATCTTATCAAGCCTGTATTGCCTTGAATTGCTCCATCATTCTTTGTTGTTGTTCTAGACGATTTACTAGAGCTTTTATTGGATTACCAAGGGATCTGACCCACTCCTCTTGTTGCATTCCCGTCTAAATGTTAGCATTAAATCTATATATCTTGATATCTTCCTTAGTATTTAAAGAAATAAAGAGATCACATTCTTAACATTATATCCCTTTCCATTTATTACTATCACAGCACAACAGTAATAAAAATTTCACCTTTATGTCACTTGGTACTATTGATTCCTTAAGTAATCTCTAACTATCCCTTTAGGACTTGAAATAGCCTCTTATCCTGTCGCCTCACTCCTATCAAGACCTCATCAATTGTTCGGGGCTTAGGTCATCAATCCATTATCATACTAAGACATAGACTAACATCCCCTACTTGTTTTGCTCTATTATTGCCATCTCTCTCTAGGAAAGTCTCTTGACTTTGACTCATACCTTAATCAAGTTTTTTCAGTTCAATCATTCTTTTCCAGAGGGGAGTCTCTTAAATAGTAGCTATTGATCTCTCAAGTCACTCTCTTATTATCATTTCTTGGTACTCCTTAGTGCATATTTTTCCCTTGTAGGAATCACCTCGATAGGACCAATCCTAGCAACCCATTAGTACTAGTTAGGGGTTTTCCTTACACCAAGATTACCTAGACCCTTACTTGAACCCTTGCCAAAATCTTTACTCATAACAAACTTACCACATAATCAGTGGATACTACACTAAGCCAGAACCTTTGCTCTAATACAAAAAAATGTAAAACCTTATTCTATTACCCAATTTTACATCAAATGGGAGATATTGGAACCATTTTCCATGACATTAAGTTGGAGAATTTTGAATCTTTAAATTTAATTTCTCAAGTTACTATTCATTACAACCATAATTTTTGCCAAATTTTGTAAAATCATAACAAATTCTAGAAAAATTAAAATGATATGGTTCCAAGTCCTACTTGAAGCTTGCAATAAACTCTTTAAGGGAAAAATACATCCAAGTATGAAATAAGCTCATGTGTGTGCAGTTTCAATGGCACAGTGCACTGTTCATTTGATAACTTCTCTAATTTTTTAGAATTTATGCTTAACTTTAAAAAGGCATAAATTTTTGCGCAAAACTCAAAATTTTATGAAATGCTACTCATTTTAAAGCTAAAAATATAAATTATTGAACTGTTAAGTTTCATATCCAAACTCCTTTATTTGCTCAAAATTTCACAAAGTCAAACTTTGCCCCTAATTAAGTCAACTTTCATCCATTTTATGCATAACTTACCAAAATAAGACCATAGCCACCCTAACATGATTCAGCCATATATTAAAACATATAATAAGTAGTTTGACATAATTTATGAGCACTAAGAATTATCCAAATATCAATCCACAAATATCGCAAAACTTGTACATAAGGTTCATTAGAAATTTCATGACATTTTTCTTCATGGAGGCACCACTTCCTTGTCCCTGGCCACACCACTTGCATGCCTAATGGTGGTATTTAGACATGGAGAGGAATGAGATTTCATAGAAACCTCAGTAGTAAAAGAATTATAATAATAATGCTAAGCATGCAAGACATATTACAAGCAATTCCACAAGGCATTTCTTTACCACTATGCCATGTAAAAATCACATCAAGTCATTCCAAATCAATACATTAATGCATTTTGCCAAGGCATAACATGCAAACAAATCAAGCACATTGCCATCAAACAATTTCAAATACTACTTGGCATATATTCAAAGCATTATATCATGTAATAATCAAGTTAACATTAAAACTGTAAATTCTATGCTACCTTTTTGAGCTTAAGTCACACGGCCTCCTCTCTTAATCCTTGAGTCTTCAATTGCTCACTAAAATGACCTATCAAACAACAAGAATAATGGTGTCCCAAATCAATCATACTATTCATTACATAATTCTTCCTAAAACCCTGTCCTTTTTTCCATCAATTTTTTCGTAACTCCTATAGGTGTTCCCCACACAATTTTCCATGTATAATCCATTTTTGAAATTAGATTTATCAAAATCTTATTCCTCTACCACTTCTCCTTCTAGCCGAATTGGTTACCTTAGGGTCCAAAATTCTACTTTCAATTTTAATATTTCCAAACATATGTTCTCCTTATATTTCTACATAAAATCACCTTATAAATCCATTGGAAACATCCAAAAAACAAAAATCAAACCCTAGGGTATCCATTTTCATTTGGCCGAATAGTCTCCTCTTGATACACAAGCTGCTATCTTTCAAATAACCAAGTTTAACCACTATCTGAAAATCATTTCTAATCCTTTAAACAACATAATAACTCAATATTAATCATAAACCATCAAGATCATTTCGTGCAACACCCATCCCTTAGGGTTTCAATCACGAAACTCTACCAAAACCAAGTCTAAAACCATCAAACCATGAATAATCAAGTACTAGATAGGATAGTCAAGCTTTTACCTTGGTTAACCACTTGATTCACCTTGGTTTTGGCTTATTCTTTCTCTCCTCATCTTCTTCCTCAAATGGCTGAATTCCCCCTATCTCCAAGGCTCCCAAGTCTGGCTGAAAAAGTGAGAAGAATGGGGAGGAAGTGGTATATATAGACATAAAACCAACTTGCCATATGTCATGATCTTGGCCCTTGATTTCCACCACATAACACATGTACAAATCTCCTTCATCCTCCCTTGATTTGGTGCCACATCAGAGCTGAGCTGTCATCCACATTTAATGCAAAATGCCACCTCATGGGACACCTAATCATTCACATGTAAAAATTCTACATATTTTATTGAAAAATCCATTCTTCCAACTCTAACCTTCAAAAAGTTGTATTATTCCACCTAGGTCCTCAACCCTCATAAATGGCACCATTCAAGTCAGAAAATTAGGAGAAATTTTGGCCTCACCAAGGTTAAGGTTAACACACTGTGTAATTTCACATAATCAGTTGAATTTTTCTTTGATCTTGTTAAATTCACTGTCTCCAAAAATTTATTTCTTTATGCCAATAGCTTGCTCTTAATGAGAAATGATTTTTCAAATTTTCTAAGATTTTATTTTGGCTTATAACTTCTCCGATTAATTTTTTTTGGAAATAAGCCCTCTACTAATAAAAATTTTGGCTTTAAATAATTTAAAGCTAACCCCTGCATCTTTGGAAGTTTGGAACAATTTTAAAATTCATAATAATCCTTCAAATAATTTCTCTAATTTTTTCATGGATTATTGAGGCCTTTATATATTTTAAATAATTCAATTTGTCCAATTTTTCTTTAATTAGCCAAAATTCGGGAAAAATATATAAAATTCTAAAATAAATTAGTTTCATCCTATTTTTATCTTCTAAGCCTTAAATATTGTTCTATATCCTCTATTATATTTTTCATCATTTTTGAAACATTTTCTAGAATTTTTAGTCCACGTTCATATCCTGTTCAATATTGATTGGATATTCTAAAAATAACAGTCCAGTCCTGATCTGATCTTAGTTCAAAAGTTGTGTCGTCTTTTTGTTAGCTACCTTAGTTAACCCATAGCCTAATTTATATTTCTCATTTTTAGATTAAAATTAATAGGATATGATATGATGAGTCACCTGTATTCAAAGCTTTAATTGTTCGAATCACATATTTGAACTTAATTAGTCTTAATTTAATTATTGAAGGAAATGTTTTCACAAAATTTGTTATCTTTAAATGCGTTTCAAATAGTCATTTAACCGGTTCATAAGTTTTAAGCATTTTCACTAATGTTGAGTATTTAACTTGTATAAGTTTTGAATATGAACTGAGTCAAAAAAGCCATACTTTTTTATCTAAATATATCTTTTGCTTGTTTTAGTATCTGAAACAAATATATTTAAAAAATAATGAAAGTTGATTTTTACTCTGAGTCTATTCGAGTTCGCTATAAAGTTCTTCATTATATGTTTGAGAATTAGGCTCGACTATATTCAAGATAGAGATCAAGTTAAAAGTGACATTGGTCTTATATCCAAGGCAAACTAAGCTTGACATGTTGTATCTTCATCGGCTAACTCCAATAGACTAAAGATATATTCGGGTAGTTTTTTTTTTTTTTAACTTTCTTTCGATTCGAGTTCTATTTTGAAAAATTATTTATTAGATTTGAAAAAGTTCTTAAAAATGTTTTAAGGAGTGTGCCTTCTAAAAATTATTTTAGAATATATCTTATAGCACTCTTTGCAAGATACTGCGTAACATTGCAACTTATAACCACACATAGAGTTAAAACATGTCAAATGGAACTACATTACATGTCACTAGCTTAGAAAATCAAACTTTGAAAAATCACTTTCTCGGGTTGCTATTCATTTGGTAACCTTAGAATTTTGACCAATTTTAAAAATTCATAACTAATTCTAGAAAAATCAAAATGATATGGTTCCAGTTTCTATTTAAAGCTCTTTCATTTTTTTTTTTTATAGAGAACAATATCCACTGGTTCATTTCTTTTATAATTTGGGTTCCATTTCACATGCCAAATATACTGTTTATTTGATAAATTTTTAATTATTCAAACTTTACCATAACTTTAAAATTCATAACTTTTAGTATATGGCTCCAAATTAGATAATTTACCGCTCTATTTGAAGCTTGGAATGTGCAATTTGAATCCACCATTTCTTATGGTCAGATGTATTCATTTTTCTAGAAACACAGCTTTTCATGCGTTATCAACCTTTTAAATAAAGTGTCATGGAGGATAAAAGCTATAACCGAACATTTCATCACATACTCAAACTTAAACTATACTTCTTAAGGATAATATCAATATCTTATACAATCATTTATCAAACTTTACACAAATTATATAGTCTTATCTGTTAGTGATAGTGTCACCCAAGGGGGTGAATTGGGTGATATATAAAAAATCGACTTAATAAAATAAATAATCAAATAAAGCAATGGAGACAAGTTTAGAAAGATTTCACTGAGTACGAACAGATGAAGAAAGATACAGGAGATTATACTGGTTCGGTCTCAACCACTTGACCTACGTCGAGTCCTTAGAGTTCCTATGAGTTTTTCACTAAATCTCCAAGATTCAACGAGCTCTTGGTGCCACAGTATAACAATTGAGTCACTCTCAATCACTCCCCCTTACTACCCGTAAGATTACAATCCTCTCAAGAGTCCACACCCTTGAGTCACTCACAGATTTGAGTAAAAACAATTATAGACTTTCTCACAAAGTATATATGATAAACACTAAAGTTTAGAACATAAGAACACAGTAATGAATGCGAGGATTAATTTTCACAGAAGGTAGCTTGGTTCATTCAATACTTCATTGAATGTTCTTCACGCCATTTATAGTTGGAGACTTTCAATTTTACGTTAGACACAAGAGCTTGTAGCCATTGGAACATCAATTGCGTGTGTTCAGCAGTTACAATAGTTGTTCATAATAAATGCTTTTGACATAGCAGGTTGAGCCTATAATATATCCGTTGCGCTTCATAATCTGCAGAAGTATCTTGGCAAAAGTGTAAGTTTTCTTCTCAAATAAATATGAATGAATAACAAAAGAAATGATGATTCTTGGATTTAATGTAGTAAATGAAAATCATAGGAATAAAAATCAGATATTTAGAAAGTAAAAGGAATAAACTTGATTGAAGTCTTGATTGATAAGGTTATCGATTAATAGCAAGGGAATCAGACTTAAAAGAAGAGAACATTTATCAAAGTCATTATGGATCATTGGTTTATGGAACAAGTGATCGATAAATGATAAAATTTAGACAAAATGAGTTTAGTTAAGAAAGTACTTCTGAATTCAGTGCAAAGTTTGTTCTTTTAACATTAGATGCTTTCGATGATGAACAATGAAGGCTCAGAAAAGCTTAAAGATAATATGAAAATATATTTTTTAAAAGATCATCGTGAAGAACAATTTAAGGAAATGTGTTTGTAAATTATGGAACGGATGTTCGATCAACACTTAATCAAACAGATTATTGATAATATAAGTAACTAAGTAAAAATAATTTGAACTTGTCAATTTGAAACATTATCGATGATATCTTGATCAAATAGGTTATCCCAAAACAGTTATGAAGTACTTCGTCACAGAAAGGTAGAAAAGCATGTCATTAATCGATCATTTGATCGATTAGTGTAATTATCGATCATTGGATCAATAATTGTAATGATCGATCATTTGATCGATGTTTGACTCTAAAAGGTCTTAGAAATAAAAAATAACAAAAGGAGGCTTGATCGAGTAGCTGATCGATCAACAGCCGAAGTTTTACCAAATAGAGTTAGAACAAGTTATCAATAAATAGATTATCGATAAGATGATTGATAATCCATAAACCATTTCAAATAGTAAGTGAGTCAAAGAGACTTACCAATTATCTAAGCCATTATCGATTACCTCTTAATTGACAAGGTGATCGATTAACCCTTTGTCAAAAGTGAGGAAGTTAACCTTTATTACCTGACAGCTTATCGATTATTGAATTATCCATCAGGTGATCGATAATTTCCTGAAAGCCCTTATATTGAGACAATTTTACAAATGATCGAACAGGTGATTGATCAACCTATTTAGCTAGCAAGTTATCTAGCACAGTGATTATTTAATATGTGATTGATAAAACCTAACAGTATTTGAACTCAAAACATACAGTCAATTATCTAACACATATTTGATCAACTAATGATCAACCACTTGATCGATTAATATAACAATTATGTAGAGAAACTAAATTACTCATTTTGTTATCATCAAAACCTTAAGTCTAACGTTCTCCCCCTTTTTGATGATGACAAAATGTAAGATGTAAAAATAACTTAAATCACAAAATTTTTACCAACTGTCAGAATAGAATAACACAATAAAAAACCAGTAGACTGATAACAATTATTCAGATATCTAATAAGAGTCACAAAGGTTTAATCAGTAAGGCAGTAAAACAGCAAATTCGTTACATAAAAATTAAAGATTAGTCTAAATCATCTAAAACAACATTCTTCTCCCCCTTTTTGTCAGCATCAAATGGGGTGGAAGAAGAAGGATGAAGGGAAGGTAGGGTAAAAGGAATAGGAAGAGAAGGCAGTTGAGCAATGGGAGAGAGAGCTTGGGAGATAGGTAGGAGTGGTTGTGGCTGAGGTTGAGGTTGAGGAACTGAGATGATGGCAAGAGAGGTAGAGGAAGAAAGAGTGGGTGAGTCAGAAAGGGAAGTAGAGACAGTGGTGATTGGAGTTGGATTTGAAGTAGGTGTTGGTTCAGTGAATAGGGGTGAGGTTGGATGAGTAAACAGGTCCTCATAGGTAAATAAAGTGCTAAGTGCAAAAAAGTTGACAGGGAGTGAGATGACCACGCTCCTGAGCTCCTTAAGTTCTTTATCCACTGCATCAAATCTTCAGGAGACTTCCTTTTCTAACACTGCCATAACTTGTCGATGGAGATCTAAAATAGTGTAAAGTCCTTTTCTCCATACTCCTTAGAAGTGGAATACAATCTCTTCTCAAACTCCTAAAGCTCACTGTGGAACAACCCTCAGATGGTATTCCTATAAAATAAAGGTGTTGAGGTTTGAGTGGGGTCTGTGGATGACTGAGCTTCATCCCGTCCTAGTGAGACATTGATGGCAGGTTGTTTCCCTTTCCTTTTATCTGCATTCTTCTGTGCTGGGTAGAAGGGTATTGGAATCCTCATCTTATTCAACTAAGTGATTCCAAACAAAGGAATTTTCTCTTTAGTTTCTCCAGGTTCCAAATGTGTAATGTTAGGCACCTAGAGAAAATATGAAGCCAACTAGGGATAAGGAATAGGGGTAGACTTGGATTGAAGAATGTCAAGTTCTTCATCTCACTATAAATTAACCCACCAATATTGATCTTTTCCCCACTTATGGTTCTGGCCAATAGAATGTAGTCATCTTGAGTTAGATGTGAGAAGCTTCCAAATTTATTCACCATACTCATGGAGTAAATATAGTAGATTATCCTATAATAATCTCATATTTGGCTTGGGAGAAAACTGAGTTCTCCAGGATAGGCATCACTTTACATCAGTATCTTGTAGGCCTTCACAGCATTCATATCAGGCCCTTTGACATGATCTTGAGTTCTCAGAAGCTTATTTATCTTAGCTGGGTCTAGGGTAATGATTCTGCCTCTGAGTTTAGTGGTTATGCAGCTCCTTACCATATTGCCCTCTTTATCATACTCTTTTATTACCTCCATGTTGCAATAGAATCTCCCAACTACCTCAGAACAATAATCTTCTCTGATGCGTAACCAATTGGAGTAGTATTCTATTAGGTCAGACAGATCCAATCAAGTTTTCTCATTGGTTTTCAAACTTTTAAGTCTATAAACACGACTGGGTAGAACTTTCTTGTTGCAAAATTAGTTTTATGCTTGCCCATATTAACATCCTCATCTAAATTCCCAATCAAAAACTCTTTAGAGGATTGAGGAGGATTACCTTGAGTAGGGGCCTAATGTGATACCCCTTCACTGGCTCTCTGCTTCTTATTTCTTGGCTACTTGGGTGCTAAAATTTTCAGAGTCACGTCCGTAGCTTTCTGAACTGAGATTTGCTCGTCAGACTCAGTTTTTGATCCTTCAAAGATTGCAGGAAGTTTGGACTTTGACAAAGCCTTATTTGGCGTCTGTTGAGATGAGCTCTACGTCTGGCTCTCTCTAATCTTCAGAGTTCCATTTCATGATGGCTTATCTTGTCTAACCTTCAGTCTATACTTTGTCTTGGCACTCGAAGGTGTAGTTCCTTAGTTTGGACTTGTTTTCAAAACTCTCTTCTCAGCTAGAACCTGGTTGCTTCATTCTGGCCATTTTCGGTGTAGGATGGAATTATAGAGAAATGTTTTGATGATTTCTGAGCAAGAAAGGATTTAGAGTGATTGAAATGTTAGAAAAGTGATTTCTCACACTAACCCATCAATTTGGGATCCAATTCGGGATTTTCCTTGGGAGGTATTGGGAAGGAATTGGAATGTAAAAATATCGATTCATATAGATACAGAAGAAAGGGTTCTCTATTGGAAGGAGTTTTGAGAGAAATTTTAAAGGAATAGGAGTGATTTTGACCGTTGCTAAAAACAGGGATAGCGGTTATCGATTTAGGGTTCTGTAACTGATAAGGGAATTTCAGATTCTTACACTTAAAACATTAAGAATTATCGATCAGGTTATTGATTAAGGCATGATTGATCAGCTGATCGATAATATTGAAGAACAATATGAACAGTTATGGAACATGTTATCGAGCAAGGATTAGTCGAACATGTTATGGATAATTTGTAGTTAGCAACCATACCTGCCCATGTTGATTAATAAGTTGATCGATAAATCAATGTTTGATCAGTTAATCGATCAACCTTACCTTTTAAGTTGCTTTGCTCTATCCATGAGCTTTTGTCTCAGGTGATCGATCATGTGTTTGATAATTGATTTATCAAACATGTTATCCCTAATTTGCTAGCTGCCATTCTCCACATGCTTCAGTGATCGATAATTTGGCCAATAAATGCTATTATCGATCAGGTGATCGATAAATATAGCAATCCTTGAAGCATAATTATCGATGTCTTCATTGAACATTCTATCCTCTGTTTACCTCTATTTTCTAGTATCAAAACAGGGTATCTTGCAAAACAAATTTCTATCCACTGTAATACTTAAGTTAGTTTTCTAATCATCAAAACATTAAATTTAAATACTCAAAATAAAGAGATAATGTAGGATTTCTTACAACTCATTAGGATTTACCATTCCTAATTCTCTTCTAAAGTAATTGAACTTTTGTTGGTTGAGGGGCTTTGTGAAGATGTTTGCAATTTGATATTCAGTAGGAATGAATTCTACCTTTATGTCTTTCTTTTAAACATGATCCTGAATGAAGTGATGTCAAACATCAATATGCTTAGTTCGGGCATGATGAACAGGATTCTTTAATAAGTTGATGGTACTTGTGTTGTCACATAGAATTGGGATCTCCTTCAACTTGATTCCCAAATCTTGCAATTACTGTTTTAAACATAGTATTTGAGCACAACAGCTTGCCGTGGCAACATATTCTGATTATGTAGAGGATATAGCCATAGTGTTTTGTTTTTTGCTTGACCATGAAACTAGGTAGCCTCTAAGGAATTGGCATTGTCCACTTGTGCTTTTTCTGTCTGTTTTATAACCTCTATGGTCAGCATCTGAGTATCCCATTAGGTATTCTGCTCCTTTCTTTGGATACTATATTCCTAGATTAGGTGTTCTGACAAGATATCTAAGGATTTTCTTGACGGCTTTTTCGTGTGATTCCTTGGGAGTTATTGATGTCTAGTACACATTCCTATGCTGAACTGTACATCTGGTCTGCTTGCTATGAGGTAGAGCAGTGATCCAATCATTCCTCTATACTTAGTCAAATTCACGTCCTTGCCCTTCTCATCCGCATCCAAGGATATGGTTGAGCTTATTGGAGTATTTGCATGTTTTGCTTGCTCCAAACCATATACCTTTAGAAGTTCCTTCAGATACTTCGTATGGGATATGAATATTGTCACACCTTACTATCAGATCCACTTAGGGTTTAATTAAAACTATTTTAGACCACCTTGGATGGTCTTGGGCTCAAAAATCCATGAAAAACGTTGATTTTTGGATTTTTATTGTTTATCGGGTAAAAATCTAGTTTTCTGGCTCAACTTCGAAAATTCATAACTTAATATAAAAAAATCAAAATGGAGTGGTTCAAAATTATATAAAAATATATTTGAATGCTCTTTCAAGAAAAATAATCTTATGAACCAATTCCATTTGAAAAAGTGTCAGGTTTTTGTGAAAGTCACCTCTGTCCATTTGGCAAAAATCCTTTTTCCAGATTCTGAACCTTAACTTTGAAAAATCATTGAAAATTGTGTAGTTGGCTATTTTTAACGTGATGGCTATCAATTTGAAGCTCATGACATAAATTTAAGTGTGTCAAATTTTGTGCAGAAATTCTTTCAGTAACTTAATAAAACATGGCTCTAAATTGGCGTCCTGCTTAGGGATTACAGCTCCAACCATACATGCTTATACATAACCAAATATAAATGTTTCCTCATGGTTCCTCACCATATTTATCCTTGGATTTGCAGCCTCCCTTTTGATGATTCAGTCCCTAAAATATTAGGTTACATATGGGGGATGAGATTTTAATGAAATCCAAGTAGCAAGATCAATCAACCAAAACATTAATATGCATCAATTACAAGCATTCCAACCTTTTGCTATTAATAGGGAACCACTTTACCTCATACATGTAGCACTCTAACATGCAATAGCCAAGGCACATAAAGCAAAGAGTATAGCTACACAATCATCATCATCATCATCATCATTTAGTTCAACTACATAATAGCACATGAAATTGCATAGCAATCAATGCAACACTCAATATTAAGGTCAATTAAATCTTACTACCTTGATCCAATGCTCTTTGATTTTCTTGCTCTTCTTTCTTGCTTCCACAAATGCCAAACTCTAATATGGCAATCCATAAAAGGGACAGCAAGAATCATCAACCATTCCACATAAAAATCAACAACACAACTCAAGGACAACCTCTGTCCCTTAAAGCTTCTACCTTTGTTCTTTAAATTTTAGAGTTTGTTTCCTTAAACCCTAAAAATTCCCTCTTAACTCATTCCTACATGATTTTTCATGTAGATTCTAAATATCTACTTGGATTTAACAAAATAAAATTTCTTCTTTCAGTTTTGAACTGTCCGAACCATTAGGGTTCAAAATCCAAAAATTGCAACTTTGATTCTATGGCTTCCAACACTTGTTCTTTAGGTTTACCCTACACCATTTTCCATTTTGAACACAATGGAAGCCTAAAGACTTTGAAAAACACATCCTAGGGTCCAGTTCTTGCTTTGGCCGAAATGATCCTTAAGAGAAACATAAAAAAAAAAACACTTCAAAAACAATCTACAACCACTTGCAACCACTAGGATTTATCCTGCTTTGAAGTGTTCTAGCAAGATTGAACAACAAAAATTCACCCCTTACTTATTATAAATTTTGGCCAGCACCAAAGAAGGAAGAAAACCAGAAATTTTAACCATACAACTCAGGCAAACAAAGCAAGGAACCATTTGAAACCATAAACTAACCTTGATTCTCACTTGTATGCTTAAAGTTAATGCCTTTCTCCTTGGTTTCCCTTTGAAGTTCTTCCTTTTCCTCTCTAGCTCTCTCTTGGCTGAAACATATTCAGACAAAATGGGGGAGGAGGAGCTCATTAATGTGCACAAAATATCCCACCAACCAACATTAATGATTTACCAAGTGTCATATGCCTACTTAATCTTAATCCTCTCTCTTAATTAACTTAATGCCAAATGAAATTAATTTCAAAAGTCAAGATCCTCTCCATTGGTGGCTTGACACTTGGAAAGCTTTAATTACCATCCATTAGAGGCTTGACAAGTGGCAACTTGTGGGCCAAGTAAAGTGCAAGACTCTAGTCTTCACTTTATCGGTACACTTTTGCTCCGGGTTTAACTTCTTTTCTATAATTACAGTGCTCTGACCTCTGTAATTATTTTCTGTTAGATCCATAAATTATTTTCCTTATTTTTATCTTCCCAAATTTTCCTCTTTATCTTAAATTTAATTTCCCAATAATAAAATAAAAGGAAAACTAATTTCCTTCTCTTAGTATTTTTCCACTTTTCAGATGAATTGGGAAAAATATTGGATACTTGAGGGTCTTCTTTTAATTTCATAATCTCTTATAATTTCTTGGGATATCATAGAAATTTTCTTGGGATTTTATTCTCCTTCCAAATATTTATTTGGAATTTTCCAAATAAAAGGTCTTAAACTAACTTAAATCGCCCTTAAATTCCTTTGTAATTTCTCTAAGGCAATTTGGTTATAAAACCAATTTTGTAATCTCATATAATTCTCAAGGAATATTGTCCTTATTTTTCCTTAATTTTTTGAAACTTGAAAATATTTTTCCATAATTATTCTTGACCAATTTTCTTAATTAGTCAAACTTTTCATCATTGGCTTGGAAAACCATAATAATTATTTTCCACCAAAAATCTTCTATTTCTCCTTATCCTTTTTGGCCTTTGAATATTTAGAAATATCCCTATTTCTAAATGCTATATTACTGGATGTGACAAATATCCCATTCTTTCTTTTTGATTTGTAATCTGAGGAAAAAATTCAATTATCCCATCATTGACATTTCAAACTCTCCCTGCATTAACTTAAAAAATTCTTGGTAAAGATTTTCATTAATAGCACTGAATATAATATCATCTATATAAATTTGAACTATTAAGAGTTCCTTCTTCTTTTTTTTTTTGATAAAGAGTGTTGCATCAACCTTGCCTCTTTCAAAATCTTTTTCTATCAGGAAATTGCTAAGATGTTCATACCAAGCTCTAGGTGCCTGTTTCAATCCATATAAAGCCTTTTTTAATTTGTAAACATGATTTGGAGGATTTGGATCTTTAAATCCAGGAGGTTGTTCAATGAAAATTTCTTCCATAATATAACCATTCAAAAAGGCACTTTTAACATCTATTTGATATAATTGAAATCTTTTATATAGGTAAAGGCTAAGAGTACTTGTATGGCTTCTAACTAGTTACTGGAGCATGTTTCCTCGTAATAAATACTGTTTTCTTGATTATAGCCTTTTGCTACGAGTCTAGCTTTGTTCCTGATGATTTGTGCAGATTTATTGAGCTTATTCTTAAATACCTATTTGGTGCCTATGACTGGATAGTCCTTATGTCGTGGTACCAAGTCCCAAACTTGACTCCTCTCAAATCAGTTCATCTCTTCCTATATTGTTGCTATCTAGAATTCCTTGGATGGAGCTTTATCAACACTGGTTGGTTCAATGTTTGAGATAAATACAGAGAAATGCACTTCATTAAACACTTGTCTCTGGGTTTTGGCCCCTTCATTGACTTCACCAATGACTTGATCTATAGGGTGGTCTTTGTTATGTCTCCAGACCTTAGGTTGATCTAGATTATCTTGAGAAAACATTTCAATTGGATTATCTTTATTCTCTTCGTTTTCTACGGAAGGCATTTTGTTAGAAGACTTGTTTAGACCCAATTTTTCAAGACCTTAAACAATCTTAGCATCATCATCTAGACGTTTTAAAATTGACTCATTTCTATCAAACACAACATAAATTGATTCTTTAATAGTAAAAGTTCTTTTATTAAAGACCCTATAAGCTTTACTACAATTAGAATAACCTAGAAATAAACCTTCATCAGCTTTAGGATCGAATTTACCAAGGTTTTCTTTATTGCTGTTGTGGAAGTAGCATTTGCTTATAAAGATCTTCAGATGAGCCAGGTTTGGCTTTCTTCCTTTGTATAGCTCGCAAGGTGTTTTCCTAAGTAACATTCTGATGTATGCTTTGTTCGAGATGTAGCATGCCGTACTCATGGCTTCTACCCAGAATACTTGTGAGATTCCCTTTTCGTTTAGCATTGCTTTGGCCATCTCCGTGAGCACTCTATTTTTTCTTTCCATGACTCCATTTTGTTGAGGCATTCTTGGTGTTGAGAAGTTATGGTCGATCCCGTATTCATCACAATAGTCAACAAATTCATTGTTCTCGAATTCTCCTACGTGGTAAGCCCTGATTGACACAATAGATATACCTTTCTTATTTTGGACCTTTTTAGCAAAAACAATAAATGCACTAAAAGTCTCATCCCTAGAGGAAAGAAACAGAGTCCAAGTAAATCTTGACTAGTCATCAACTATCACAAGAGTATACAAGTTTCCCCTAAAACTTTTGACTCTTGATGGACTAACCAAATCCATATGAAGCATTTGGAGTAGTCTCTCAGTTGAGATTGTCTTCTTTGATTTAAAAGAGGACTTTGTTTGTTTACCCTTTTGACAAGAATCATAAATAATATTATATTCAAACTGAATTTTAGGTAAACCAATAACCAAATCCCTTTTAGTTAATTTTGAAAGCTGATTCATATTTACATAAGCAAGACGTTTATGCCAAAGCCAACTTTTTTTATTTTTACTAACAAAGTAGTTTTTAGAAAGTTTAGAGTCAATTTGAATAGTATAATAGTTACTGTCCCTTGGTGCTCTAAACTTCACATTTAATTCTTCTTTTTTGAGTGCTAGGTCATCTTTGGTAATGATCAAGCATTTTTCTGAATCAAAGATCACCCAGTTATTCTTGTCAGTACTCTGGCTGACACTGAGTAGGGTGTGACATAAACCTTCAATGTAGTACACATCTTTAACTTTCATTCTTTTGTCACTTCCAACTTCTCTGATTCCTGCTATTCTTCTAGATTGATCTCCATCAAAGCTCACTTTACCACCTTTTTTTGGGTTTGAGTGTTGAGAATTTATCACTGTCACCTGTTGTGTGTCTGGAGTATCTGCTGTCAACGTACCATTTGTTTGTTTTGGATTCTTTAAGACAAACCTGCATCTGAAAAATCACGTTTTAGGTACCCATACCTTCTTGGATCCTTTTAGGTTAGCTTGGTTTGTCTGTGGTACATATGTACCTTTGGGCACCCATTTTAATGTTCCATAGGTTCTTTTCTTCTTGTGATGACAAAAAGATGTTGTATAACCCTTACGGTTGCAGTAAGAACAAAATGCAAATGGATTAGAAGAATGAACTAAATTTCTAAAGAAAGTTAAACACAATCGATCACCATTTTTCTGCTTTTCCTTTTTCTTATTCTGAGTAGGATCATATCCTATTTCGGATTTGTTCATTGTACATCATTGAGCTCCTAGTACCACTTTGAGCATTTCACTGCCCTTCGTGAATTTCTCCAGAGTTCTTGTTAGCTCCTTAGTTTTCTTCTTGTTCTGCTCATATTCTGTACAGTTTGGTGGACTAGTTTCTTTCTGCTTGACTTGTTCTTCCAGACCCTTGATTTTCTTTTTGAGCTTACCAACTCCTTAGCTATTCTAACTAATTCAGAATGTACTGTATTCAGATTGTAATTCATCATAGGAAGGTTCACAAATGATTACCTCATCGGCCTCTAAATCTTTATCTTCTTGTGCCTCGAGACAGATGTTAGTTGTCTCTTTATTATCACTATCAACCTCTTCAGATGAGTTATCTCCCCAGATTGAAGTGACATAAGCCTTCTTCTTTCTGAATTTTTCTTTCCTTTTATCTTTGTCCTTTGACTTAGATAGTTGAGGACAATCCACCTTGATGTGACCTGGCTTCTTGCATTCGAAGCATATTATTGGGTCTTTGGTCTCGATTTGAGATGTGGAGGCTTTTTGTTTTGATTAGAACCTTCTTCCAGTTCTGTTCTTGTATAATTTCTTGAACCTCTTAATTATAAGGCTTATTTCCTCATCCTCTAGATCTTTGTCATTGTCATCTTTATTTTCTTGAGCCTTGAGAGCAATGCCCTTATGATTTTCCTTGTACATCTCCTTTTTGTGCTTTTGCTCGCTCTCATACTCTGCCAGGCTTCTAAACAGTGTAGCAACCGAACCTGTTAATTCTCCTTTTGCTTCCTCAATGGATGTCACTTTCAGGTCCCACTCCTTGTGAGTCCACTCAATATCTTCCTCACCTAATCCTCTTAACTATACTTCTTACAGAGTGTAGTGAGGAGATTGATGAGATGTGAGAATCTCACTTCCATATCTTAAATACTCTCTCCATTTTTCATTCTGAATAACTCAAACTCTATGGTGAGAGTATTGATTCTACTCTATTTTACTCCCATTATTCCCTTGTGAGCAATCTCCAATGCCTCCCATATTTCTTTCACAGTCTCTAGGCTTGAAACTCAGAAATACTCTTTGACTTAAGGCACAGGTCAACATGTTGATTGCTTTATCATTCAACAGAATGAGCCTTTTATCTTCATCATCAAACTCTTTCAGACTTTTAGGAACTTATTAATTGTCTACCATCTTTATTAGAACATAGTTCCTGTGCTCTATCATGTCCTATAGGCCATATTTAGTGGCTTTAATAAAAATCTTCATTCTCATCTTCTAGAAGGTGAAATTTTCTCTATTGAAGCCTAGTGGTTTTGACGTTGAACATCCTTCGGGTAGCATGCTATCACCAAATCTTGCCATTGGATCTCTCTTCAGGCAGTTAGGCCTTTAACAAAGAGACCTGCTTTGATACTAAATGTTAGTGGCAGTTTCATTCAAGAGAGGGTGAATTGGGTGATATATAAAAAATCGACTTAATAAAATAAATAATCAAATAATACAATGGAGACAGGTTTAGAAAGATTTCACTGAGTATGAATAGATAAAGAAAGACATAGGAGATTATACTAGTTTGCTCTCAAACCACTTGACCTAGTCCAGTCCTCAGAGCGCCTCTGAATTTTTCACTAAATCCCTCAGATTCAACATGCTCTTGGTGCCCTAGTACAATAATTGAGTCATTCTCAATCACTCCCCCTTACTACCTGTAAGGTTACAATCCTTTCAAGAGTCCACACTCTTGAGTCACTCACACATTTGAGTAAAAACAATTACAGACTCTCTCACAGAGTATATATGATAAACACTAAAGTTCATAACGTAAAAACAGAGTAATGAATGTGAAGATTATTTTTCAGAGAAGGTAGTTCAGTTCATTCAATACTTCATTTAATACTCTTCACGCCATCTATAGTTAGAGACTTTTAATTTTCCATTACACACAAGAGCTCGTAGTTGTTGGAATATTGATTGTATGTGTTCGGTGTCACACCTCTCTTAATACATCATTATATATCTAGTGGGACCATTTAAAGTCATTTCCCAAGGCTGAAGAATGGGAAAATTTCAATTTCAAATTTTCTAGTTTCGGATTTCCATACACTATTCACAGAATTCTGGGCTAACATTGAAAATTCATAACTAAATATAGAAAAATTAAAATTGAGTG
The DNA here is from genome assembly GCF_004799145.2 of Neltuma alba. Classification (NCBI taxonomy): domain Eukaryota; kingdom Viridiplantae; phylum Streptophyta; class Magnoliopsida; order Fabales; family Fabaceae; genus Neltuma; species Neltuma alba. Next base: position 114,824 of record NW_021635047.1, read on the forward strand.
GTTCTAATTTCTGTTATGCCTTCTATGGGGGAAAAAATACTCACTGGCCTCATATCCCTTTGAAACAGAGCCAAAAAATTCAACAAGTTGCACTATTTATTTGGTCAATTTTTGAATTTTCAGTATTTTAGCCTAACTTTGGAAGGGTATATCTCTTAGCACAAAACTCCAAATTTAGTGATCTATCACTTGTTTTAAAGCTAAAAATGAGATCTATAAGTTTGCCAAATTTCAAGTCCAAATTCATCTATTTGCATATTATTTTATATGACATAAGATTGCCCTTAATTAAGGCATTTTTATCCCTTATTCATATTTTTCTTGAATTTTATTTTCTTTTTCTTTGCATCACTTTACTTATCCAGTCCAGCATCAATAATTCCAGCAGTATGGCGCATGATACAAATATGGAGATAACATAATATCAACCATAATCGATTACAGCATCATCATAAAGTTGGTCACAATATTACATAACATTATGAACCATTACATAATTCATATTAATCCTTCAACCCAACACCAATTCCTTGCCCTTGTCCATGGATGAGCCACTTCCTATTTGTGACATAAATTGACATAGGAGGAATGAGATTTCATAGAAATCTCTGTAGCAATGAACTATAATTCTCATGTAAATCAAGCAAGTTATAATGTGACATGCTTTGGAACTTCAAGACATTCTCAAGTTACATAAAATCATGTTTTGCATTATAACAAAAGAGGAACATCAACACTTTCATATTAATATATTTCGATGCATTTGGCCCAAGCACAATCCAATGTCATCCAACAACAATTATCACAACACAAGTTCCTTAATCAAAGCAATCAATATAATCACATTAAACAAGTAAGATAAACATTCAAATTATAATTCAATGCTACCTTTCTTTGCTTAAATCAATTCGGTCTCTTTAAGGGAATATGCTTCTCCTTGTTTCTTTCCCTCAAAGCCTATTAATCCAAGTATAAATACAAAATTGAACACATGATATAGCCATAAACCTACTTAATTCCCTCCTTTTCCTTTGATTTTTAACAAAATTGTTCCTCCTTTGGAATCAATAATCTCTTGGCTCATTCCTACATAATTTTTCATGTAGAATTTAAATATCCAATCAGTTTGACAAAAATCAAACTCCTTCCTTATTAAACAACCTTGGCCGAATAGGGGTATAGGTTTTCTAAAAATTCCATTCTTGATTCCAATGATTTTATACACTTCCCTTTAATATACCCCTACACAAAAACACATTTTAAACCCATTAGAATCATCAAATCAATGCAAAACAAACTCCTCTACCCTAAACTTGTCTTGGCCGAATTTAATGATAGAAAACCCTAAGTTGGTTTTCTTCCAAAAATCAATCTATACACCGCTTAAACATGCTTATTCCACTTGATTATTAAGGTTTCTATCCTTTCCTAATAGTCACATATTCAGACCGAAAATGGAGCAGCATCTTATCATGAAAATTCATGCAAAACCTAACCAAAACTAACCTTAATCTTAGCTATAGTGTCACATCCAGTAATATGGCAATTAGGAATAAGGATATTCCTAAATATTCAAGGGCCAAAAAGGATAAGGAGAAATATAAGAATTATGGTGGAAAATAATTAGTATGATTTTCCAAGTCAATTATGAAGGTTTGACTAATTAAGGAAAATTGGTCAAAAATAATTATGGAAAAATATTTTCAAGTCTCAGAAAATTAAGAAAAAATAAAGATAATATTCTTTGAGAATTATATGAGGTTGTATAATTGGTGTTATGATCAAATTACCCTTGAAAAAGTTACAAAGGAATTTAAGGATGATTTAAGCTAGTTTAAGACCTCTTATTTGGAAAATTCCAAATAAATATTTGCAAGGAGAATAAAATCCCAAAAAAATTCCTATCATGTCCTAAGGAATTATAAGAGATTATGGGATTAAAAGAAGACACTCAAATATCCAGGATTTTTCCTAATTCCTTTGAAAAGTGGAAAAATCACTTAAGAGGAGGAAATTAGTTTTCCTTTTTATTTAATTATTAAGAAATTGATTTGGAGACAAAGAGGGAATTTTGGGAAGAGAAAAATGAGGAGAATAAATTATAGATTTGATAGAAAATAATTACAGAGGCCAGAGTACTATAATTATAGAAAAGAAATTAAACCCGAAGTAAAAGTGCACCAATAAAGTATAGATTAGAGTCTTGCACTTTACTTAGCCCACAATTTGCCATTGTCAAGCCCCTAATGGAGAGTAATTAAAGTTACCAAGTGTCAAGCCTTGAGAGGAGAGCTTCTTGACTTTGGAAACTAATTACATTTGGATTTAAATAATTAAGAGAGAAGTTTCAAGAAGGAGTAGGGAATTGACACTTGGCAAATCATTAAATGGTGGTAGATGAGACATTTTGCTCATTAAAGAGAGCAATCCTCCCCCTGTTTTCAGATGCAATTCAGCCAAAGTGAGGAAGTGAGGGGAAAGGGTGAGTTTCAAGGAGAAATCAAGAGAAAGGGAGCAACTTTGATCATCCAAGTGTGATTTAAGGTTAGTTTTTGGTTCCAAGTTGTTCCTTGTCTTGTTTTCATGCTTTGTATGGTTGAAATTTCTGGGGTTCCCTCTTTGTTGGAGTTGGCCAAAATGCTTAATGAGTAGGGAAGGAAGTTTTGTTGTTCAAACTAGCTAGAACACTTTAAATCATGGTAGTTTCAAGTGATTTGGTGTTGTTTTTGAAAGATTTCTTGGTTGGTTTTCAAGAGGGACTATTCGGCCAAGATGAAAGATATAACCTAGGATGATATTTTTAAAGTTTTGATGCTTCCATTGTGTTCAAAATGAAAAATAGTGTAGGATAAACCTAAAGAGCAAGTGTTGGAAGCATTAAAAACAAGGTTGTAATTTTTAGAAAAACCTAGATCCTATTCAGCCAACCTTAGTTCTTGAGGGAGGGGATTTATTTTCTTAAATCTAAGAGCATATTTGGAATCTATATGAAAAACCATGTAGGAATGAGCCGAGAAAGAATTTTTAGGGTTAAGGAAAGAACAAAGATGGAAGCTTTAAGGGGTTTAGGAGTTACTTGAGCTATTTTGTTAATTTTTATGTGGAATGATTGGTAATCTTACTACCTTTTTTGTGATTTATCATGTTGGAATTTGTTAATTGTGGAGAAGAGGAAGAAGGTCAAAGAATCAAAGAGCATTGGATTAAGGTAGTGGGATCTAATTAGCCACTAATGTTAACTTTGCATTGTTATTTATGGCATGAATGCTTGCTATTATATGATTGAACTATGATGATTATGATATGGTTGCTCCTTGCATTTGTTGCCATGGCCTTGCATGTTGAGGTTGCCTATTTATAAGAAGATTAGTTCTCTTATGATAGCTAATGTTGAAATGCTTTATAATGATGCATGTTGATGTTTTGGTTGATTGATCTTGTTACTGGGATTTCATTGGAATCTCATCCCCCATATCTAACCTAACATTTTAGAGGCTGAATCATCAAAAAGGGAAGCTACAAATTCAAGGGAAATTGTGGTGGTGAACCATGAGGAAACAATTATATTTTGGTTATGTAAATGTATGATGATGGGATGCTGTGACCCCAAGCAGGATGCTAACTTGGAGCTACATTTTCATTAAGTTCCTGAATGAATTTCTTCACGAAATTTAGTATGCTTAAAGTTCACATCATGAGCTTCAAATCAATAGGAAGCACGTTAAAAATGGCCAACTATATGATTTTTCATGATTTTTCAAAGTTAATGTTTGGAATCTGAAAAAAGGGTTTTTACCAAAAGGATAGAGATGACTTTCACAAAAACTTGACACCTTTTTTAATGGAATTGTTTACAAGATTATTTTTCCTTGAAATAGAATTCAAAGAGCATTTTATAAAATTTTGAACCACTCAATTTTGGTTTTTCTTGATTAAGTTATCATTTTTTAAAGTTGGACTAAAAAACTGGATTTTTACTAAATGAACAGTAAAAATCCGAAAAGTAGCATTCTCAACATCCTAAATGAGATTTTTGAGTCCAAGACCATCCAATGTAGTCTAAAATGGTTCTGAGTGAACTTTAAGTTGTTCTAGAAGTAAGGTGTAACATATAGCAAGGCTTAGACATACCCTGATGTTTTCTTGACAATAGCTTGCTACTTCCTTGCCCCAAAACACTCAAGAAATTTGGTCAATAGGTCTGGAAAATAGTTGAGCAGAACCTCCCCATAGTTTTTCAAATTTTTACCATTTTCTTGTACTTACGGGGTATTTATAGACAAAATTTTCTGCCATTTTTTCCCAATTTTAGACTCCTAAAATGCCACCTAAGGGGGTTACTTGGTTGCCATCCAATGCAAGACACATTCAGATTTGTCCAAGTGGCTTTTTACTATAATATTCCAAGATTACCATATTAAAATTAGATTTTATTTTAATTAAATGGTAGGGTCCAAAAGCTGTATGAAATTAGGCCCTAATTGGGCTCAATGTTGGGCCCACAAATGATTTAGGATGGCCTGAAAAGATGGCCCACAAACCAAGTCACAGTCTCAAACCATTCCGAAACTTTATCGGTTACTATTCACTAGTAACATTTCATATTTTTTCTAGTCATCCAAAAATTCATTTCTCTCCATGAAAAATATATTTTTCATATAAGGATATGATCTGAAAATTTTCAGAATTTTTCTCCACCTCTAACAATTTTTTTTGAATTTTCCCCGATTAGGCCTTTATTAGTGCAACTGCAGGAAAATAAATTATCTAAAATTAATTCCTGAGTTTCCAAGGACTAGAACCAATTTTATAAATTTAAAAAAATATTTAGACAATTTATCCATATTTTTCTCAAAATTATTGAGGCCTCTAACTAATTAAAATAATTGCTTTCCTTTGATGTTTTAGTATTTTCTCGAAAAACCTCCATTTACGGGAAATTCCATAACAATCTATTTTCATAATAATTCCACCTTTCAGGCCTTAACTAAGATTCCAAAACCTCTAATTTATATTTTTCCCATTTTTCAGGAATTTTCTAAAATTTTTCTCAAAATTTTCCCGTTTTGCCCTTCCTAGACTAATAATTACAAAAATGCCAGCTGAGGCCTTATCAGGGTTTCACACCAAAAGTTGTTTCATCTCACTATCTAGTTTCTACATTGGCCTTTATCCTAATTTTTAACTTCCTATGTCCAGGTGAAATTTCTCGGGATGTGACATTCGGCAGCTATAACGGTTGTTCATAATAAATGCTCCTAACACAATAGGTTGAGCCTATAATATATACGTTGTGCTTTGTAATCTGCAGAAGTATCTTCACAAAAGTGTAAGTTTTCTTCTTAAGTAAATATGAATGAATAATAGAAGAAATGATGATTCTTGGATTTAATGCAGTAAATGAAAATCATAGGAATAAAGATAAGACAATCAGAAAACAAAAGGAATCAACTTGATCGAAGTCTTGATCGATAATCCCTTGATCGATAAGGTTATCGATTAATAGCAAGGGAATCAGAATTAAAAGAAGAGAACATTTATCGAAGTCATTATGGATCATTCGTTTATGGAAAAGTGATCGATAAATGATAAAATGTAGACAAAGTGAGTTTAGTTAAGAAAGTACTTTTGAATCTAGTACAAAGTTTGTTCTTTTAACATTAGATGCCTTTAATTCTTTTTAAAAGAAAATAAGATGAACAATGAAGACTGAGAAAAGCTTAAAGATAATATGAAAATATATTTTCTAAAAGATCATTGTGAAGAATAGTTTAAAGAAATGTGTTTGTAAATTATGGAACAGATGTTTGATCAACACTTAATCAAACAGATTATCGATAATATAAGTAATTGTGTAAAAATACTTTGAACTTGTTAATCTAAAACGTTATCGATAATATCTTGATCGAGCAGGTTATCCCAAAACAGTTCTAAAGCACCTCGTCACATAAAGGTAGAAAAGCATGTCAGTAATCGATCATTTGATCGATTAGTGTAATTATCGATCATTTAATTGTAATGATCGATCATTTGATCGATTACTGTAATTATCGATCATTTGATCGATAATTGTAATGATCGATCATTTGATTAATGTTTGACTGTAAAAGGACTTAGAAATAAAAAATAACAGAAAAAGGCTTAATCGAGTAGTTGATCGATCAACAGCCAAAGTTTTACCAAACAAAGTCAGAACAAGTTATCGATAAATAGATTATCGATAAGATGATTGATAATCCATAAACCATTTCAAACAGCAAGTGAGTCTAAGAGACTTACCAATTATTTGATTCATTATTGATTACCTCTTAATCAATAAGGTGATCGATTAACCGTTTGTCAAAAGTGAGGAAGTTAACCTCTATTACTTGACAGCTTATCAGTTATTGAATTATCCATCAGGTGATCAATAATTTCTTGAAAGCCCTTATATTGAGACAGTTTTACAAATGATTGAACAGGTGATCGATCAACCTATTTATCTAGCAAGTTATCTAGCTCATTGATTATCTAATATGTGATCGATAAAACTTAATAGTATTTGAAGTCAAAACATACAGTCAATTATCTAACACATATTTGATCAATCAATGATCAAACACTTGATCGATTAATATAACAATTATGCAGAAAAACTAAATTAGTCATTTTGTTATCATCAAAACCTTAAGTCTAACATTATCTAAAAGTTCATAATTACACAACATAATTTAAAAGCATATAATTGCATGTCATCTATTGCAAATTTTCTTAGGTCTCCACATTTTTTCCTCTGTCCCTTAAAGGGCTAGCCCCTAAATGCTATCATTTAGATATAAAAAGGAATGAGAATTTATAGAAATCTCAGTAGTAAAGAACAATAATAATAATGCTAACAATGTAAGGTTATATCATGCTACATGTCAATCACATTCTCATGCATTCTTTAACATTATTATGCCATGAAAAAAGAGCACATAAATATGCCATTAAGCAACTCAATCATAAATATTGCCAATATATAGAATACAAGGAGTTAAACACATTACCTCATAGCTAGCTCAACCATATCATAGCATATAAACGTATAGCAAACAACCAATGCAAGTTAATATCAAAATTGTAAATTCTTGCTATCTTGTACAAGCCCTTGATTCTTGCTTTCTTTCCCATGGCCTTGAAGCTCCTCTTGCCAATGCTTAACTCTTATCAAGCATCCTATAAGGGCATTCTAAATATCAACTCAAATAATCAACAATAATTTAACTTGACATAAACCCTAATTCTTGTCTTTAATTTTAGGGTTTTTGTATAATCTTAACATAATTCCTACATGTTTTTTCTACATGATTTTTCATGTAGAATCCATATTTAAACTTAGATTTATCATGAAACATCATTCCATTTAGCCTGTTGATAAGTCTCATTATTTGCATACATTTCTAGCCCTAAACTCATGCTTTTGCCATCTATATTTGCATACTTTGGGCATAATTAGCTTCCATTGTGCGTAAGAGTTGGTGAGAGGAATTGTGAGGTTTTGCAGGTGTTTTTACATGTTTTTATATGATTTTAATTGTGTATACCTTTGATTCCTGCTTTGGTGTGAATTTTAGGGAGTTTCAGTTCTGTTTGAGGCGCCACAGCGGATTTGGGAAGGCGCCACGGCGGATTTCTAATGGGACTCTCGGTAAAAGGCGCCACGGCGGATGATCAGAGGCGCCACGGCAGATTGATGTCTACATGAAGCGCAGGTCACTAATCAAAACGACACCGTACAGGACAGGCGCCGCGGCGGATGACACATATCAGCAAATTAAACCAGAAACGTGCGAATAGAAGCTGGAGGAGGAAGTAGGCGACCCGGATCTTGGAGCTCCATCCTGAAAGGCGCGGATCCTAACCAGATGGAGGGAGTTAGTTACAAAAGGGAAAGAATCAGATTTAGAGGGGATCACCATTCTTCTCCCATACACTCTCTCTCCGTCTCAGCTCTCTCCATCTCATCCATATCTCACCATCATTTTCATCTTCTTCCTGGAGCGTCTGCCATGGCTGAATCTGGATTAAAGCTTGATGAAGCAACTCGAGACACCATGAGCAGCTAAACTTCCACCTTCCTAAGAGGTGTGACCGAACCAGAGCCTCTATGCTGACAGGGGAGTTTATCTTCAGTTTATGTTCATGGTTGATTGTCTAGTTGTACGTTTGACTATGATTTTAGGCTGAGATTGAATTGTTTCTGCAAGATATAATGTATTCAGATTACAATTTGGATGTATTGACGGTGTATTCCTTGAGTATAAGTAGGTTAGATTGGATTCTTAGGTCTAGTTTGACTGAGATTTCGATTTGGCTGAATGATATATGGTAGATATCGGTTGATTCTATCTTGGGAATTTTCAATTTATCCGATTGATATTTGCATCATTATACCGACTGCAAGTAACTCTTAACTCCATTATCTTTTTAGTCTGTGAAGGTCTGGTCACCACTCTTAGGAAGAATATCATTTCGCTTAAACCTCTGTTTCTACCATCTACATCTTCATAAACCAGAAAATCAATATAAAAAGTAGAATAGATAGTTAAATCAATTAGATACAATCAGATCACTTCTACTATTAATAATTTGTGAAGGCATTTAATTGACAAAACTCTTGAACAGCAAGCCTCCTTGTGAATCGACCTAGGGTTGAGCCACTGCACTTCTAAGCTTAATTCTAGTATTTTTGAGAGCCCTTAACGACAAGGTTTCATCACCTGTTTAGTACGTGTCTGGAAGTATTATGATTCAAGCAGATCACGAAATAAGCCCGTAAATTGAAAATTTGAAATTTGATTATCAGGTTACTATTCATTAGTAAATTCCAGATTTTTTGTCCAAATTTGAAAATTCATAACTAATTACAAAAAAAATCATATTGAGGTGTTTCAAGTCTCCATTTAAAGCTCTTTTAATTCTCTACAGGACTCATTAGTTCATTTAATTACTTATTTATTCTAGAATTACATGTAAAGTTACATGGTCAAACAGTACATTTCCAGATTCTCTGCCCTAAATTTGAGCAATCGTATCTCTTAGCACACACATCCATGTTAAGTGATTTACTACTTGTTTTAAAGCTTAGGATGTTTATAAGTTGCATGGACAGATTCATTTATTTACCATACTTTTGCTCTGTCTCAAGTTCATTGCTTATAATGGGAAAGTTTATCCCTTTACTTGCATTAATATGCTATAAACTTTTTTTTTATCTTACATGCTATCATCCCAACATATTATAACACCTTAGTTTATAACCATATATGAAGCCAAAGCATGTCAAGTGGAACTATATTGCATGGCATTATGCTTAGAAAATCAAACTTTCAAAAATTACTTTCTCAGGTTACTATTTATTTGGTAACCCAAAAATTTTGGCTAATTTTGAAAATTCATAACTAATTTTAGAAAAATTGAAATGAGGTGGTTTCAAGTTTTATTTGAAGAACTTTCATTTCTTTACATGGAAAAAAAATACTTATTGGTGGATTACCTTTACAAATCAAGCTCCATGTTTCATGTAAGAAGCACTATTCATTTGGTCAATTTTTAATTTTCAAGCTTTTTTTTATAACTTCAAAAATTCATAAATTTTAGCACATAGCTCCAAATTAAGTGATCTACCACTCTATTTGAAACTTAGAATGTGAAATCTAGGCTCACCAAAACTCATGGCTAGATTCCATTATTTGTCTAGAAAAGTCACAAACACAAAATCATGGTTTTTCAAGTGTTTCCACCCTTTTTAATTACATTATCTTATGAAATTCAAACCATGATCTTCATATTTACTCGGTACCATTTATGTTATCATGTAATTAAGCATAATGATACTTCCTAAAAAGTGGGAGCATTATCCCATCCAAGCCTTCATCAAGTTTACATAAACTATATAACTTTATTCAAAATTCATAATTACAAAACATAGTCAAGCACATTTTTACATGACATTTCATGCAAATCGTTATGCTTCCACATTCTTTCCTTTATCCTTTGATGGACTAGCCCCTAAAGTAATCATTGGGTATAAAGGGGTGAGACTTCAAGAAAATCTCAGTAGCAAAGAACAACAATTGTAATGCTAACAATGCAAGGTCATATAATGCTATATGTAAATCAATATTTTCATGCATTCTCATATAATATCATGCCATGAAAAGGGAGCACATAAATATGCCATTAAGAAACTCAACTATACATATTGCTAAGGTATAAATGCAAGAAGAAAAGAGGACATGATGATGCCGGGGAAGAAGAAAAGAGGCCGACCGAGAAAGTACGGACCAGACGGGTCGGTGACCATGGCTCTGTCTCCTAAACCAATATCATCTTCGGCTCCACCCCAAGTCATCGATTTCTTCGCAGATTAATGCAAGTTAACATTAAAATTGTATAAAACACATAGTAAAACAACCAATACAAGTTAACATTAAAATTGTAAGTTCTTGCTACCTTACTCAAGCCCTTGCCTTTTGCTTTCTTTCTTTTGTTCTTGAGTCTCCTCTTACCCAAGATTAATGCTTATCAATTATATAATAAAGGCATTCTCAGTTTCATCTCAAAAAACTTCAGTAAAAAATTAACCTAAAACGCTAACCCTTTACTTTTGATTTTAGGGTTTTTGTATCATCATTCTTAACATAACCTCCATATGCTTTTCCTACATGATTTTTCATGTAGAATCCGTAGTTAAACTTAGATTTATCCAAATCCAACTCCTTCCTTTAGATTCAGGTTAGCTGAGACATAGGGTCCTGGGATCTAAAAATTTTATTTCCAATTTTAATGCTTCTAAACACATTTTCTTAACATAATCCTACATAATTTTATCTTCTAAACTCAATGGAAGCGTTAATCAACTTGAGTCAAACCCTAGCCTCATGTTCCTGTTGGAAATTGTGCCCTAGGGGCCAATCATTTTGTTATGAACATTGTTGATTTATGAATTTATTAATTACGTTATCATATTATTTGCATATTTACTGTGATGACTATCCTTGGATAACTCATGGTTTATCCTAAATGTCCTTGGTCAGTCATCTATGTGGGAGCAGAGATGAAATAAGACCAGTATGACTTTAAAGATATATAGAGATATAAATTAAAGTCATAGGCACATGTAAGAGTACAAGGTGTTGGACCGACCCGCTATGAGAGAGCTGCATGGGTTAAGTCATAAGCTTCTCTCATATACAAACCATGTCACTGTGCCCTTTGACCTGAGATCATCATGGATTCCTACATGAGAAAAGCTCAGCTTTGACCTAGTCAAAAGTCACTTTTGACCGAGTGATCATAAAGACTATGTTCAGGCTTAGTGGTTTTTCATGCGGAGGAATGTGAATGGTCAAGATGGAATTTGTCCCTCATATTCGTAGAGAGATATTACTGGGCCCCTCGATGAGTGAGTCTGAGAAATGTATGACCATACTATAATGGAACGGTAGTTCCATTTCTATATTTAGACTACTCAGGGATCGAGAAAGTAACGGTCATGAATAGGAGGATGACGTTCTCCATGCCTCATCCATGACCAAAATGTCATGTGACAAAAGGGACGTGATATGGTTGTATGAAAGGTTGCATCGTTCAATGATCCTCATATGTTTTGGGTAGTCATGATGTCTTGCTAGAGACCGCTTACGACTTGTGAGTCATTATAGTTAATGGCCCACTGCCAACTTCATATGGGCCTACAGGGTCGTGCACAAAATAGCCCAACACGAGTTATGATGTCCAGATTCATTGAATCTAAGATATGTCCAGATTCAATGAATAATATAGGGTGGATGTGTGTGTGTGTGTATATATATTCGTGTATATATATATTATATAAATATAAGAGATATTAATTGTTAGATTTAATTTATAAGGATAAATTAGATCTATGTAAATTAATTCCGTCATATCTTTATTTTTGAATTAAATAAATAGGTGAATTAAATCTGTGAGACGGATTTAATATAAACTGTATTTATTTAATTGTTCTCTTATCTGATTATGCAATATTTGATATTGTATTAATTTCGGAATTAATTTATGATTAATTTTGAAATTAAATATCATTCATAATACCTATAGCATCCTATATATTTGATATCAGGGAGCTAGGGTTTGAGAGAGTGAGAGTGAAAGCTCTTGCAGATAAGAGACGGCCAAAAGAGAGAAGGGAGGACGGATTTTTGAAAACCCTAGACGGACAAAGACGCTAGCACGTCGTTCGAGATTGAGGGCTATTCGTGTGGATACCGGTAGAGGAAGCCGACCGGAGTTGTCGACTTTGAACGACAAAGGAGGCGAGCAGAGGCATCCTGAACGGCGGAATCATCGAGCCACCAAGAAATCAAACACCGAAAGTAATGCTTCTTACTACTTGACTTAAACACGATTGGTAGATCCGGGCAAGGGATTGAAAGTTTTAAAATTTAGTTTCTGCTGCGCGTTTTTCAATTCCCTTCAGTTCCATGCTTGGTCAAAATATATACTTTAGGGTTACAAGTTAAAATTGTTCCATAAATTAAGTTACAACACAATTTTCTAACTACATCACTACACAAAGTTTCAAAAGTGAGAGAAAACTGTGTAGAGGATTCAGACCTTATGTCACGAAATATATCTGAAATTCTATCACCAAAGTCTTCATTCACAACCTTATCCTTTCCGGAAAGTGTAGTCTTTCTAATTTCTCCATGCCATTTCTAATTTGTATACCTCAAATTTATCCCATAATAGATAAGATGCTCTTTTATCTCAGAAATACTCCGCCAAGTATTATTTAAGCATTTGACATAAGGACAATAGTACAATCCATTTCTTTTAGTAGGGGCATTTCTCTGAGCAAACTCAAGAAACCTTTCAACCCTATCCTCATATTCTTTGCTAATTCTCTTAGCTTTCATCCAACTATGATCTATTGTTCTACAGAATCAATGAACATAGTTGTTAAGCTCAATTCTAACTCCTTAATTCAAACATTGAAATAATAAAATAATTAAATGTTAGTCAATAAATTAAAATTGACTAACACTTAATTACAAATTTAAGGGCATGTCTCCTTTTTAAAAATAAAAAATTTGACAGAATTTCCCCTTAAATATATAACAAAGGGAAAATTAGAGTGAAGGACCAAGAAAAAGTTATATTTATTATAAAGAATATTAAAAATTGTAATTATTTAAAAGGAACATAAATATATTAAATATATTATAATAAAAAAATGAAATATATAATTACTTTTAAAAATTAGATTAAGTAATTTCTTAAAAATTAGTATATATAGTGAATGAGTGAAAATATTGATAAAAATAAAAAATTAAACAAACATATATAAGTTTTGCAAAATAGTTAAACAAAAATTATTTTAATTAAAATTAAAACCATTCTTCATAACATATTTCAACATGCATAAAGTTTTATAAAAATATTAAATTAATTTAATATAATTTCTTTTCAAACACTTGTTTCTAATTTAAAGTTATAGAAAAAATAAAAATAGATTTGTATATTAAATTTAGCTTTTTGTAAAAATAAATTATAACACATATATACTTAAAGAAGTAAATTTTTGTAAAAATATTATTCCCTTTAGGTCCTCCATTCTAATTTTTCCTATAACAAATCCCAAATTATTTTAAAAATAAATAAATAAATCAATCAACCAAACTAACTTAACAATGTAATAAACAAATTAAAGACAGGATAAATTTAAAGAAATATAACAAATTAAAAAAATAAGAATTCAATTTCAAACCAATTCAATGAATAAAGATTCTTTAAAGCTAAAACTTCTGAATCCAAAATGGGAATACAAATGATATTCATTTGTAATGAAATTTTAAAAAACACTTTATCATCAATCAAAGTTTATAACCAAAAAAAATCACAAAGCAATGAACAGATTATTTATTACTAAATTATCAAATTTATTACAAAAAATTACCAAAAATTTGAAATAAATATCAAAAAATTATAAAAAATCAAAAACTTCAAAAATAATCACCTACAAACATTTAAACATGTTTTTAATACTACATATAAGAAGAAATTGAGGTTTTCTAACACCAAATGCCACCAATCAACAACTCAAGCACATAAAAAGCACAAAATCAACAATGCAAGCCAACCACAATGTAAAACTAACAAACTTATTTGAAATACAACAGATTTTTATGGTCAAAATATCCAGGAAACTAAGAAAAATTGAAAACATTGAAAGAAGAGGATACTCACATAGTAGAGACGATTTAAAGGTGTGAAGTTGGGCATTCAAAGGGCGGTGGACGGCAGCAAGACACCACATGCTAAATAGAGGAGTTTAAACGATGGGAAAGGCGGGGGAATGGCCGGTAATAGAAGTTTGTTGGTAGTAGGACAGAGGGGGACCATGACGCACTGATATGAAACTATGAAAGTGAGTAAAACTAAACCCTATCATAAGTTATTTTAAAACTTTCCATGACAGTTATTAAGAAAACCGTCATGAAAAGTATTTTTAACGGCGGTTATTTAAATAACCGCCGTTAAAAATACTTTCCACCATGGTTTTCTTAAATAACTGCCTTTAAAAGTACTTTTCATAGCGGTTTTCTTAATAACTGCCATAGAAAATCAAACGTCAGGCCACTTATTTACAAAAATGCTACCTCTTTTTTTCACAATGTTTTTCTTCATAACCGCTGCTATTTTGTGACGTTAAATGTCTTTTTTCAAGTAGTGAATGTGTCATGTTCTTCCCATATCTCGAGAGGTCTCACCCTCTCAGCTTAGCATATCATCTCATTCACATATCTTGAGAGGTCTCACCCTCTCGGCTTAGCATATCATCTTATTCCCATATCTAAAGAGGTTTCACCCTCTCGGCTTAGCATCTTCCCTTTAGGCTTGGTCTATTGTGACCTTGGGAGCCACTGTGCTCTATCATAAGCCTCTTCAAGATCTACTATGACCCTAGAATATCATCATCATTAATTTTCCATATTAAGATCTTTAAAAAATCTTAGACCATAGGACTGAGTAATAAAATAAGTTGCCTCCACTTTGTGGGTAACCTAACTGATTATTCCCTAAGATTGATCACAGACACCAATATTGTCTTCTTGGACCTCACTTAATACTTCCTGTCAACTTTGGGATTCTTAGTCTTTTCATATCCCTTTAATCCTTTAATTGGCTACTTTAGGCCACTTCCTTCCATGGTGCCTCTTGAATTTCCAGGCACTAGCTCATTTATAGGGCTCATAAGCTTATCATCGTGTAAATGCTAACTGCCTTGCCTTAAGACTCTGTAGTCCTACTGCCTCTTATCAATTCTAAACAGTATTGGGAGAGGGCCTACATTATCATGTTCTCTTTACTTATTATTATACCATGGTACCCTGTTAAGTTTGAGGAGTTTCATGTATCTACCTCATAATGCCTTTCCCATTATTCTTGACCAATTCCACTCTCCTCAGGATAAGATTCATTCCGTGTTTTGGCTCAGTAGTCTTCCTTATTCCTATTAGAGAATTTACTCTCGTGGCAAATGTATTGCCCACACTAAGCAATTAGAAGTCCCCTATCTTTCCACACCACCGATGGAGGGCATAACATTGTCAATTTCATTGTAACTGTTTCCTTCCCTTTCCTTCAAAGAACAGCTCACTCTCAATAGAGTGGTGTCAACTCTGCATCAGGGAATTGTATTAGTTTTCCTTTCTTTCCCTTTAGAGAACAGCTCGCTCTTAGTGACCGGCATCAACTCTACATCAGAGAATCATATCCACTTTCGAAGAGGTACTTCATGGCCAAGGCTTTCCTTATATTTAATTTCTATCAAGGTACTTTTCTTAATACCATATCCCTATCAAAGGAAGCCTCTCCACTAATATTATATAACTCCATAGGCAGTGGCATTCCTCACTGGGAACTTGGTCTCTCGATTTCATACTATCCTAGGTGTTGTGGGTGCATATTCGTACTTGTTTAGGGATACTAAGGAACATCATATGGTCCCTAACATTATCGATAGCCGAGCATCCTCAGGCTTTAGGCACCATCAAGAACTCATTCATTTCTCATTACATATTAGTTCCCAATGCAACTATTAACTATTACATTCTCATACATCTTCATTCAACTTTATCCTCAAGAGGGATCTTTCCTGACACAACCTTTCTAACTTCTTTATTCTCTGACCAAATGTTCTTATGGTCAGATATTGATTATCACATGCCAATCACATTACATAGCAATGGTTATTCATTTTGCTATGTCATATCTAGTCAGGCATCTAGCTTATCATTAATTCTCCATTCAACATCATTCAATCTCTATCCCTCTTGGTTTACTATCCCTTAGGAATTTCTACCACTATTCAGGGATCTAACAAACCTCAAACATTTCATCCTGTTATCTTACCTCTTTCGAGGTTACAACGATTACTAGAGATTTAAATTATCATTCTATTTCCTTATCAAGGCATAGACTCCTGTTTCTATTAGGTCTACTCCATTCTCAATCATTTCATTAGGAGTCATACGGTGGGGAGCCTCTAAAATTAATCCCATCCTATTCATCTCCTGAATCATAAATTCTATTCCTCTTTCTCGTTGGAAGTTCATTAACCTTTTTAGGGATTTCTTCAGACGTCCCCTTATCATTAGCCTTTCCTTGATTTCCACTCTTTATTTCTGCCACCAAGGCGTTATCATGTACCCTTAGTAATCCTACCTTTTACCTTTTTCTATCGGAGTCGCCTTAGTAAAATTCAATCTTTCCTCTAGGCAAAAGACAAGTTCCTTGGGAGGGAAGATTAAGTTTCAAATCTTTGGCAATCCAGAAGAACACTATTAAATGAAAATCAATTTAGGCCAGTTTTCAAATCAATATCACAAGATGGTATACATATCAGATTAGAGATAGCACGGCAATGTATATACCGGACAATATACTATAAACACACTAGAGGTCACTGCTTTAGTGCTAGTAAAATCACATGATAATATTTCCAGTAAAGTCTATTTGCCAATCATAACCATACAATATAAATAAATAACTAGCACTCGAATCTGACATTGTACCCTGTGCAATTAATCATATAGATTATATCCCAAGTCACCTCGGGTGACTCATTAGCTTCCATCTGCCCCCAAGGCAACACTTCCTTGTAAAGTGTCTAGGTTTCCTAAAATGAAAGTATAGATTCTGATCCGTTATGTATCACCAATCTCCGTAACTTCCTACATAATTTTCATAATTCTAGGCCTATCAAACAATGTTTGGTTCTCCTCAGTACATGTCCTTCTTAGGCTATCACTAAATTGAAATTTCTCTCAGTCATCATCTTTGTCTGAGGTTTATCAACCTTCAATATTATCCTGATACGATCATAGCAATTCTTAACTACTCTCGGTGATTCGGCTGACTTTCACCATTTTATTGAAATTTCCTATCTTCCTTAAGGCTAACTTTTCCCCAGTTATGGTGTTAAGCCCCTAATCATCTTCTCAATGAACCATCGTTCATCATTCACTTATTTGTAATAGGGGATTCAATTTCCTTCTCATCCTATGTTAATCTTAGGGGAACACTTCTGAAAGAATCAGCCCTTCAAGATACCCAAGTAACTGGGGTCTTAGCAGCTTAGCTGTTTATTTCTGAGTTCTTCCACCTCCTATTTGCTCTTGCTTCTTAACTCGTGATTGCCATATGCACTTTGCTCTCAGCAGAGCAATCCATCATTCTAAAGATTTTCCTTAGCCGGGTAGTTCAGTCTCCAGCCATTCGCACATCTGGTGTGACCACAAATACTAGTAGATTATGCTTACTAAGTACGTAATCCACTATTGCAACTTATCTACTTCCCTTACAGGCCTTACCTGTAAAATCTCAATTTTTGGGCCTAAGAGCCCTGGAAGTAGCCTGAAAAAGGTAGGCTACCAAGCCCTTTTAGCAAAGGTCTCAAAGATGAGAAACAAAGTCAAAAGCAGTTTTAGGGACTAAACTGCAAAGTAAAAATTTTCAGGGGCTGAAATATAATCAAAGTTAGAGACTCTAGTAAAGTCTCAAAGGCCCAGAAAAAGAAAAGAGGCTAGATATAGGACAAAGGTTAAGTTAGAAGCCTCAAAGAGATGGTTTGATAAGGTTGAGCCCAAGCAGGGGTAAAACCGTAAATTCTGAAAGTTATGGCCATTATGGGTAAAAATGAAAAGTATACAGAAAACTCCAAGAAAATCCTAAAAAATGAAAAATAATATTCTAAGACTCTTTTGCGAAGAGAAATGACAAGAATACCCCTGAGGCAACTTAAACAGAATTTATAAGATTATCGCCTATAAAAAGTACACTGTTTGAGGTAATTATTTAAAAAAGCAAGAGATCTAAAAAATGTACACAAAAATGAGGTTAAAGGGTTGAGAGGTTGTACTAATTTATAAAATTAGTCCCACTCCTAGAAGGCCAGTGGAATGGCTTTAATAAAATATAAGGCTAATTTTGCTGATAAAAGGGCATTTAAAGAAATGATTTTTAACTGGGGCCTACAGGAGTTATAGCTTGGAAAAATTCATATATTTTCTCTAAAGTAGAAGAAATTTTTGGCATAAACAGAATAATTTTTGGAGCTTCAGAAAGTTGAAAAAAAAAACTCCAAAAAATGAGAGCCAAGTAAATAGAAGAAAATATCTAAGGAAAAGACAAATGTAATGATGGTTCATTAATGCATTAGGTGGAGTAATTATTGTCACATCCAGTATTTTGTAATTAAGGTATAATTAATATAAAGATGGTTAAGGGCCAAAATATTAGTGTTAATGTAGATTGTACTACTTTTGGTGTGAAATCAGAATAGAGACCAAAGTGGATTTTTCAGTATTTTGAGTAAGTCAGTATAAATTAGAGAAATATGACAGAAAGTTTTGAAAATTCCTAGAAAGTCTCAAAAATTAGAGAAAATTCTCTGGATCAGGATGATGGTGCTAGAAGTTAAAAATATGAAGGAAATTAATTATTTCATATACTACAATGCCTAAAAAAAAATTGGAAAAAATATGGATAAAATGCCTTGAGAGTTTTTAGAATATTTTAGAAGTAATTTTATTCCCAAATTACCCCCATATTAGCTTTAAAAATATTTAAAGCTTATCTAAGCCAACTGAGGCTTTTATCCGAGAAATTCAAAAAGAAATATCTATAAGGGGAGTTAAATCCCAAAAAAATTCATGAAGTTTCCTTAGAATTGGAGATTTTAAAGCTGACAAAAAAAATTTCTGAGTCCTGAAACTCTAGAAAGCATTTCCGGAAGGAAAAGTAATACTTTTAGCCACTACTTTTGACTAAGGAGTTCTGGTCTTTTGAGAGCCATTATAAGGGGTGGTGACTCAAAAGTAAATAGGTGGTGACTCAGAAGTAAATAGTAAAAGATGAGGATAGGTGGTCAAAAATATCAGGGACAATTATGGTGTTGTCAGTACAAAAGTTACTTAAGCCGGTAGAAATTTATACAGGATATATTATGAAAAATCTTCTTCCTTCTTGACTAGGCTATTCTTGGTGCCATTTGGAGGGTGAAAGAAGCAAGGAGAAGTTTTAAGATGTGCATGACATAAGCCCTTAGGAATTATGATCTCATATATAACAATTATCAACCAATCACATAATTTTGGCAATTTGAAAAAGGTTAAGGGCAAAATTGTCCAAAGACCTTTATAAAATCCCATCTTCCTCTCCCACCTCCTTCACATTTTGGTTTTCATAGGGGAACCTCTTGAGCATTGAAAACTTGAAGCTTAAAGAGGAAAACAAGGCAAGAAATCAACCAATCACACTTGGACCCAAGGTTAGTATTTAATCCTAGTTGGTTTAATGCTTAGAAATCTTGGGTTTTATGGTTGAAAATCCATGATTTTCCCTTCCCCTCTTGATCGCTAAAATTATATAGGAATGGTGGAGGATATTTTGATGATGGGAATTAGTTTAAGAGGTTGTTTATGACTTGAATCAAGTGGTATTATGTGATTATGGTTGATATTGTTGTTGTTGGAAAACTTAGAGTACCCCACGGCCAAGAGGACTTTTCACCTAGGATTGGATTTTTGTTTGTTTTGATGCTTCCAATGTGTTTAGAATGAAACATTATGTAAGATACACCTAAGGAACAAGCCTTGGAAGCATTGGAATCAAAATTGAAAATTTAAGTGAAAAAGAGGAAGTATCTCAGCCTAAGGGAGTTCAAGAGAAAGGAAGAAGAATTTCATAATTTTGAACTCATATTTGGATTCTACATTAAACATTATGTAGGATTGGCCTAAGAGAATAAGTTATCAGTTGATGGAAACAAAATTCAAAAATTAAAGAGAAAGAGATTAAGGGCTTTATTCAATTTAAACATTGAGTTTTGTTATGATATGGAATATAATGGTTATGCCCCTTTGTTGGATAGGCTTTGATATCTATGAAGGAAGGAGCCAAGAACAAGAAGAGAGAGTTAAGGCTTACTTCACTTGAGGTAGTAAGATTTAATTAACTTTGTTGTTAAAATTGCATTGTTGTTATACTTATGTTATTGCTATTGGATGGTTGAGCTACATGAATGTTTATGTATGACTTGTGGTTGCTCCTTTCAATGTTATGCCTTGGCTATTGCATGTTAGAGTTTCATAATGTATGAGTTAGTTTTAGTTCCCTAATAATGGCTTTTAGTAAAGTTTGTGATAATGATGCTTGTTAATGCTTAGTTGAGTTTATCTTACTACTGAGATTTCTATGAATCTCATTCCTTCCAAATTTACCATGATTCAAGTAGGGGTAAAGGCATTTTGAAGATCGAAGAGCATAATGGAGGAATAGCTTCATAGTTTTACATTCCATGGTATGAATGTGATATATGTGTGTAATGATGCTGGAAATTATTACTTATGGAGCTGTAAATTTGGATAAATGTTTTGAAATAGTTGCCATATGAATTTGGCCATGAGATTTTGTATGCTTAAAAACACATCTTGAGCTTTAATTCCATGGGTAATTCACTGGAATTGGAGATGTGTGCGAATTATGGTGATTTTTCAAAGTCAGTGCTTTAAATCTGGAAAATAGTTTTGACTATATGAACAATGAAAATTTTGTACAGTTCTGGCACTGTTCCATAATGAGTTAGCCCCCTGAAAGTATTTTTTCTCATATAGATCTCTTTGAAAGCTTTCAGTGGGGCTTAGGAACCACCTCATTTTGATTTTTCAAGAATTAATTATGAATTTTCAAAGTTAGCCAAAAAATCCGGATTTACCAAATGAATAGTACCCGAGAAAGCAAAAATTCCAGATTTGTTTCCTTACGCTGTAAGCCATCTAACGTGGTTCCAATTGACGTAGAATGAACTCAAATATGGTATATAGCTAAGGGATGACAATTATGATTTGTAGGGATTAGGGTGCCACAGTCAAGCTACCAATGGAGAGGATTTTGACTCTGAAAATCAATTTCATTTAGATTTAATTTAAGGGTGGAAAATGGTTCAAGAAACCATAAGAGCTTGACACCTTATCATTATAATTTGAATGAACTTACAGGGTATTTTGGCCTATTCAAGCCAAAGTTTTGGATATAAATAGACCCTCCCTCCTTCATATTTTTGTCTAAGATGAGGATTAGAGGGCAAACTCTTGCAATTTTGTCTCTTGAATTCCAACCAAGAGGAAGACACCTATCTTTGATCAGCCAAACTTGGATCTAAGGTTAATAAGTTGTTCCCTCTTGTTTCTTGCTTTGAATCCATGGTTTTTATGGTTGAAAAGTTTAGTTTCCCTTAGGGTTTGATGCTGGCCAAATTATATAAGTTTAGGGGAAGGAAGTTTTGATGTTATATCTAGTTAAAACATATTGGTTCAAGGGTGTTTCAAGTGGTTTTGCTTGAAATTTGAAAGACTGTATGGTATGGATTTTGGGTATACTGTTCAACCACTTTAGAATCTATACCTTAGGATGTGTTTTTCATGATTCTAAGCTTCTAATGGATTTATAATGAAAAATTATGTGGAAACAAGTTGAGAAAGTAAAGTTGGAAGTGTTAGAATCAAAAATGGAATTTAGGAATTCCAAGGTACATTTCAGCCAAAGCAGATTGGAAGGAAAGGAGTCATATTTTCAAGAATCCAAGCTTATGTTTGGATTCCTTGGGCAAAATTGTGTAGGATTGGCTTAAGAGAACAATCTTTCCAAAGCTAGAATATTAATCCAAAAATTAAGAGAAGAGGTTAAGTTCAAGAGAGCTAGTCTTGAACCTTATGTAATATCTTGGTCCTAATGGATAGTGTGATCATTGTGGCTATGTTTAGGACCTTGGATTATCCAAGAGGATGTCTGTTGATGTTGCCCAAAAGCCCACATGGTTGGGAAGTCAAGGGAATCAAATGAAAAGCAAGAGGAAAGCTTGAAGTACGAGGTAGTGAACTTACCCTTTTATGTGCTTGATGTGGCATACCTATGTGTTAGTTTGTATTTGTTGACTTTATGATGTTCTGATATGATGAATGTTGCTAGAAATGCTATTTTTAATATGTTTATATGGCCATGTATTTTTATACCAAGCATAAAGCATGATGGTATGTCACTAGTTAACTTAAGTTTATAGAAAACTACACACCATATTAGCATCCATCTTGTGCATATATGCGGTAATGTTTGCTACTGAGATTCTCCCAAATCTCACCCCTCCATAACCAACTATTTAAGTCAATCATTGATGGGCAATAATGGCATGAGAAGCAAGGAGAAGGAAGTGGAGAATTATTGATGTTAATGAATGAGATTATATGCAATGTATAATTCTCCTGAGATGTAAATTATGTTTATGTATGTCTTGATGCAATTTATGTGCGTAGAATGCTTATGGCATGAATGGCAATGTATGAGCATGAATGGGAAAGAGTAAGCCTAAGCTATGTATGCCAAAGAAAGAAAAAGAATAAGACTAAAGAGTGGCTAAGGGATAAAACATAGGTCTTAAAGCAGTTAGTTTCGAGCCTCAATTTGACCTATCAATTGAATGAGCTAAGCCATGAAATTTAATAAGATTATAGTACATATCCCAAGATTTAAAATGAGAGGTAGATCACCTCAATTGGATATGTACACAAGGAGATCCGACTTTTTAATGTTGAGGCATACAATCTGGAAGTTTCAGATTTTACCAAATGAATAGTAATCTTTATTGATTAAACTATATGAATTGGCCAAAGATAATCCAACTGGATGTTTTTCCCTTAAAGAGCATTGAAAGAGCTTTTCATGGAATTTTAGAACACCTCCATATGATTTTTCAAAGTTAGACCTATAATCTGAAAAATAGGCAGTGAATAGTAAATTTTTGAAAATTAGCATCCAGATTACATAATTTTAAGTTTAAGGCCATCCCAAGTGGTCTAAAATGATTCTAAATGAACTCTAAGGCATTATATAAGTAAAATATGATTATTTTGGTATCAGAGCAGAGGTTCTGGCATAGGAAAAAGGAACTATCTGCAAGGATTTAGAAAAAAACCTAGTTCAGGTCAGAGCTAGTAATGGAATACTAGTTATGGTCCAACTAAGGATTGTTGTTGAAGGTGAATGCTCTAGAAAAAATAAGTATTGAGGATCACTAAAGAGGTGATGTTTGAGTCCCCAATTAGAAAGGAATGAGTAAATGATGATAAGAAATCATATAGTAAGGAAGGTAGCCACTGTTTAAAAATAAAGAGACTACCCCTCTAGAGAAAAAAGGATAATGGCTTATAAGTCAGATAGAGGTATGAGTATGAACCCTAGAAGAAAAGGGTAAAGTGGCAACCTAAGTTAGATATAGTTAGTTTAGCCTTGATATGGTTAAGGCAGCACAATTAAAAGTAGCTATCTTTGATTCCTAAATAGATATAAAAAGCTAGAAAGAGCTAAAGATAGCTTTCCGCCGCCAGTGATCCCTGAGGATAGGGAAAACCAAAAGTGCTAATAACCTAGAGATGAGAGCTAGACCCTTCCTCAATTAGCTAAAAGGATGTAGTTGACTTAGCTAGGGATCATACTGAGGTTACGGATCAAGAAGAGAAAGAGATGAGAATAAGAACCCAGTTGAGTCTTAGTATAGCTTATTATCACAACCGGACGAGAAAATAAAGTGAATGATCCAAACCCTGAAGACATGTTGAGGGCATATATTTTGGACTTTAAAAGAAACTAGAATAAGTACTTGCTACTAGCAGAGTTTGGTCACAATAGTAGCTATCATTCCAGCCTTCAAATAGCCCCGTTCGAAGCTCTATATGAAAGAAAGTATAGATCCCTGATTTGCTGGATGGAACTTAAAGAAAGGAAAGTTTAAGGTCCAGATGTAATTGACCAAATCTCTAAGCAAATATAGCTAGTTAAGTAGAAGTTGTTTACAGCTCAGAGTAGACAGAAAGCTACGCTGATAATAGGCGGGAACCATTAGAGTGAAAAGGTTGACACTAAAGTACGTAGGACTGTTTGAGATTTTAGAGCTACAAGTCCTTACTAGGATATATTCAGGCATGCTAAATAGGGAAAAAGAAAGGGACATTCTTCTTGAGTGACCTCTCAGTGATAGTCAAACTAGAGGTTTAACCCTGAAATTTTGAGGATGAAATTTTTAAAAGAGGGCAAGAACTGTCACATCTCAATTTTTAGGCCTAAGAGCCCTGGAAGTAACTTGAAGAAGGTAGGCTACCAAGCCCCTTTAGTAGAGATCTCAAAGATAAGAAAGGAAGTCAAAAGCAGTTTTAGGGACTAAGCTGTAAAGTAAAAGTTTTCAAGGGTTAAAGTATAATCAAAGTTAGAGGCTCTAGTAAAGTCTCAAAGTCTCAGAAAAAGAAAAGAGGCTAGATATAGGCCAAATGTTAAGTTAGAAGTCTCAAAGAGATGGTTTGATGAGATTGAGCCCAAGCAGGGGTAAAACTATAAATTCAGAAAGTTATGGCCATTAGGGGTAAAAATGAAAAGTATACAGAAAATTCTAAGAAAATTCTAAAAAATGAAAAATAATATTTTAAGACTCTTTTGTGAAGGAAAATGACAAGAATACCCCTGAGGCTGCTTAAATGGAATTTATAAGATTATGGCCTGTAAAAAAGTACATTGTTTGAGGTAATTATTTAAAATAGCAAGAGACCTAAAAAATGTACACAAAAATGAGGTTAAAGGGCTGAAAGGTTGTACTAATTTATAAAATTAGTTCTACTCCTAGAAGGCCAGTGGAATGGCTTTAATAAAATATGAGGCCAATTATGCCCACAAAAGGGCATTTTAAGGAATATTTTTAAGTGGGGCCTACAGGAGGAGTTATGGCTTGGAAAAATTCATATATTTTTTCTAAAGTAGAAGGAATTTTTAGAGCAAACAGAATAAGTTTTAGAGCTTCAGAAATGATTTGACCAAGTTTTACTATATTAATTCATGTCTAATTACATGTTTTTAGAGGACTTAATGGGTTTAAAATGCATGTTTTGATATGAATTGTGGTAATCTACAATTGTGGATTTGAATTCTCATTAAGCACTTTGTAGGGGTAAAACTGTCAAATT
Organism: Neltuma alba; assembly: GCF_004799145.2. NCBI lineage: Eukaryota > Viridiplantae > Streptophyta > Magnoliopsida > Fabales > Fabaceae > Neltuma > Neltuma alba. The sequence goes on from NW_021635047.1 coordinate 140,398, forward strand.
ATGCATCATTTTAATTAATCATCATTTACAAAATTGAATTGGATATTACAAGTACTTAATTTGATTTTCAGGTCAAGGGTCAAGCGAAAAATATCTCCAAAGGACCTAAGTTCGAGGGAATTGTAGTTAAGGCCCAATAGATTGCAAGAATTCCAGAAAAGGGACAACTAAATGTAGCTGTTCATTTTGATCACTTAGTTGTGATGAAGATGCTGACACAAAATCAGGTTTTAAACCTCAGATTGTGATTTTGGGAAACATATCACACAAGCCAACCGCCACTCACCATCTAGAACTCCCATTTTTGTCTCCTAGGGTTCTTCAAGGGTTCTTGAGGTTCTCCTATTGATTTCCACTGATTTTTACCCATTTCCCACCTTATTCCATCAATTTTCTGCATCATTCATCTTCCACCTTCATCTGTTATGGTTGGTGCTACGATTTCAGAGCTTGGTGGAACTGTTTCTGAGGCCATGAGAGGCTAGGATGTTTTGCCCTGAGGATTTTTTATGAGGGCTTGAGCTTGGGAATCAATTTGGGAAGTTTTAGTTCATCTTTTCCATTACTTTAATAGCATTTCAGTTGTTCTTGGTTAGGATTTCTGTATTATTGTTAAAGCTGAACTTCAATGCTATGATCTTGTTATTCTAGATTGGATTTTGAGAATTTGTGCCTTGGTATTCGTTTTGTAATGAGAATTCTGCATTTAGTCTTGTGAATTTGATTGGGTTTCAATCGAAATTCGGTTTTGATTAAGTATAGTGCCTTGTTAGCATAATTGGTTATTGTGTTCAAGTGTATTACCATTGCATCAATCTTGCCAAGTATGCATTTGTAAGGGTGGTTAGTTGTGTTATGAACCTTTGGGTCAAAGGTTTCATTAGCACACTAATTTCCCTAAGTTTGGAAGGTTTTTCAAACTAATTAAGTTGGGTTTTCAAGTAAATTCCTACCATAATTTGAAGTGATGAAGGCTTAATCAATTCTCCTAAGGGCATTTTTATTAATTAAGTTTACAAACTATTCTTTTGATTATTCTCTTACACTGTTGTTTTAATTCACTAAAAGAAAAAGACCAAAAAGACTTTTCTACTTCCTATTTGATTTCATTGCAATTTAATTCAGTTTTAAAATCCCCCCCATTTTATCTTTCCACATGGTTTTGTCACTTAGATTGCATATGAACAAGTCAGGCTCCTCGAAGTGAACATGACCCGGATCATGCCTCTATAGTACATTCCTATCTAGAACTAATCGTCTTTTAGAGCCTATAACGACTAAGGCTTCATCAAACTGGTGCTGTTGCCGGGGAGCCATTGATTTGGTTCCTCGTGTAATTTTGGTGTCAACTTAAGTGTTGATCTTGGGTTTAAACCATGTGATTAAGGCTGTCTAGTTGTTGTATCTGCATTTCTTTTGTCTTAGAGTCTTCAGGGTTGAGCATAGTGTTTGTTTCTTTTGCATAGAAAATTTTTACAAAACTCATAAATATCTTGATTTCCTTCAAGTTTTGCATTTATGTTTCTTTTGTTAGTTCTTTAGATTTCTAGCATCAATACTGTGGTTACTAGCTTGTTTACTACAACTTTCTGACCCTTGTGTGGCATTAATACTTCTGGTATTGTGAGTGCTTTGTTTTTACTGTTGTCCTATTTTGAAGTTGATTCGGTCAAGATTGTTAGTCAGATGAACTGCTATCCCTTTTATGGGTTTGCTTTGGTGAACTTTTTAGTCATGACGAACTCAAGTTTAGCCTCGACGAAAAGCCTTTTTGAGTTAAAAATTTGTTTCTAAGTCTTGGCCACTACATAATCACTCCACATTTTATTTAAATGTATAGTTATATTCATTCATGTTAGAATCAATCTCACCCAAGAGGGCGGTGAATTGGGTGAGTTAAAAAATATTGCCAAATTAAAACGAGACAGTATCCAAAACAGAGAGTTAGAGTCAAGAGAGATTTCATCGCAGAGGGAAGACACAAGATTTATACTGGTTTGGTCTTAACCACTTGATCTACGTCCAGTCCTCAGAACACCTCTGAGTATTTCACTATCTTCCAAGATTGATAGGGCTCTTGGTGCCTCGGTACAGTAATTGAATCGCTCAATCACTCCCCCTTACTCCTGTAAGGATACAAGCCCTCTCAAGAGTCCACACTCTTGAGATCACTCAATAGTAATTAATGAATGATAGTTATCGACTCTCTTACAGAGTGAAATTTATGATGAATACTGACGCTCAGTAGTATTGAAGAAAACAGAGTATTGAATGCCAGACTTAATAATCACAAATGGTAGTTCCGGTATTCAATTCTCTTCATTAATGCTTCTTTGTGCCTTTTATAGTTGAGATCGTTAAGTAGCCGTTAGACGGAAGAGCTTCTAGCCGTTGTGACTCCGTTTGCGTGTTTCGCCAGTTTCAACGGTTCCGCCATTAATGCGTTTGAGCTTCTGACACTGTATGTTACAGTCTACGTAATTCCGTTGAAGAGCCGTTGTAGACTTTATTAGTAATCTGCATATTTTAAACTTGCGGTGTAGGCTTTAGTTATGAACAAAGAAAAACAAATTGATTATTCAATGATTCTAGATGAAATGAATTATCTGTAAAAAGAGCAGAAACACATCCTGGACATGGTTGATCGAAGTGGTGATCGATTACTTGCTGATCGATCAGGTTATCGATAAACAGAGTGAAAGCTTTTTGAATAAGTCCAACAAGATTATCGATCAAGTGTTGGATCATTGATTTTAAGAATCATTTTAGTCGACTGATGTTGAAATGGAAATCGTTCCATGATCGAACAAGTGATCGAACATTTGTTGATCGGACAGATTATCGATAATCCAAGTGTTACAGAAATGAAACTTCAGTCATTGATGATCGAACAAATTATCGATAAATGGATGATGGATAAGGTTATCGATAAACAATGAGTAAGAATATATTCAGCGAAAAACACAGACTATGTGGATTAATCGAACAGGTGATCGATCAATGAATATTCGATCAAGTGATCGATAAAATGAAAAACATAGATTTATTCCTGTAAGGTAAAGAAATTGATTATCGATCACGTTATGTGAAAACAGGAGTTTCAGGAAATCGGATGATCGATCATTTTATCAATAAATCAATGATCGATTAGGTGATCGAGAAAATGATTCAACATAAGTTAATGCAGTGAAGATAATAATCCTGAGGCTCTTTATCGATCATGTTATGTGAAAAGATACTATGCAGACAGGTTAAATTATCGATAATGTTATCGATAATTTGGTTGTAGAAAAACTAAGTATGAGCAGATAGAATATTGATTATCGATCATGTGATCGATAATTTAGTAATCGATAAGGTTATCGATTCAGCAGCTATGATGAGTACCTGCATTCAGAGAGTTAGAACATAATGTTCGATCATATGATCGATAAACAAGTGATTGATAGTATGATGGATAAATGATGACAGAATTAATGTGCAGAACGAGTAGAGTGTATTACCTCTTATCGAAGTCGTTATTGATAACTGATTTATCGATCATGTGATCGATAAATGCACTTCAGATTTGGTTCTCTTTATCTGTTACTTGTTCATTTATTTGATGTTATCGATCAAGTGATCGATAATTAACTGTAACCTTATGTAACTTCCATGTTAGTGATAATCGATCATTTTATCGATCAACAACTTATCGAATAGCTCTTCGATTAAAATACTTAATATAAAACTGATTTATACTGAATAGTTATCTGATAGCTTATCGATAATCATTTGATCGATCAGATGATCGATCAACATACTTAACCCAATTAATCTAACTTTGTTATCATCAAAACCATAATCCTAACAATTCATCGTTCATTCATACCCTAGACTCTTGCACTCTATTCATTCATCTATTTTATTTGATTTGGACTGGGGGGATTTTCTCGGAGGGATCGCTTGCTCTTCGACCCGACTCTCACGGATTTTCAGAACCCCCTTCTTCTTCGATGGTTCTTCCCTTACCCTCGGTCGATATCGTTTTCGAGTGCCCGAAGGGGTGGTGTCGCTTGATTGAGGTTGCTTCTCCGGCCCTTCGTCTCTTTCCATACTTGGCTGTTTTACTCGAGCCATTTCTGAGGTACTAAATGATTTCTGAACGGCTGAAATGGCGTGTTTTGAGCTCGGTGAAGGTTGAAAGTGTAACAGAGATGGATTCGAGTGGAAGAGAGGTTGAAAAATTAATGGAATTGTGATTCCTGACCGTTGCGTGAAACAGGGGATCGGTATTTTTTGAGTTAGGGTTCGATAACTGATAGAGGGGTTTCAAAAAAAGTACCGTTATAATCTTTAGAATTATCGATCAAGTTATCGATCAACTCTTGATCGATCACGTGTTCGATAAATATGAAGAACACACATGAACACAGAACAGAATTATCGATCACGTTATCGATCATGCATTTATCGAACATATTATCGATAAAGTCAGTAAAAGAGATGCGTACCTGGTCTAGTTTATCGATCATCTATTCGATAATTTACTTATCGGTCAGCTTATCGATTAATGCTTACCAATTCTGAAGGAGGGGTCTCGAAAACCTTGAGGCTCCTGATCGATGTTCTGATCGATAAGGCATTTATCGATCACATTATCGATAATTGTTGTGTTGGAGTACTTACAAAGTGGATTTATCGATCAGGTGATCGATAAATTACTTCTTCTTGCCTTCAGGATTATCGATCATTTGATCGATAATCTTATACTCTGTTTACCTCTGTTTTTCTTCATCAAAACAGAGCTTCCTGCAAAACAAATTTCTACATACTTCGATGCTTAAGTTAGTTATTTTATCATCAAAACAATAAATTTAAACAATTAATCTTGAGAGATAACGTGAGATTTCTTACAGTTCATTGGGATTTACCATTCCCAATTCTCTTCTGAAGAAGTTAAACTTCTGTTGATCTAGAGGTTTCGTGAAGATGTCGGCTATCTGATATTCAGTGGGGATGAACTCAACCTTTACATCTTTCTTTTGAACATGGTCCCAAATGAAATGATGTCGGACATCGATGTGTTTGGTTCGGGCATAATGGACTGGATTCTTAGACAGACTTATCGTGCTCGTATTATCACATAAGATTGGAATCTCACATAAGTTGATTCCTAAATCCTATATTTGTTGCTTTAACCATAAGATCTGAGCACAACAACAGGCAGTGGCTACATATTCTGATTCCGTTGAGGAGATTGCCACGGTGTTTGCTTTTTACTTGACCATGAGACAAGACATCCTCTGAAGAATTGACATTGTCCACTGGTGCTTTTTTTGTCCGTTTTATATCCACCATGATTTGCGTCTGAGTATCCCATTAGATATTTAGTTCCTCTTTTTGGATACCAGATTCCTAAATTTTGAGTTCTTACAAGATATCTGAGTATCCTCTTGACAGCTTCTTCATGTGACTTTTTTGGAGCTGACTGATATCTTGCGCACATTCCCACACTGAATTGAATATCTGATCTACTAGCAGTGAGGTATAGTAAAGAGCCGATCATCCCTCTATATCTTGTTAGATTTATGTTTTTGCCGTCTTCGTCCACATCAAGCGAACAGGTTGAGCTCATAGGAGTCTTTACACTTTTGGCATTCTCCATTCCAAATTTCTTCAGTAACTCCTTCACATATTTCGTCTGGGATATAAATATGCCATTTTTCTTTTGTTTGATTTGTAATCCCAGAAAGAAATTTAGTTCTCCCATCATGGACATCTCGAATTCTCCCTGCATAAGCTTAGCAAATTCTTGACAGAGATCTTCGTTAGTAGCACCAAAAATAATATCATCCACATATATCTGAACAATCAAAAGATCTTTCTTATCTCTTTTAATGAAAAGTGTGGCATCCACTTTACCTCTTTCAAATCCTTTTTCTATTAAGAAGTTGCTAAGACGTTCATACCAGGCTCTAGGAGCTTGCTTTAAACCGTATAAAGCCTTTTTAAGTTTGTAAACGTGATTAGGAAAAATTGAATTTTCAAAACCGGGAGGCTGTTCGATAAAAACTTCTTCTGATATGTAACCGTTCAAAAATGCACTTTTAACATCCATTTGATATAGTTTGAAATCTTTGATGCAAGCAAATGCCAAAAGAACTCGTATGGCTTCCAATCTAGCTACAGGAGCATATGTTTCTTCATAATCGATTCCTTCTTCTTGATTGTAACCTTTAGCTACCAATCTGGCTTTGTTCCTGACGATTTGTGCAGATTCATCGAGCTTGTTTTTGAATACCCATTTGGTGCCAATGACCGGATGGTCATCTGGTCTGGGTACCAATTCCCAAACTTGATTTCTTTCAAATTGGTTAAGCTCTTCCTGCATTGCAACTATCCAGAATTCATCAGATAGTGCTTTGTCAATACTGGAGGGTTCAATGTGAGATATGAATGCAGAAAAAAGAACTTCATTGACTACTTGTCTCCGGGTTTTGACCCCTTCATTGACTTTACCAATGACTTGTTCCAGTGGATGATCTCGGTTATGTCTCCATGCCTTTGGCTGTTCTAGATTTTCTTGTAAAGAGGGATCGTTTAAATCATCCCTGTTTTCCGAAACGGTTTCTGAAAATAATTTGTTTTGAATTTTTGTTCAAATCCAGTTTTTGAAAATTTTGAACGATTTCAGCATCATCATCTACAGGTTTTGAGATTGCTTCAGTTTCAGCAAATACTACATGAATTGATTCTTCTATTGTAAAAGTTCGTTTATTGAAAATTTTGTAAGCTTTACTACGATTAGAATAGCCAAGAAACAAACCCTCATCAGCTTTAGGATCGAATTTACCCAAGTTTTCTTTGTTGTTGTTGTGAATATAGCATCTGCTCCCAAAGATCCTTAGATGTGTTAGATTGGGTTTTCTCCCCTTGTACAATTCATATGGCGTCTTTCCGAGCAGTGTTCTGATGTAGGCTCTATTAGATATATAGCAAGCTGTGCTCATCGCTTCTGCCCAGAATACTTGTGAGACTCCTTTCTCATTTAGCATTGCTCCAGCCATTTCCGTGAGTACTCTATTCTTTCGTTCAACTACTCTGTTCTGTTGAGGAGTCCTTGGTGCAGAGAAGTTGTGGTCAATTCCATACTCCTCACAGTAGTCTGCAAATTCGTTGTTTTCAAATTCTCCTCCGTGATCAGACCTGATTGACACAATAGATATACCTTTCTTATTTTGAACCTTTTTGGCAAACACAATGAATGAATTAAATGTTTCATCTTTAGAGGAAAGAAACAAAGTCCAGGTAAATCTTGAATAGTCATTAACTATTACAAGAGTATACAGATTTCCACCAAAGCTTTTTACTCTTGATGGACCGACCAAGTCCATGTGAATCATTTGGAGTGGTCTTTCAGTTGAGACTGTTTTCTTTGATTTAAACGAAGACTTTGTTTGTTTACCCTTTTGACATGCATCACAGATAACATTACGTTCATACTGAATTTTTGGTAAACCAACAACTAAATCCCTTTTTATTAATTTTGAAAGTTGATTCATGTTAACATGTGCAAGTCATTTGTGCCAAATCCAACTTTCCTTATTTTTACTAATAAAACAGTTTTCAGAGGTTTTAGAATCAATTTGAAGTGTATAACAGTTACCGTCCCTCGGAGCCCTCAGCTTTGTATTCAATTCTTCTTTCTTCAAAAGTAGGTCATCTTTGCTTATGATTAAGCATTCTTCAAAATCAAAGATCACCCAGTTGTTTTTGTCTACACTTTGACTGACGCTGAGGAGATTATGACATAGACCTTCGACGTAGTACACGTCTTCGACCTTCATGCCCATGCTACTTCCAATTTCTCCAATTCCAGCAATTTTTCCCGATTGGTTTCCTCCGAAGCTTACTTTTGCTCCTTCTTTTGGTTTGAGTGATGTAAACTTCTCAGCGTCACCCGTCATGTGTCTGGAGCATCCGCTGTCTATATACCATTTATTTGTTCTGGATGCTTTGAGACATACCTGCAAAATCCCAATCATGTTTTAGGTACCCATACCTTCTTGGGTCCTTTTTGGTTAGTATGAGTTGTCTTTGGTACATAAGTACCTTTGGGCACCCATTTTAATGTTCCGTAGGCTCCTTTCTTCTTATAGTAACAAGAAGAAGTTGAATGGCCTTTACGGTTGCAGTGAGAGCAAAGTGCAAATGGATTTGAAGAATGCACAGAACTTCTAAAATATGTAAGATATGATCTACCACTACTCTTTTTCTTTCCTTTTGACCTATCTTGAGTTGGATCGTATCCTATACCAGTTTTGTCCATCGAACATCGTTGAGCTCCTAGGATCACTTTAAGCATTTCACTACCTTTAGTGAATTTTTCTAAAGTTCTGGTAAGATCTTTAATCTTCTTTTTGTTCATTTCACAATCTTTGCAAACTGAGACCGAATCTACATTGACTTCAACCTTCGATTGTTGTTCTTCTAAAAGCTTTATCCTTTTCTTGGAGCTTACCAACTCCTTTGCAATTCTTGCTAATTCTAAATGTAATGCATTGTATTCGGACTGTAATTCATCATAAGATGGTTCAGAAATTATTACCCCGTCTGTCTCTGATTCCTCGTTTTCCTGGGCCACTAGACAGATGTTAGCGGTTTCTTCATCATCACTTTCTTCTTCCTCTGAAGAACTATCTCCCCAGATTGATGTGACGAAGGCCTTCTTCTTTCTAAATCTTTCTTTCTTCTTTTCTTTGTCCTTCATTCTGGAAAGTTGGGGACATTCCGCCTTGATATGTCCTGGCTTCTTACATTTGAAGCAAATGATTGGATCCTTTGATTCGTTCTGATATGATGAAACTCTGCATTTCGGTTAGAACTTCTTTCCGGTTCTGTTCTTGTAGAATTTCTTGAACCTTCTGACTATAAGGCCTATTTCATCATCTTCAAGATCATCTTCATTGTCATCTTCGCTTTCTTGAGTTTTAAGAGCGATGCTTTTCCGGTTCTTCTCATTCATCTCCTTTTTGTATTTTTGCTTGCTCTCGTATTTAGCGAGGCTCCCGAACAGCGTTGCAACAAAACCAATGGATTCTCCTTTGGTTTCTTCAATTGCTGTTACTTTCGGTTCCCATTCTTTTGTGAGACCGCTCAGTATTTTCCTTACTTGATCTTCTTGACTATATTTCTTTCTAAGTGCAGTGAGGTGGTTTATGAGATGTGAGAATCTGACCTCCATGTCTCGGATACTTTCTCCTTCCTTCATTCTGAATAACTCGAATTCGGTGGTAAGAGTGTTGATTTTGCTCTGTTTTACGTCGGTGGTTCCTTCATGAGCTATCTCTAGAGCTTCCCATATTTCCTTTGCAGTTTCCAGACTTGAAACTCTAAAATATTCCCTCTGGCTAAGTGCACACGTGAGTATATTGATAGCTTTGTCATTTAGGGACACCAACTTCTTGTCTTCCTCATCGAACTCCCTGGGACTCTTGCGTACTTGCTGTCCTTCTATTGTTTTCATTGGGACATAGTTGCCGTGCTCTATTACGTCCCACAAACCATACTCTGTGGCCTTGATGAAGATCTTCATCCTCATTTTCCAGAAGGTGTAATTTTCTCCACTGAAACCTGGCGGTTTGGATGTTGAGCATCCTTCCGGTAGCACGCTGTCTCCGAATTCAGCCATTAGATCTCTCTTCGGACTGTTAAATCCTTAATGAAGAGACCTCCTCTGATACCAAATGTTAGAATCAATCTCACCCAAGAGGGGGTGAATTGGGTGAGTTAAAAAATATTGCCAAATTAAAACGAGACAGTATCGAAAATAGAGAGTTAGAGTCAAGAGAGATTTCACCGCAAAGGGCAGACACAAGATTTATACTGGTTCGGTCTTAACCACTTGACCTACGTCCAGTCGTCAGAACACCTCTGAGTAGTTCACTATCTTCCAAGATCGATAGGGCTCTTGGTGCCTCGGTACAGTAATTAAATCGCTTAATCACTCCCCCTTACTCCCGTAAGGATACAAGCCCTCTCAAGAGTCCACACTCTTGAGATCACTCAATAGTAATTAATGAATGATAGTTATCGACTCTCTTACAGAGTGAAATTTATGATGAACACTGACACTCAGTAGTATTGAAGAAAACAGAGTATTGAATGCCAGACTTAATAATCACAGATGGTAGTTCCGATATTCAATTCTCTTCATTAATGCTTCTTCGTGCCTTTTATAGTTGAGATCGTTAAGTAGCCGTTAGACGGAAGAGCTTCTAGCCGTTGTGACTCCGTTTGCGTGTTTCGCCAGTTTCAACGGTTCCGCCATTAATGCGTCTGAGCTTCTGACACTGTATGTTACAGTCTACGTAATCCCGTTGAAGAGCCATTGTAGACTTTATTAGTAATCTGCATATTTTAAACTTAAACAAGTAAGAGTCTTGCGGTGTAGGCTTTAGTTATGACCAAAGAAAAACAAATTGATTATTCAATGATTCTAGACGAAATGAATTAGCTGTAAAAAGAGCAGAAACACATCCTGGACATGATTGATCGAAGTGGTGATCGATTACTTGCTGATCGATCAGGTTATCGATAAACAGAGTGAAAGCTTTTTGAATCAGTCCAACAAGATTATCGATCAAGTGTTGGATCATTGATTTTAAGAATCATTTTAGTCGACTGATGTTGAAATGGAAATCGTTCCATGATCGAACAAGTGATCGAACATTTGTTAATCGGACAGATTATCGATAATCCAAGTGTTACAGAAATGAAACTTCAGTCATTGATGATCGAACAAATTATCGATAAATGGATGATGGATAAGGTTATCGATAAACAATGAGTAAGAATATATTCAGCGAAAAACACAGACTATGTGGATTAATCGAACAGGTGATCGATCAATGAATATTCGATCAAGTGATCGATAAAATGAAAAACATAGATTTATTCCTGTAAGGTAAAGAAATTGATTATCGATCACGTTATGTGAAAACAGGAGTTTCAGGAAATCGGATGATCGATCATTTTATCAATAAATCAATGATCGATTAGGTGATCGAGAAAATGATTCAACATAAGTTAATGCAGTGAAGATAATAATCCTGAGGCTCTTTATCGATCATGTTATGTGAAAAGATACTATGCAGACAGGTTAAATTATCGATAATGTTATCGATAATTTGGTTGTAGAAAAACTAAGTATGAGCAGATAGAATATTGATTATCGATCATGTGATCAATAATTTAGTAATCGATAAGGTTATCGATTCAGCAGCTATGATGAGTACCTGCATTCAGAGAGTTAGAACATAATGTTCGATCATATGATCGATAAACAAGTGATTGATAGTATGATGGATAAATGATGACAGAATTAATGTGCAGAACGAGTAGAGTGTGTTACCTCTTATCGAAGTCGTTATTGATAACTGATTTATCGATCATGTGATCGATAAATGCACTTCAGATTTGGTTCTCTTTATCTGTTACTTGTTCGTTTATCTGATGTTATCGATCAAGTGATCGATAATTAACTGTAACCTTATGTAACTTCCATGTTAGCGATAATCGATCATTTTATCGATCAACAACTTATCGAATAGCTCTTCGATTAAAATACTTAATATAAAACTGATTTATACTGAATAGTTATCTGATAGCTTATCGATAATCATTTGATCGATCAGATGATCGATCAACATACTTAACCCAATTAATCTAACTTTGTTATCATCAAAACCATAATCCTAACAATTCATCATTCATTCATACCCTAGACTCTTGCAGTCTATTCATTCATCTATTTTATTTGAATTGCTTTGTGTGCAAGGAATTTTTGTATCTCTTGACTATGCATGCGAAGAAGGATTGAACCTTTAGTGCCTTATAAACCTGAGTTAGAGAGGCATTTGAGGAGGTTAAGGAGAGATCGTAGGATAGCAACCATTAATCCCCACAATCCTGACCCACCTGCTGGTAAAGAGGAGGAGAAACAAGTGGAAACACTCATAGAGATCCTCATTATGGAAGGTGCAGGTGGTAATATGATGAACCCAAATGACATTAGGCAAAATGAACCAACTAGGGAGATATCTATACGAATCTTGGACTACACTGGGGAGAGCTTTTCTTGACAAATACTTCCTATCTATTAAGATCTCTGCTGCTAAGGAGATATCTTCTGCTAAATAAGAGGAAGGGGAAACTTTCTTTCAATTTTGGAGCCGATTCCAAGATATGCTTACTGTAACATCTAGACTTTTAGGCCTAGAAGTTCCAGAAATAGCCTAAATTAAATAGGTTACCAGACCCCTGTGAGCAGAAGTCCCAAAGATGAAAAAGGAAGGTAAAGCAGTTTCAGGGACTAAACTGCAAAGTAAAAGTTTTCAAGGGCTCGAGTATAATTAAGGTTAGAGGCTCCAGTAAAGTCTCGAAGGCCCAAAAAGAGAAAAGAGGCTAGATACAAGCCAATGGGTAAGTTAGAAACCTCAAAGAGATGGTTCTATGAGGTTAGGCTTAAGCAGGGGTAAAACCGTAAATTCAAAAAGTTATGACCAGCAAAGGCAAAAATGGAAGAGTGTACAGAAAATTCCAAGAAAATCCCAGAAAATGCGAAATAATATTCTAAGACTCTTCTATGAAGAGAAAAGATGAAAATACCCCTGAGGCAGCTTAAATAGAATTTATGAGGTTGTGACCGGTAAAAAGTATACCGTTTGAGGTAATTATTTGAAATAGCAAGAGACCTCAAAAATGTATACAAAAATGAGGTTAAATGGTTGAAAGGTTGTACTAATTTATAAAATTAGTCCCGCAACCAAAAGGCTAGTAGAGTGGCTTTAAGAAATTAAAGAGCCAGTTTTGCCGATAAAAGGATATTTTGGTAAATGAATTTTATGCAAGGCTTAAAGGAAGCGTTATGGGCTAAGAAAATTCATAGATACTCTCTAAAATTAAAGAGAATTTATGGATCTGACAAAAAATAATTACAGAGGCCAGAGCACTGTAATTAGAGAAAAGAAGTTAAACCCGGAGTAAAAGTGCACCGATAAAGTATTAATCAGAGTCTTGCACTTTACTTGGGCCACAAGTCGCCACTTGTCAAGCCTTTAATGGATGGTAATTAAAGCTTTCCAAGTGTTAAGCTACCAATGGAGAGGATCTTGACTTTGGAATTTAATTACATTATGATTTAAGTTAATTAAGAGAGAGGATTAAGATTAAGTAGGCTAATGACACTTGGCATAACATTAATGATGGTTGGTGGGATATTTTGTACACATTAATGAGCTCATCTCTCCCCTAAATCAGATGGGAATTTCGTGCAAGGCATGAAGAGAGGGAAAAAGAGAGAGTTTTGAGGGAAAACCAAGAGAAAGGCATCAACTTTGGTCATACAATCAAGGTTCAAGGTGAGTTCTTGGCTCTAGATGTGTTCTTGCCTTGGTTTCTTTCTCTTTTATGGTTGAAAATATGTCTTCTTTCCCTTTTGATGGCTGGTCAAAATGGTTGATGAGTGGGGAAGGGAGTTTGGTTGTTAGATCTTGCTAGAACACCTCAAAGTATGGTAGATCCAAGTGGATCTATGTGAAAATTGGAAGAATTACGTGCTGATTTGATGGCTTTTTTCGAATTAGTTACTGTTTATATCTGGTTCTAAAATTTGGTATGCTTAAAGTACACTCTGTGAGCTTTAAATCCATGGGTAGAACACTTCATTTGGATATGTGTACGATTTATGGTGATTTTTCAAAGTTAGGGTTTGAAATCTGGAAACAGTGTTGAACTTTTGGAAGGGTGCCGAGTTCCGTACAATTCTGGTACTGTTCGGTGTAGAATTGGTTCTTGAAACTATTTTTTGTTTAAATTTAAATTAATTAGCTTTCAGTGAGGCTTGGAAGAACTCAATTTGGAGTTTTCTAGATTTAATTATGAATTTTCAAATTTGAGCAAAAATTCTGGAGATTCTGCGTGAACAGTACCCGCGAACCAAAATTTCCAGATTTGATATTCTTGAATCTAAAGCCATCTAAAGTGGTTCTAATTGATAGGAAATAGATCATAAGGATGTAAAATGATAAGATTTATATTAGAAAAGTTAGAAAGAAAACCCTAAGACTAAGAGAAAGGGGTTGAGGTTCAAGAAAGCTAGTCTTGAACTTTATGTAATCTAATGGTCCTAATGGATTGTGTCATCATTATGGTTATGTTTAGGACCTTTGAAACATCCAAGAGGATGTTTAGTGATGTTGACCGAATGCCCACATGGTTGGAAAGTCAAGGGAGTTAAAGGAAAAGTAAGAGGAAAGCTTGAGGTGCAAGGTAGTGAACTTACCCTTTATGTGCTTGACATGGTATGCTTATGTGTTGGTTTGTATTTGTTGTTTGAATGATGTTGTGACATGATGATTGTTGCTGGAAATGCTGTTTTTAATATGTTCCCATGGCCATGCATTTTTATACCAAGCATAAAGCATGATGGCATGTCACTAGTTAACTTAAATTTATGAAAAACTACATACCATACACTAGCATCCATCTTGTGCATGTATGTGGTAATGTTTGCTACTGAGATTCCTTTGAATCTCACCCCCTCCCTAACCAACCATTTAGGTCAAATCAATGATGGGCACTAAGGGCATGAGAAGCAAGGAGAAGAAGTGGAGAATTATTAATGCTAATGATTGATGTTATTATTCAATGTATAATTCTCCTATGTTGTAAGTTATGTTATGAATGCCATCAATTCAATGTATGTGCTTAGGATGTTTATGGCATGAATGAAAGTATATGAGCATGAATGGGAAAAAGTAAGCCCATGTTAGGTATGCCAAAGAAATAAAAAGAATTAAAGTAAAGAGATATTAAGGGATAAAACGTAGGTCCTGAAGCAGTTAATTTCAAGCTTCAGTTCGACCTATCATATGAATGAGTTAAGCTACGGAATTTGGTACACTTATAATTCATATCCCAAGCTTTAAAATGAGTGGTAAATCACATCATTTGGATGTGTATACAATGAGATATGAATTTTCGAAGTTAAGGCGCAGAATCTGGAAAGTCCAGATTTTACCAAATGAATAGTAATTTTAATCCAATAAACTATACGTTTTGAGTGAGGATGAGTTCAGTTGAATATTTTTCCCTTAAATAGCATTGAAAGAGCTTTCCGTAGAATTTTGCAACACCTCCATACGATTTTTCTAGAATTAGTTATGATTTTCCAAAGTTGGACTTGTAATCTGAAAACTAGGCAGTGAACAGTAATTTTCCGAAAATTAACGTCCAAATTGAAATTTTTAAGCTTAAGACCATCCAAAGTGGTCTGGAATGGTTCTAAATGAATGCTAAGATTATATAAGTAAGGTGTGATACTTACTAAGTGCTCGAACTACTAGATTATTAAAGAGCATCTTGTTCAGTATTTCTATAATGGGTTGTTGCTACATGATGCTGAGGTATTAGATGCTGCAGTTAACGGATCAGTTAAGTTAATGGAGCCACAAGCTGCTTTGGCCTTAATTCGCACCTTTGCCTTAAACTGCCAACATGTGAGCCCTAGAGATGCTAGAGGGTACAAGGGAGACAAGGATCTACTTCTTGTCAAGGGAGATAGGGATCCACTTCTTGTCAAATTAGCTCAAGATATGGCTAAATTGGCTTCCACAGTTCAGAATCTCAGGAGCAATCAACCTCACACTGAGCCTTTAGCCTTGGTCGCTGCTTCTTGCAGCATATGTGATTCCCTAATGCATAGAACTGAAGATTGTATCGGTCCCACTGAAAATGTGTCTACTATGTATCAACAGAGGCCAAACCAATACCAAAAATGGGATCCATATTCTAATACCTACAACCCCGGGTGGAAGGATCACCCTAACTTCAAGTAGGGGGAAGGTAACAATCAAGGTCAATTTGGGAATTACTAAGGAAATAACTACCAAGGTGGTTCCCCAAGTAACTATCAGAGACCTAATCCCTCTACTGATGTAGTTCCGGTTAATCCCCCACAACAACCAAGTAGTGGAAGCAGTGAGTTGCAAATTATCTTGAAAGGGATTGAGAACTTGTCTAGCCAGATGTCTAAGAGTGACAGCAAGATAGCTTCCTCAATAATAAGATGAGCCAAGTAGAAGGGAAGATGGTGGCTATGGGAAGTCAGTTTGAGAACAACTTAGCTACTGTGTACTCAAAGATTGAATAGCTTGAAACTAGACATGAGAATCTGAATGGGTTTGTCACTCAAATGTCCAATTCCATGAATGATCAACAAGCTAAAGCCAGTGGTACAATGCCTTTAAACACTGTCATAAATCCTAAGTCTTTCAATGCTATTGAGCTTAGGAGTGGGAAGCGAGTTCAATTTGTTCAAGAGGAGGGCAATGATAATGAAGTGGAAAGCCCACCTCTCTCAGCCATTAAGCTTTCTGAAAGCTCTAAAGAGAAGGCATTGCTCAAGAAATCCAAGGAACCACAAGGAGGTGATCAAGAGGTTGGTGATATAAATGAATGCCATGAGGAGCAACCCAAGGAAGTGCTAAAAAATCAAAGAAAAGCTGCTACAAAGAAAGGAGAAGAGAGCAAAGAGGGAGCCTTAATGCATGATGGTAAGGAGGTAAATTGTAAAGAACTCCCTTTTCCTAATTCATATCTTATGTCTAAAATGGTTATAGCATCTAAAACTTTGAAAAAGGTTATGGATTTCTTTAGTAAGCTTGAAGTGAATTTACCTTTCATTGGTCTGATTAAGAATTTCCTACCTTGTGCTAAATACCTAAAAGAACTTTGCACTAATAAGAGAAGGTTTAAACCCAATGAGTTAGTTCAAGTTAGCCCAAGTGTTTCAGCTTTGTTCAAACCCCAAATCCCGGTCAAATGCTAAGATCCTGATGCTTTCACTATTCCCTACACTATAGGAAAAGTTACCATAGCGGGAGCCTTACTTGATCTAGGGGCAGCTATAAATATTATGCCATTGTTGGTGTATAGAGCTTTAGGAGTTGGTATCTTACAAACCACTACTGTTACACTCCAATTAGCCGATAGAACAACTAGAAAACCTGAGGGGATTCTAGAGGATATCTTAGTTTAGGTCAAGGGTTTGCTTTTTTCTCGCTGACTTTTATGTGCTTGACATGGCTAATGAGTTGTCTCATAAATCCACACTCATTCTTGGTAGACCATTCTTGAATATGGTCTATTTCGAACATGATGATTCGAATGAAAGATGGTGTTATAACCTTGAAGGTGGGAGAGCAAGTAGTTTCTTTCAATATGTATGAGGCAATGAGGCATCCATATGAGGATTACTCTCTTTTGGGTTTAAATGTTATTGATGTTACTGTTGATGATGCTGTTTTTGAATTTGAATTGAGTGAGGTTATCTCTGATATTTCTGAATTTTATTCATGGGAGTCCTTACTTAATGAGAATGAAGCCCCTACTTCATTTTCTTCCCTTTATTCTTTTCCCTCTGCATGTTCATGTGGTGGTAGCGAGATGTGTCTTAATTGTGCAATAGTTAATTGTATATGACCGCCCCCACGTCCACTTTTATTATCATCTTGTGAATATGAATCTTGCATTAGCACCATACCTCTAATTATTAGTGACAACTCTCCTAGAGAGGATCTTTCTGTTAGTGTTACAGGAGATTTAGATCTGGAAGAGAGGCAAAGCATTGAAATTTCTAAAGACGAAGCTTACTGTTTTCCTTGTTCATCATGACGAGAAGAGGGTTTTGCCGCGATGAACAATTCTATCCCCAGAGGTGTCAACTCTACTCTTTCAGTTAGCCACGACAAAACGTATTGGTCACCGTGACGAACCCTTCACAATGTCGCAAACACAGAGTGCCCATACACTGTTGTTGTTCCACCTTCCCACTTACTCCACAGAAGGAGCCTCTATTTAAGGGCCATAGAAATTCCTACTTCACCTTGTGAACCAATCTCTTACACCATTTTTTCTCATACTTTGAAATATCTATTTAATAGTGCCCTAACTTGTTGTTCGAGTAATGCAGATATGGTGTCCAAGGCCGTTGTAAGACCCTTAACCTCCCAAAACAACATTACTCATCATAAAATCACTACTATGGTAGAAAAGGAAATCTGTTAAATGGACTACCATAGTAGGAAGAAATTTGCATAATTTTGAATTCACATTTAAACTGTTGCATGCAACTGAAATCATTCATTCAATCATAATCCACTGGGCCTCCGGGCCTCTGGCCTGGGTAACAACATAATCCAAAAATCAGCCCATCCAATTTGTTTTCCACCAGGTATAACAAAGTTCCATAAAACAATAGCAATGGCCTCCGGCCAACTAAAACAAGGAGGTAACGTATCCTCCAATTTACAATAGATCAACAATCAAAATATCACAAAAGACCCCTAACTGTGGCAATATACAACATATTCATACATAAACAAAGGCTAGAGGCCTAAAGCTTAAGCCTCTGCGTCTCTTCCCGAAGGCGCACGCCTAGAAACTTCACCTGAAAACATTGTAAACCACGGGGTGAGACAAAGTCCCAGTAACCAACCTTTCCAATACTAGGTACTACTAAATAGGTGCTCGTGAGGTGTCAAGTGGGGCAGTTCACAAATAGTATAATAACGAGATAGCCACAACAATTCATGTAAGTGCAAAGATGCAATCCCAACAACCAAATCCCTCACTTTGGGGGATTTTCAAGAGCCGAAGCCGGCCTATCCCTCACTATGGGGGACGTAAGGAGCCATAAAAGGCCTATCCCTCACTTTGGGGGACGTAAGGAGCCAAAAGGCCTATCCCTCACTATGGGGGACGTACTAAACCAACCATCATGCATTAATGGAGGCCTTACCACGTGGTAGTAACTATCAAACTCTCACAAAATCCCAAATCATGCATCATGCTCAAATCATAATCAAAGAGTAATAATCATTTCATAATTAACCTCATTCAGTGGCATATCTTTCACAATTCCAAAAATGCATTCATCATAAATCAAAACCCCACAAGACGGTTTTCCCTTTTTATATACAACATATAGTTTGAACACAATTACTATTTGGAGCACAAAACACAAATCTACTCACAATACCACAGAAGCAAGTACTAAGGATTGGAAAGTGGTTACCTCTTGCCTGAGCAAGGAATAACAAACCAACGATGTGGCCCCGTGCACCACCAAGACTCACAACCGGTCTACACAAGCACACAAACACACAACCATCATATATTAGCTTTCAAACTAATAATGTGGCCAAAAACAACACTTGGGGACACAAAATTCCTATCTCCCATCAAAACTCTACCCAACTCAAAGGGTATAACTATCAAGGCAACACTCCAAGGTCATACCAATCCATTAAAACCTTAATTCCTCTTCAAACATCAATTAGAGTTCAAACCTCAAGGACCCACTATAGGAATTCAACCTCCAACATCCCATTTGAGCAATTAAGGTTCCAACAACAAATCTAAACCGATTAAACATCTAATTTAACCCTCCTTAACATAACCCAATTCACAAAACTCAGAATCAACCTCTACATTATCATCCTCAATCCCAAATCATCCATTTCCATAAACCCTAGCTCCAAAAATTCAAGATTCTTTAAATCCAGGAAAACTACACCGATTAAATACTTAAACTAACCCAATGCAATCAATTAAACTCAAAACAATCGGTCAAAAACCTCAATTCCATCACAACCTAGAAAAGCCTAAGGTTTCACCATAATTCCTTACAAATTCCAATCAAGAAGATAGATTAGAGGTTAAAATCACTTACTTGAGGTAATGGATCCTTAGAAATGCCCCCTCCAAGCCAAAAGTTCGAAACCCTAGCAGAGCTCCTCTCTCCTCCTTCAGATTTTCTTATTTTCGCACAACTGAACCCTCCAGCGATTATATAGAATCGCGACCTTTCGTCGCGGTGAACTAATCCCGAGAGGGATTACTCGCCTGAAAACTTGACTTCGCCGCGGCGAAAGATTCCCGAGAGGAAACTCTCGCTCGCCCAGAAAAACTTCGCCGCGGCATGCCCCTACTTTCGCCGCGGCGAAACCTTCCCGAAAGGGAAGCCTCGCTCACCAGAACAACTTCGCCGCGGCGTCCCCTAGACTTCGCTGCGGCCAAACCTTCCCGAGAAGACACTCCCCTCTGAAACTCTCGGTGCGCCGCGGCGAACATACCCTGAGAGGGGTACGTTCACCTATTCCTCCAACAAACCTCAAATTCAACCCAAACACCAAGATCAAGATTAAATCACTAATCTATCCTCAAAATCAACCCAAAAGAGGCTATTAAAACCCGATAAAACTCAGGATGTTACAGCCGTTGTTAACAATGATCAACATTTGATTAAACCCTTGGAGAAATAGAGGGATTAATGGTGAACTCAGTCAACCTTGGGGTTTATTCTATGGCAGAGAAGGGAGAAGGGAGTAATCTTGCACTTTCTTCCATTGATATTTCTCAATTAATTCCTTCTTTAGTCCAACCCCCTACTCTTGAGCTTAAATCCTTACCACCCAACCTTAAATATGCTTTCTTGGAATCTAATAAGCAAGTCCCAGTCATAATTGCCAACTACCCATCCCTAGAAGAAGAGCACATATTGCTCAATGTTTTGACAAAGTATAAGAAAGCCATAGGATGGACTCTAGTTGATATACTTGGTATTTGAACAACCATCTACACTCATAGAATCCTTTTAAAGGAAGGAGCAAAACCAGTAAAACAAAACTAAAGAAGAGTCAATCCTTTGATTAAAGAGGTAGTTAAGAAGGAGATCTCAAAGCTCCTAAGTGCTGGAATTATTTATGCCATCTTGGATAGCAAATGGGTTAGCCCTGCTCAGGTAGTATCCAAAAAGAGTAGGTTGACTGGGTGAAAATGAAAAGAATAAACTCATACCCACTAAAGTCCAAAATGCATGGTGTGTCTGCATTGACTATAGGAAACTTAATGATACTACACGCAAAGACCACTTCCCTATCCCTTTTGTTGACCAAATGTTAGAAAGATTAGCAGGCAAATCCCACTATTGTTTCCTTGACGGTTTTTTCGGTTATTTTCAGGTACCCATTGCACCAGAGGACCAAGAGAAGACAACTTTCACTTGTGATTTTGGGACTTATGCTTACAGAAGAATGCCATTCGAACTTTGCAACGCCCTTGGAACCTTCCAAAGATGCATGATGTCAATCTTCAAAGATTTCTTAGGGGATTGCATGGAGGTCAGTGTATATGGTAACTCTTTTGCTACCTGTTTGTCTAGCTTAGAAAAGGTTTTACAAAGATGTATTGAAAAGAAGCTAGTTCTGAATTTTGAAAAATGCCACTTTTTGGTCAATGAAGGCATAGTTTTGGGCCATTTGATTACTTGCAAAGGCATAGAAGTAGATAAGGCAAAAAATTGAGATTATTTCTTCCCTCCCATATCACACTAATCTCAAAGAAATTTGATCTTTTTTGGGGCATGCAGGGTTCTATTGGAGATTTATAAAAGATTTTAGCAAAATTGCCTTACCACTTTCAAACCTTTTGAAAAAATATGTCAAATTTGAATTTAATGAAACCTATAAAATGGCCTTTGATGCCTTGAAAGCTAAACTAATTTCTCTACCCATCCTAGTTGCTCTAAATTGGGACTTACACTTTGAGATTTCTTGTGATGCATCTAACTTTGCTCTTGTAGCTATGTTAAGACAGAAGGAGGATAAACTTTCAAGGGTGATCATGTAACCCGTTAGCAAATAGACCATATTCAAGTTCATTTTACATCAATTGGAACCACATTGGATGGCTTACAACGCAAGAAAACCAATATGGAATTTTTGCTTTCTCGGCTACTGTTCATTTGATAAATCCAAATTTTTCAGCCAACTTTGAAAATTCATAACTAATTCTAGAAAAATCAAAACGAGGTGGTTCCGAGTTCCACTGAAATCTTTCAAAGAGATCTACATGAGAAAAATAGTTCAGGGGCTAACTCGTTGTGGAACAGTACCAGAACTGTACGGAATATTTACTGTTCATATGGTCAAAACTGTTTTCCAGATTTAAAGCACTGACTTTGAAAAATCACCATAATTCGCACACATCTCCAATTCTAGTGAATTACCCATGAAATTAAAGCTCAAGATATGTATTTTAAGCATACAAAATCTCATGGCAAAGTTCCTACAGCAACTATTTCGTAACATTTATCAAAATTTACAGCTCCAAAGGCAAAATTTCCAGCACCATTATATACATATATCAAGTTCATGCCATGGAATGTAAAACTATGAAGCTATTCTTCCATTATGCTCTTCCCTCTTCAAAGTGGCTCTGTTGCTACTTGAATCATGGTAAATTTGGGAAGAGTGAGATTTCATAGAAATCTCAATAGCAAGATAAAATCAACTAAGCATTAACAAGCATCATTATCACACAACTTTACTAAAAGTCATTGTTAAGGAACTAATACTAACTCATACCTTGTGAAACTCTAACATGCAATAGCCAAGGCATAACATTGCAAGGAGGAACCACAAGCTATACGTAAACTTTCATATAGCTCAACCATCCAAAGGCAATAACATAAGTATAACTACAATGCAATGTTAACAACAAAGTTAATTAAATCTTGCTACCTCAAGTGAAGTAAGCCTTAAATTTCTCTTCTTGTTATTGGCTCCTTCCTTCACAAATATCAAAGCCTATCCAACAAAGGGGCATAATCATTATATTCCACATCATAACAAAACTCAATGTTAAATTGAATAAAACCCTTAATCTCTTTCTCTTTAATTTTTGAGTTTTGTTTCCATCCGTTCATATATTATTCTCTTAAGTTAATCCTACATGATTTTTCATGTAGAATCCAAATATGAGCTCAAAATTATGAAATTTATCTTCCTTCCTCTTGAACCTCCCTTAGGCTGAGACACTCTCTTTTTTTTCACCTAAATTTCTAATTTTGATTCCAATGCTTCTAAGACTTGTTTCTTAAGTGTATCTTACATAATTTTTCATTCTAAACACATTGAAAGCATCAAAACAAGCAAAATCTAATCATAGGTGAAAAGTTCTCTTGGCCGTGGGGTACCCTAAATTTTCCAACAACAACAATATCAACCATAATCACATAATACCACTTGATTCAAGTCATAAACAACCTCTTAAACTAATTCCCATCATCAAAATCATCCTCTACCATTCCTATATAATTTCAGCTAGCAAGAGAGGAAGGAAAAATCATGGATTTTTAACCACAAAACCCAAGATTTCTAAGCATTAAACCAACTAGGATTAACTATTAACCTTGGATCCAAGTTTGGTTGGTTGATTTCTTGCCTTATCCTCCTCTTTAAGCTTCAAGTTTTCAATCCTCAAGAGGTTCCCCTATGAAAAACCAAAATGTGAAGGAGGTGGGAGAGGAAGATGGGGTTTTATAAAGGTCTTTGGACAATTTTGCCCTTAACCTTTTTCAAATTGCTAAAATTATGTGATTGGTTGATAATTGATACATATGACGTCATAATTCCTAAGGGCTTATGTCATGCACATCTTGAAACTTCTCCTTGCTTCTTCCACCTTCCAAGTGGCACGAAGAATAGCTTAGTCAAGAAGGAAGAAGATTTCTCACAAAATATATTGTATAACTTTCTACCAGCTTAAGTAACTTTTGCACTGGCAGTACCATAATTGTCCCTGATATTTTTGACCACCTATCTTCATCTTTTACCACTTACTTTTGAGTCACCACCTTTTACTTTTGAGTCATCACTCCTCATAATGATTTTTAAAAGAATAGAAATCCTAGTAAAAATAGTGGCTAAAAGTATTACTTTTCCTTCTGAAAATGCTTTCTAGAGTTCTAGGACTCAGAAAATTCCTCTATCAATTTTAAAATCTTTCTTTAATTCCAAGGAAATTCCATGAATTGTTGATTTAGCCCAATTATTCTATGTTATTTCATATCATTTTAAGGGTATTTATCATAGATTTTGGCTCCTTTTGATGATAATTGTGCTTAATTTAGATTAAGAGTCCTTGCTTTGAGTTAGTGTCTTTTTGAGGTTAAAATTGTCATAATTGGTTATTAATTGTATTCAGTTGATTTCTAGGACAATTGATGCTTCAAATTGTTGCTTTTTATTGTAGGACAATTGAGAATTGGAGCCAAGATCAAAGACTAAAGAATGACACAACACAAGATCAGAGTATCAGCACTAATAGAGTTCGCCGTGGCGAAGATTCTCTTCGCCGCGGCGCCAAATTGAAATCTCACCAGTAATCTCTCGAGCAGAGTTCCTCGCGGCCAACTTACAGCTTCGCCGCGGCGAAACCACAAGATTAGGCGGAGCTCCTCTCGGGCATTCTTCGCCGCGGCGAACTCTTCGTATCAGCAACGCCAGATCCAGATTAGAACGCGAAAATGGAGCTTCTAATCATATGATCCGACCCAGATGGACCCCTAAAACCCTTAGAAACCCTATTTTCGACCATACACTCCATTCCACCACCTCCAACACCTCTATTCTCCCATCCTCTTGCCTCTCCATCTCCATCTTCTTCCCCATCCATTTCCTTCATCTTTCCTTCACTCCATCTCATTTCCTTCCACTCCCAGCTACCATGGCCGACGAATTCACTTCAGTTGGAGCTTTTCTTGAAGCTATGGAGGGCTAGGGTTTATCAACTCTTGAAGATGGTGGAGTAGCATGAGTTCCTAAGCTTCAAAGGGGAGTTTTAGTTTTAATCTTCAGTTTTTAGCTAGGCATTTATGATTTCCTAGGTCTAGGAATTGTAAACTCTTAGTTAGATACTTTGATTAATTCTGTAATCAGTGGTTACTGATTATCTTTTGTATATTGGATTGATTGATGTTGAACTTTGAGCTTAAATATATGTAGTTGCATGTATGCTTAATGTCTCTCTCATGATTCTCTCTTATCTTGCATAGTTGTGTTTGGGTATTGAGTTGATTGTGTGTTTCATTAAGCCATTTGCATGATCATTCCAATTTACACATTAGGGAAGCTAAACAAAGTTTACATTAATGAGTTCATTAATGTAAGCTTTGGACTCATTGAGTTAATGAGGTTCTTATTAAGAAAACCTAATAGATTTGTGAAACTCCCAATATTTAAGTGAACTATGATTGCCATCAAAACCATTTTCAAGAGATTTCCTATCAATCATTTCCATTACATCATTATTATCTTAAAACACCAAAAATATAGTATCTTAGGTTTGTTTTCATTGCATTTAGTTTTGGATCAATTCATTTAAATCTTAAAAACCCAAAACCCCCTTTCATTACATTGCATGGCATTTAGTCTAGCTTAGGTAATTAATAAAGGCTCCCAAAAGTGAAACGACCTGAGTTTGCACTATACTGCATAGCTTGGATTTATTTTTGATTGAGAACCCCAAGGTGAATGATAAGAAAGGCTCTCTTTCAATTGTTTTGGAATTTAACTCCCCCTATAGATATTTCTTTTTGAATTTCCAGGATAAAAGCTCTGATTGGCCTAACTAAGCTTTAAATATTTTTAAAGCTAATCTAGGAGTAATTTGGGAATAAAATTACCTCTACAATGTTCTAAAATTCTCAATGTATTTTATCCATATTTTTTCTAATTTTTCTGAGGCCTTGGAGTACATGAAATAATTAAATTTGACTAATTTTTCTTTATTAGTCAAATAGTGCGAAAATTACTAGGAAATTAATATTAATTAATTTCCTTCATATTTTTGACTTCTGGGACC
The DNA here is from genome assembly GCF_004799145.2 of Neltuma alba. NCBI lineage: Eukaryota > Viridiplantae > Streptophyta > Magnoliopsida > Fabales > Fabaceae > Neltuma > Neltuma alba. The sequence goes on from NW_021635047.1 coordinate 166,150, forward strand.
ATCATCCTGTTCCAGAGAATTTTCTCTAATTTTTGAGGTTTTCTAGGAATTTTCAAAGCTTTCTGTCATATTTCTCTAATATATACTGACTCACTCAAAATACTAAAAATTCCACTTTGGTCCCTATCCTAATTTCACATAAAAAATTGTGCAATCTACATTAACACTAATATTCTGGCCCTTAACCATTTTTAGAGTAATTATACCTTAGTCACAAAATGCTAGATGTGACAGATCGCCTATGCATAAAAAACCTTAGATGTTACGCAAGTCAATTACACAACCACTAAGAAAGAGCTTTTTGCTATAATTTTTGCTCTAGATAAATTCAAACCTTATTTGATTAATTCCAAGGTTGTTGTATTCACTGATCATGCAGCAGTACGGTATCTTTTCAAGAAACCGCACTTAAAACCTTGGTTGCTTCATTGGGCTCTCCTTTTGCAAGAGTTTGATCTTGAGATTAAGGACCAGGCGGAGCTGAAAACCATGTGGCTGATCATTTGAGCCGGTTACCCTTAGATACAAGGGGAGTTGATAAATCTAACCTTATCTTTGATTCTTTTCCTGATGAGATATTATGTTCCATAGCTCTGAGAGAGCCTTGGTATGCTCACATTGTGAATTATCTCATGACTGGACTAACCCTACCTTTTATGTCCACTCATCAGGTGTAGAAGCTCCAAGCAGAGTCCAAATACTATGTGTGAGATGAACCATTCCTGTGAAGGCTATGCAGGGACCAAATTATAAGACGATGTGTGCCCTAAGAAGAGCAGCAACGGATAATCTCTGCTTGCCATATCTTTTCTTATAGGGGCATTTCAACTCAAAGAGGACAGCTAGGAAAATTTTAGAGAGTGGGTTTTACTGGCCTTCCCTATTTAAAGACTGCTATGAATTCTGTAAATCTTGTGAGACATGCCAAAAATTTGGGGGAGTGAGTTAGAGGCATGAGATGCCTCAAAAGCCCATGTTATTCTATGAAATGTTTGATGTTTGGGGTATCGACTTTATAGGCCTGTTTCCTCCTTCCAATGGCTTCAATTATATCCTTCTAGCAGTTGATTATCTTTCTAAATGGATAGAGGCCATTCCCACCTGAAAAGATGATGCCAAAACCGTAGTTGAGTTTGTGAAGTTTAACATTTTTAGTCAGTTTGGGGTTCCTAGGGTTTTAGTGAGTGATCAAGGAACCCATTTTTGCAATAGGCTTCTTAGTAGCCTACTTGTTAGATATGGGGTCACACACAAAACCTCTACTGCCTATCGCCCTCAGACAAATGGCCAAGCAAAGGTATCTAACTGAGAAATCAAGTGGATCTTGGAGAAGATGGTAAAGCCTTCAAGAAAAGATTAGAGTTTGAAGCTTAATGATACGCTGTGGGCATACCAAACAGCGTTCAACAACCCTATAGGGATGTCTCCATACCGCTATGTATATGGAAAATCATGTCACTTACTAGTGGAATTGGAGCACAAAGCTTATTAGGCTGTTTCGGCATGCAACAAGGAAATAGACAAAGCTGGCGAGGAAAGGCTATTTCGGCTTCAAGAGATATAAAAAATGAGACGAGAGGCCTTTGACAACTCCCGGATGTACAAGGAAAAGTGCAAGGCCATTCACGATAGTGGTATCTTGAGGAAGAGTTTCAAGCTTGGTGACAAGGTCCTTAAATTTAAAGCCCGTTTCAAATTTGGAGACGGGAAGTTGAAGGAGAGATGGGACAGACCTTACATAATAACAAAGGTCCTTGGCTATGGAGCATTTGAGCTCAAGGATGAAAAGGATAGCACTACACATCTAGCCAATGGACATCTCCTCAAGCTTTTCTATGGCAAGCCTGCAGAAACGTAACCTCAAGTTGTTTCTTTCCTCTCCTTATCCTCTATCATTTTGAGATTGCTCGTGATATCAATTGTTGCTTAGATTGTTGGATTTATATAGGGGAGGAAAATCTCTAGTAGTATAGATGTTCTTTGCTCTTGTTGTTTGTTTAGTTTGTTCTTTGTTGCTTTTTGTTAGTGTGTTCTCTTGTTTTGTTCTGTTCCTTCCAAGTTCTGCTGCAAGTTCTGGCCCATGTGGTGCTTTGTACTATTTTTCTGGTTGATGATTGCTGTAATGTGCTGTTTTGGGGGTGGTTTTGGTCTAATTTAGAGGGTTTTTATTGCTTGGGCTTGTTTTGCTAAGGGTGTGGGTTCACTAGTTTGGTATAGGGGCTTAGAATTCAGTGGTTGTTGGCTAGAAGGATTGTTAATGGTTTTTCTCAAGGTTACTCTTAGTCTAATTCTTCGTTGCAATTAACATCTGGTTTGCGCAACCAACTATGCCTTTTCTAACTTCCCAGATGCCTCTGAATAATTTTTAGTCACAACTAATATCCTGTTTGATTGCGACAAAAACGCTTCATTTCCAAAAATTTCATATTCACATTTTTACTATTTCACCCTTATTTATTTAGTGGAATTCCCCTTCTGCCCTTCGAACACTACCTACAACCATCTAGATTCCAAAAACCCTAAACACTTTTGGGTCTATTCCCCTTTAAAACCCTCTCTCTACAGTTTCCCCTCCCCCAACCAATTCAAACCTTTTGCTCTTCTCCAAAGCCAATTCCCTCTCTGTACCATTCTGCTTCCTTCTAAACCTCCGGTGATCCACTCAATTGAGGACCGTCTCTGCTAGTCTGACTTTCCTGATCCACTCCTTCTTCAATCCATTGAAGGTATTTCACTTTTTCTCTCCCTGTTCTTTCCATTGTTCAGTTTTCCTTAGTTTTTAGAGGGAGGTCACTGAATCTTTGAGGTTTTGAGTGGGGCAGTGATTGTAGGTTGGTCTCTCTGCAATTGTGGACTATTTCTGGGTTTTTATTCACTGATAAATTGAACTGGCTTGCAAGTTTTGTGCTTGGCATTGCTGGATTTTTTAGTTTCTTTGCGTAAACCTTGGTTTTTGTGAACTTCTGTCATATTTCGTCACAGCGAGATCTGTTTCTTCATCGCGACCAAATGTTTTTATAGAAGCTAGAACAAGGACCATTATGCATATTTGCTACGACCAAGGTTCCTGTTTAGTCACGACGAATGGGCTGCACCCCTTCTGTTCCTGATTTCTCTGACTAGTTTTGAATTACACTTGCAATCGATTTCTTTTAATTCTTTTGAACCTTTCTTCAAACTAGTTCAGCTTTCTCAGCTTTAGTTGGGTAGAGGAGTGTAGTGTCATAGGATTTGTCTAACCTAGTTCTTTTTCCTTCTTAAAAGTTTAGGAAGTTGCTTTTGTGTGTTTTGTTCATGTGTGTTTGTGTCTTTTGTGTGCTATTTTACTTTTACAGATACCTCCTCATAATGCCCCAACTGAAACCAAAGAGCAAGCCCGAGCCATTATTTATTCTCGGAACATGCTGCTAGAAAGGGAATTCCTGGATTCTGATGAATGTGAGTTTTATCAACTAGCTATTAAAAGGGGTTTTGGAGAAATGATGAAAAAGAGAGAGCTTGGCAATGAGTACTTGGTTAGGGAGTTTTATACTACAACAAAGGTTGAGGATACACCGATGATCAAGCTGCACCGAATGGGTATACAGTTAACAAAGGAAGATATTCGACGGCATTATCGTTTGCGGATAGTGAAGGAGTGCGAATTCTAGCATTACAGGAAGAATCTGAAAGATGTGGAGTGGGACGACGTCATTAGTATACTATGTGTAAAGGGTGGTAATTGGGCTGAAAGGGTCAAAGACCATCTCTACTTGGAAAGGAAGGTTATGAACGATAAAGCCCGAATCTGGCTTAACTTTATGTGTTACAACGTTATGCCCAGCGCCCACATCTCTGACACCACTAAAAAAGGTGCCCTGCTGTTATACTTACTGATGACAGGGGAACCAGTTGACATTCTTCTTATTGTTTTGGAGTCTATCTTGCAGTGTGCTCGCTCTACTAGAGCCAATCTAGTGTTCCCCCACTTGATCTTTAAGCTTTGCATTAAAATGGGAATACCAGTGGAGGACGATGACGATTTATTCGAGGGAATCCAAACTAAATTCTATAAGCCCTCTAATAAGCGAGCTGCAGAGATGCGTAGCCGGAAAAAAAGGGCAAGAAAATTGCTGAAGACAACCCTGCTAACATTGCAAAAGAGGCTGAAGGAACCGGTGGCTCTAGTATCACTATGGAGAGCCTCAGCTAGCAAATTGCCTTGCTCCAAGATAGCTTTGATTAGAGGATTACGACTCTACAGAATTATATCCTCACCCAAGAAGCCTAGCCACAGCAATTCTTTGATCCTATGATGCTGGCTTTGGCTACACAGTTTGGGATTCCTTTGCCTCCTAGGTTTGAGGGAGCATTCAGCACTAGTTGTCCTGGTTACAGAGGGCCATTTGAACCACCTGCTGGACCCTCTAACTCCCAGCCGTTGAATAGGGAAGCACCTGCAAAGGAGAGGAGGGTAGATGAGGAGGATTAGAGTCTATTTTACCCCTAATTGTTTCCCTTTTGCTGTATCTCTTTTTCTACCTATGGTTGATTTTGGATGTTACCTAGATTCTGTACTGTTGTTGAACCTTGACTTTGATTTTGCTCTTGATGTTGCCTTTGACTTTAAGTTGTAATGGTATTCACATAACCTCCCTGTTGCTTTAAGTGCTCTCTGCTATGTTTCGCTCATTCTCGTGTTTTCGTGGTGCCTCAAGTTTTTATGGTGTTGTCTTTTACAATGAGGACATTATAGCATTCGAGTATGGGGAAGGGGAGTGTTTGTGCACATTTGTTTCTATTTTGCCTTTGCCTTCATTTTGGTCGTAGTAAGTAGTTATCTTAGTCGTGACAAAGTGCTGTTTTTGTGCGTGTTGCTCTCAGTTTGTTGATTTGTCATGACCAGTGCTAGGTTAGCCGCGACGAAGTTTCATTTCTGTGGCTCTGTGATTATTATGGTCTCGATGAATGACTATTTTAGTCGCGATGAGTATACAATGTTTTCCATAAAAGCTGTTTCGTATGCTTTGCGGAGGTCTAACCAAAACTCACCCATATTTGGACTTTGACTACTTACTTTTGCAAGAAAATTTTTTCAAGATTTTCAAGTTGCATTGAAACTCTTTCAGTTCTTGACTCATTCATGGGTGGTTGAAACTTTTCAAATAGTTTTCATTTTGTGATTTGTAATTTTAGTGAATTTATTCATGCATTGGGATTAATCTTGCATTCGATTGAGCATTATGGATGAACTTAAGAGATCTAACCTTGTTGGAAGTTATTTGTGACCAAATTCCTTTCCAGTGTGATTTTTCCACTTCATCTTACATTCTCTAGAACTTGTTCTGGTTCTTTGTCAAAGCTTCATATGCATTGGTGTTTTGGATAGGATAAAGGCATTCATTCTAAACCATTTACCCAAACACAAGTTACTTCGTTTAACCCTTGTTCCCCCCTTTGAGCCTTCCTCAAATTTAAGTACCAACATATGTATTGTTTATTGAAAGAGAGCCTTTTCTTGTCGTTCGCTTAGAGGATCTCGCTCAAAAATTATCCAAGCTATGCAGTAGTGCAAACTCGGGTCGTTCTCTTTTGGGAGCCTAAATTAGATGTCTAAGTTAGATTAATGCTATGCAGAGTAATGAAAAAGGGGTTTTTGGTGTTTTTATCCATTAATGAAATGCTAAAACTAAATGCAATTAATTCAAATCTAAGTGACTATGTTTTTGGATTTTTCTAGATAGCAGTAATGAAGTGAAGTTAATGATATGTAATCTCTTGAATATAGCTTTGAAGCAATCATAGTTCAAAATAAGTATGGGAGTAGAAATCACCAAGTTTTCTAAATGAAAAACCTTAAAGAACTCTTTAAGTCTAGGATCTTAATCAATGGTACCCATTTCATAAGATCCTATTAAGCTCACTTAGTGTGTGTATTAAGATTAATTAATGCACTAGGTTAAATGCAAGCCCAGATCAACTCAACAATCTCACATTACCATGCAAGACAGAGGGTATCAAAAGAGTTGCATAAAAACATACATGTAACCACATGTATTGAAGCTCAAATTCAACACTAATAATCCAATACACAAGACAATCATCCAGAATTGATTACAACCATAATCAGAATAGTTCAGCCCAAATTTACAAATCCTAAGACCTAGAAATTCATAAACAAAGAACTAGAACTTATAGATGAAGCTAACTCCCCTTTGAAGCTTTGTGAACTCATGCTTCTTCCACCATATTCAAGAGTTGAGAAGCTTAGCTAGTCATAACTCTTGAATCAACTCCAACCAGATATTGTTCTTCAGCCATGGTAGCAGCAGATGGAAGAAATGGAAATGGGATTAGGGTTTCTGAGGTGGAAATGAGAGAAGAGGATGAAAGATACGTAGGTGGTGGCTGAATGATGGTCATCTCTTGTCATCATACCTAAAATAGGGTTTCTAACCCGAAACTTACGTACATGGGTCGGTTTATGGGGATGGGTAGGTCAAAATTTCCCGAAATGGTCGGGTCTGAGAATTGCTGCTTCGAGAGGTTCGCCGCGGCGAAGAATATGTTCGCCGCGGCGAAACATGGCAGAGACCTGTCTTCACGGAAGGGTTTTCGCCGCGGCGAAGTGAGATGTTGGCCGCGGCGAATTTAGGCAGAGGATCTTCTCTTGCTTCTTTTGCCTTGGTTTCTTCAATTCTGGCCCCAAATCTTTAGTGTCCTACAATAAAAAGTAACAAATTGAAGTATCAATTGTCCTAGAAGTTAATTGAATCCAATTAACAACCAATTATGACAATTTAATCCTCAAAATGACACTAACTCAAAGTAAGAACCATAAATCTCAGTTAAGCACAATTTTCACTTAAAAGGACCAGAAAGTATGACAAAATCATGATAATGATATGAAAAGAAACTAATATTTTGAGCTCAATCAAATTCCCCCACACTTAGACCTTTGTACTCCTGAACAAAGCGCGAGAATAATTCAAAGTGACACTAGAACAAAGAGAAATACTACCATGCTTAAAGATGAAAGTAGAAGATTAGTAAGAAATTCTCACGGAGTTGACATCAGTAAACAAGGACATGCTAAGAAAATGAGCACAAAGGGAAGTTAACTTAAAAGATTGATTAAGAAAGATCCATCTCACGGATAAGTGTTTCACTCTTAACTCACTTGTCTTTAGGGTTATTTCACTCCAAGTCTACTCAATCCAATTTCTACCATAGGCTTGTAATAATTCTACCTCTCCACCATGGGAAACAACTTTGCAAATCAAGAGGACTTTTAAGGGTCAAAATTTTGAATGGAGGTCAGTCGGAATGAATGAAATGAGAATGAACATGAAAATGAAAATGAGTATGAACATACAAATTATTAAGACAAAATTAGTCTAAATAAAAACTGGAAGAGAAGTTACTTATTTTTAAATTTTTTTTTTTCGGCTGAGCAACTTCTCTCTTTTCTCTCTCTTTCTTCTTCTTCTTCTTCTTCTTTTTTTTTTTTTTTTTGCATGCATGTACTCAAGATGAAGGCTCAAAAGGGTTTGCAAAGGTAAAATGATTGGGTTTGTGTTTGGGAAATGTGGGTATGAAATCGAATGCCTCTATCATTTTTACAAAAATTGATTCGCTAAGCTTCGATTAAGAATGAAAACAAGTTCTAGAGAAATATGAAATAAGCAGGTTCACTCAATTCAATAACTTAAGGTCCAAAAATCCTTCCAACAAGGCTTAAATCTCAATTAGTCAATCTCAAAAGTTAACAACCACATAGTCATAATTTCAAAGCACATCATCATTTACTATCTGTCAAAAACATGAGAATAACTAGCCTAAGTTCATCCCTCATTTAAAAGCATGAAAAATTTTCTAAAAGCACTAGTACAATTTGAACTTTTCTACTAATTTAAAAAGGGTGCAGGAGTATGAAGATTCTAAGCTGGGAAAATTTTTTTGAAGACCAGTTGAGATTGCAAGGAATTTATTAAAATTTTTTTTTTTTTTAGGGTTCGCCGCGGCGAAACATACCCGAATGGCTTATTAGTCGTGAAAGAGGAGGCTTCGCCGCGGCGAAACAAGAAGTTGGCCGCGGCGAAACATGGCAGAAAGCGAAAATTCCTGTGCAATTTCAACTCTTCAGCAACTAAACTCAAAATATTCACAATTAAACCAATCTATCAGTTCAAAAACACCTCAAAATCATCTAAATGTATGGATGCACGAGAAGCATTTGCTAAAATCCACAATATAGACCTCCCCCACACTTAAACACAACATTGTCCTCAATTTGTGAACAAGGGACAGCAAATAATGCAAGGAGGATCAGAAGTGAAAATAGAACAAAGATTAAAGCAAACTAATCAGAAATCATCCAAGTGAATAAGCGTAAAAACCAATGAGGCACCATAAAGTGTAAGAAACAATCCAGCCTCAAAACAACACATGAAACAAAAGAGCAAACGAAAACAACAGAAAACCACAAAAACAGAAAACTAAGACTGAAACTCAGGGTCAGCTGCTCCAGATCCTGACGGTCCTGCACCCGACGTGCCTGCTCCGTCCATACCCATATGGTGCTGTGGCTCCTCCTCCTCAGCCGGTAAAGCGAAGTTCAAACGATCCGCAAGCAAAGCATCAAAACGGCGGCGGTAGCGACGTTCTCGCTCATAGAGGGCATCACGGTCCTTCTGCCGCTTTATCTCTCGAATGAGTGTAACGCGAATCTGATGAACTTCCTCAGATAGCTCGTCAATATCATCGGCAAGCGTGTCTAAGGTGACGGGCTGGGGGGGTTCGGGAACATCAGGGCCTTCCTCGGCTGGATCAGTGGCGGCCTGGCCTGCACTAACATTGTATACGGGGTGGACAGGTGGGTGGGGTGCAATGGTGGGTAGTTTAAGGCGCTCAAACCGGAATAGAGGGGCAGGCTCAAAGTAGCTGTCATCATCAAATGTAGGAACTCCGCACTTGCGGAAAAGGTCAGAAACAAGATGGGGAAAGATGATGCTATTGGTGACTTTTTTGGTATTGACGGAAGAATGGAGGGCGGATTGAATGATTTCAGCTACATCAAAGGATTTGCCGGTCATGAGGAGAAAAACAATAAGAGCTTGGTGTTTGGGGAGGTTCTGGAGGTGGGAAGTAGGTAGGATGTTATTGCAGACTAAGTGTAGCCATGGCTTTGCCTCAGGCCGAAAATCAGAACGTTTTAAGTACAGTTCAGCAGTGCGGGGACGATGCCAAGTGGCACCATCCCGGCATAGGGTCTGGACAATCTCATCATAAGGATAATTATCGCGATAATGAGAGTACTGAGAATTACGGACTACAGGAAGCCGGTAGTGGTCTCTTATATTATAAATAGTGAAAGTGTAGTTCACCTGCTTGCCCCGGAAGGGAATGGATAGCATGCCATTAAGGCGGGCGTAGGTATAGAAGTGGCGGACAAAGACATCATTACCATTGGCTCGTGGGCGAGCCAATTCAAGTATTTGGGATTCTTGGAGTCTTTGGACAAAGGGATGGTCGGATGGTTCAAGGGGAAAGGCTCTCTCCCTAAGGAGGGGGCGCTTGTCCACTACCCTATAGATGGAATCATAGGTTATGGGTCCCTCAGAGTCAGACTCAGACTCAGACACGGGTAAAGGTTCAGGGTTTGGGTTTTTGGTGCGAGGCATATCCTGAAGCAACAAACAGAAAGAACACCAATCACAACAAAAAGACCTAACCTAAACAACACAGAAATGAACAAAATTAAAACCTAACAGTGGCAAATGGTTAGTTAATGATTCATAGGTTTTCAGAGGACTAAAAATTTTCAAAATTAAGCAAATACAGTAATTAAAAAGACAATGCACTATGAATCATTAGGTAACCTACAGGCCACGCAACTACACTAACCACAAACTAATCCAATAGCAAAAACCATAACAAATAACCTAATAAACCACTAAACTAAACTAAACTAAAGGAAAGAACAAGGGAAAAGGAAGAACATACCAAGAAGGGGGGAGAAGGAACACGAACGGCGGCAGAGAGGAACACACACACGCGCGAAGACGCACACGCGAACGAAACGCAGACCAAGCTGGGGTGGGAGAGCGCCGACTGGAAAATAAGAAGAGCAGGGGGCGTGCGACGGTTCTAAAGGAGAAGAGCAGGGGGAAGGGAGGGGAATATGAGGGTGCCGACGGTTTGAGAGAGTGGGGGGAGACGGTTTTGAAATTAGAGGGGGAATGAATGGGGTTTAATGGGATGGGGCAGTGAAAAGACCAAAATGGGTTGAAAGGAAGGGGGAAGGGAGGCTAAAATTGGGGGCAAAATGGGAAAAACAAACGGAAAATCAGCAAAAGTCGAAACGCTTCACCGCAGAAACGGCACGTTCGCCGCGGCGAAACATAAGTTCGCCGCGGCGAACATGCCCGAGAAGAAACACAACGGAAGAAAGACGTTTCGCCGCGGCCAAACATAAGTTCGCCGCGGCGAAACAGTCCCGAGAGGAAACACACAGGGACGGACGAACTTCGCCGCGGCGAAGCACCACAGAACGCACAGAGTAAACAAAACACTTAAACCCAGATAAACACAACAACCAACAACAGACAAGGCTGGATATTTCAAAAACTTTAGAAAATGCCTCAAAAGAGATCAAGAGGTGTTCAACAAATCCATGAATAGGCAGTATACCACAGATAAAATTCCTCAATCAAATTGAATCATATAATTCACTTAAAAACACCAATTCATCAGGCATGAAACAAGATAGGAGAGAGATCAAAAACTATCAGGGGAGTCTTATTGAAATTAGCTATAACTACTCTACTTTCCTACTGAAGGGAGTTTCTCCCCCACACTCATTCAACATACAACACATGCAACATAACAAGATTAACAATTAAGCAAAAGCATGTAAATGAGTGAAGGAAAGAAACTACCAGGGAGCTAAGGGGGTTTCTGGTTCTCATGGTAGAGCTTCAACTGATGGCCATTAACTTTAAGGTTTGCTCCAGTTTTCTCATCGAGAAGCTCCACCATTCCAAAATTATGCACCTTTGTGACTGTGTAAGGCCCATCCCAACGGGTGTTGAACTTTCCTTGCTTAAATTTGAATCTGGCCTTAAACATCAGCACTTTGTCTCCCACCTTGAAGTTCTTCCGTAGGAGACCCTTATCATGCACCAATTTTGTCTTCTCTTGTAAAGTCTAGCGCTCTCATAAGCCTCCAATCTCAGTTCCTCAAGCTCTTGCAGCTGCAACTTCCTCTCCACCCCAGAAGATTGTAAATCCATGTTGCATTGTTTGACTGCCCAATATGCCTTATGCTCCAACTCTACTGGTAGATGGCATGCTTTGCCAAAGACTAAACGATAAGGAGACATTCCAATTGGCGACTTATAGGCAGTTCTGTAGGCCCACAATGCTTCCTCTAATCTTAGGCTCCAATCTTTCTTGGATGGTTTGACTATCTTCTCCAGCACTTGTTTCACTTCTCGATTGGACACTTCAGCTTGGCCATTGGTTTGGGGGTGATATGCAGTGGAGACTTTGTGGGTGACACCAAATTTAGAAAACAAGTTATCTACCACTTTATTACAAAAATGGGTACCTCTATCACTAACCACAGCCCTTGGAATCCCAAACCTACAGAAAATGTTGGACTTAAGAAACTTAGAAACCGCTTGGGCATCATCTTTTCTAGTAGGTACAGCCTCTATCCATTTGGAAACATAATCAACAGCCAGAAGAATGTATATAAAACCAAAGGACGGAGGAAAGGGACCCATGAAATCAATCCCCCAAACATCAAAAATTTCGCAAAACAGTAAAGGTTGTTGAGGCATTTCATGTCTTTTACCTAACCCCCCAAAACGTTGACATTTGTCACAGGACCGACAAAAATCATAAGAATCTTTAAAAAGGGTTGGCCAGTAAAAACCAGAATCTAGAATTTTCCTAGATGTTCTCCTTGCACTGAAATGACCACCACAAACCATTGAATGGCAAGCTGTAATGACAGACTCAAACTCTTCACTAGGCACACACTTTCTGATAACTTGGTCACTACATATCCGCCATAAGTGAGGGGCATCCCAGATGTAGTGCCTCGATTCGCTTTGAAGTTTTTGTGCCTGAAATTTAGACATGAAAGGGGGGGTGAGTCCGGTTATAAGATAATTAACAATATGCGCATACCAAGGCTCTTTAACAGCTAGAGCACATAATACTGAATCAGGAAAGGAATCACAGGTGAGTTCAGAAGAGTCTACTCCCCGTGTATCATCAGGTAGCCTACTTAAGTGATCGGCTACATGGTTCTCAGCCCCGGCTCTATCCTTGATTTCAATGTCAAATTCCTGAAGAAGTAATGTCCACCTAATCAATCGTGGCTTCGATTGTGGTTTCTTAAGAAGATAGCGAACAGCTGCATGATCAGTAAAAACAGTCACATGAGAATTTAACAAGTAAGGTCTAAACTTCTCTAAAGCGAAAACAACTGCAAATAGCTCTTTTTCTGTTATGGTATAGTTGACTTGAGCTGCATCCAGTGTTTTCGAAGCATAGGCAATGACTCTTGAGAGCTTCTCCTCCCTCTGGCCTAACATAGCTCCTACAGCAAAATTAGAAGCGTCACATGAAATTTCAAAGGGCATGGTCCAGTTGGGTGCAACAAGAATAGGAGGAGAAATGAGTTTAGATTTCAATTCACCAAAGGCAACTTTACAAGAATCATCGAAATCAAATTTCACATCTTTTTGTAAAAGCTTTGAGAGAGGTAAAGCAATCTTGCTAAAATCTTTTATAAACCGCCTATAGAATCCCGCATGACCCAAAAATGATCTAATATCTTTAACACAGGCAGGATAAGGCAAAGAAGATATAACCTCAATCTTAGCTTTATCAACTTCAATTCCCTTTTTAGAAATCAAATGTCCTAGAACTATCCCCTCATTGACCATAAAATGGCACTTTTCAAAGTTCAAAATCAAATTCTTTTCAATGCATCTTTTCAAAACCTTTTCAAGACTAGCAAGACAATCATCAAAAGAACCACCATAAACAGTAAAATCATCCATAAAGACTTCCATACATTCCTCTAAAAATTCACAAAATATAGCCATCATACAACGTTGGAAAGTCCCTGGAGCATTACATAACCCAAAAGGCATCCTACGATAGGCGAAGGTACCAAAAGGGCATGTAAAAGTGGTTTTATCTTGGTCCTCCGGTGCAATAGGTACTTGAAAGTACCCAGAGAAACCATCTAGAAAACAGTAATGAGATTTGCCTGCAAGTCTCTCAAGCATCTGGTCTATGAAAGGAAGAGGGAAATGATCTTTCCGTGTGGCATCATTGAGTTTTCTATAATCTATGCACACACGCCAGGAATTCTGCACTCTTGTAGGAATAAGCTCATCCCTATCATTTCTAATAACAGTAACCCCACTCTTTTTTGGCACTACATGTATTGGACTAACCCACTCACTATCAGATATGGGATAGATGATCCCAGCACTTAGAAGTTTGGTAATTTCCTTTTTAACCACATCAAGAATCAGGGGGTTTAGTCTTCTCTGGGGTTGTCTCACTGATTTTGAACCTTCACTAAGCAAGATTCTATGTGTGCAAATGGCTGGACTAATTCCAGGAATGTCCGCTAAAGTCCACCCAATAGCCCTCTTATGCTCTCTCAAAACAGTAAGGAGTCTTTCTTCCTCAACCTTAGATAGGGAGTTAGCTATAATGACCGGTAATCGCTCATCAGACTCTAGAAAAGCATATTTCACAGTAGGGGGCAGGGGTTTCAACTCAAGAGTAGGTGGTTGCACAATAGATGGAATCAAATTATGAAGTTCAAGAGAGAAAAGATTACTCCCCTTTCCTTCAATCAGAGAAAATTCCTCAACCTTGCAGATAGCTTCCTCTCCAAGCGTTGAACCAACTTGTAGTTGATCTACAGCAACTGCCTTAGAGGGAATCTCTTCCATGACTTCGTCCTCCATATCTGAAATAGCAACAGAAAACCTTTCCCCAAGGGAATTATCGCTGACAATAGAGGGATCAAAGTCTAAATTGGGGTCAAGGGAGGAAATAGAGAATGCATGTGGGAGGGAGAGCATACAATTAAACACAGTGCAATCAAGGCATGTATCTTTATCACCACATGAGCAAGAAGAAGGTGTAGAGTAAAGGGATGAAAAAGAAGAAATAGTGTCATCCTCATCATCAGAAATAACTGAATAAAGTTCAGAACTAGAGGAATCATCTAGCAATTCAAACTCAGAACAGCCATCATCAATAGCAACATCAATCATATTTACACCCAAGAGAGAATAGTCTTCATAAGGATGCTTCATTGCTTCATACATGTTAAAACAAACCTTATGATCTCCTACTTCCATAGTGATGGTACCTTCTTTCATGCTAATCATAGTGTTAGCAGTCCTCAAGAAGGGTCTACCAAGAATCAGTGTGGTGTCATGGACAAGCTCAGAGGACATATCAAGTACATAAAAATCAGCAGGAAAGACCAAATCCTTAACCTGAACCAAAATATCCTCTATGATGCCTTCCGGATACCTAATACTTCTATCAGCCAACTGGAGTACTACAGTGGTAGACTTAAGCGTCTTGACTCCTAGTGAAGTGTATACAGACTTAGGCATCACATTAATAGCTGCTCCTAGATCTAGTAAGGCTCCCCTTATAGAAACTTTTCCTATTGTGCAAGGGATGGTGAAGGATCCAGGGTCCTGGCATTTCACAGGGATTTGAGGCTTAAACAGGGCAGACACATTGGAGCTCACTTGGACTCTTTCATTTGGTCTAAACTCTCTCTTATGGGTACATAGGTCTTTAAGGTATTTAGCATAAGCAGGCACTCTCTTAACAAGATCAAGCAAAGGAATATTAACTTCCACTCTACTGAACAAATCAATAACATCTTTTTCAAATTTAGTTTCAGTCTTTCTTTTGCTTATCAAGTATGAATTAGGAAAAGGAAGGTCTTTGAGATTTACCTCTTTATCATTCAGCTTACCCTCTCCATGCTTAGATGACCCATCATGCTCCTTTGATGCTGCTTCCTCATAATTACTCTCAGATTTTGCTCCTTTGCTACTTAGAAGAGTTGACTTCTTTTCATCTAGCAATTCTCTCTCTTTTGCACTCTCAGAATTCTTAACTCTTGAATGTTTAGGAAGAGGCTTATCACACTCAATCTCCTCATCAACTGATTCCTCTTCCTCTTCACTGAATCTTACTTGCTTCCCACTTCGTAGCGTGATTGCATTCAAACCCTTTGGGTTTATGACGGTATTGGAAGGAATGGTGCCACTGCTTCTAGCTTGTTGCTCACTCATGTTATTGGATAACTGAGTTACATAGGAGTTCATGTTCTCAGATTTAGTCTCCCATTGCTCCATTCTCTTTTCCAAAGCACTAAATCGAGCATCATTCTTGGATGAATCTTGTTGAATTAGTGAAGCTAAGGAGTTGAACTGAGTAGCATTGGCAGCCCTTTCTTCCTTCATTAAAGCCATCATATTCTGTAGAAGTTGATTCGTTTCATCCTTAGGTGGGACCGCAAGGGCTTGAGACTGGTTTTGGAACTGGTTTGAAGATGGACCAGCTCCTCCACTCTTCTGAAATCTATTTGGAGGTCTACTATCATCATTCCTCCAGCCCAATCGAGGGTTTGATTTCCATCCCTCATTGTAAGTGTTGGAGTAGGGGTCCCATTTTTGATTTGGGCGGCCTTGGAAGACTGCAGACACTTCCTCATAACGGCCCGGACAAACGCTAGATATATGCATGACTGATCCACATGTGTCACAACTAGGCGCTGTAATGTCCATAGGAGTGGATGGGCGATGCACACTCATATTCTTCAATTCAGCAGTGATCAAAGATAGTTGAGATGTCACTTGGCTTCCCAAAGAATCTACCTTTGATTCCAAAGCGTCCATTCTTCTGTTGTGCACCGAAGCAGCTCCCATCTCATGTACTCCTTTTGTATCTCTCACCCCATGTTGTTGATGATTCAGAGCCATCTTCTTTATCAAATCCCAAGCTTCTGCAGCAGTAGAGTCTATTAAAGATCCTCCCGATGCAGCATCCAACATACCCTTCTCTTGGTTCTTCAACCCATCATAGAAGTACTGCACCAGTTGCTCATCCGGAATTTGATGATGTGGGCATCTTGAAAGTAGGTCCTGAAATCTATTCCAATAATCATAGAGGGATTCATCGTAGTCTTGCTTGGCAGAATAAATCTCCTTCCTCATTGATGAAGTCCGAGAAGCCAGAAAGTATTTCTCCAAAAATGCCTTCCTTAAGTTCCCCCAGCTATGGTATGCATCAGCTACATGTCTTGGAAGGCTCATGTACCACTCCCTAGCCTTGCCTTCCAAGGATAGATGAAAAACCTTCCATAGCACTTGGTCCAACGATGCTCCCACAGGCTTCATACTCTGACAAATCATGGAAAGAGATTGCAAATGGAGGTATGGGTCTTCTCCTGTCAAGCCATGAAATTTAGGAAGAGAGTTAATCAATAAACCCTTAATCTCAAAATTAACTTCAAAATTTGGACATGCAGCAGTAAATGGGTCAAAGTTAACATCAGATGTGGTGGCTTCCCTAATTGTTCTTCTTCTAGGGTTCCCATTATTTTCTCCCACTCTCTCTTGCTCACCATTTCCTCCATTGCCTCCATTCCTTACTTGGTTGGCATTGGGGTTAGGATGAGGTTGGTTTTGTGGTAAATCAGCCATTATCTCTTGGTCAGTAGGTTCACTCTCACTACTGGATAGGCTAGATTCCACTGAAATATTCTCTTGCTCGATCACCAACTCACTTGTCCCTCCGACTCTTTTCTCTCTTCTTATCTCTGTGAGTCTTCTCTCAATCTCAGGGTTATAGGGCACAAGCTTGGTTTTTCGTGGCATGCAAAATAAGTATCACAAGAGAAAAAGTAACAAAATCGACTTGCAGCACACAAAGTCAAATAAAAGTATGCAATGTGATGGATGCAAGTGTAAGGTGTGAGTATGAAAGTATATGGATGAGTATTAGTATGTATGGATGAGTATGAGTATGTATGGGTGGGGTATGAGTAAGTATGCACAGATAAAGAAGCTGAATGCAAGTGTTAAAAACTTTCAGAGAAGTTGGCCGCGGCGAAATCAGGGGTTGGCCGCGGCGAAAGATGGCAGAGAAGACCAGATGTCTGAAATCGGGAGTTGGCCGCGGCGAAAACAGGGGTTGGCCGCGGCGAAAGTATCCCGAGAGAAATTTCTTCGGTTTTTCAAAGAGTTGGCCGCGGCGAAAGTATCCCGAGGGAATTTCTTCAGTAATTCGAAAAGTTGGCCGCGGCGAAAGGTAATGTTGGCCGCGGCGAAAGTGGGCAGTATGCTTATCAGACACTGGACTTCACTGATGCAACGTGAGAAATGCTGAAAATCAAGAAAATCAGTATATTTGTTTGTATTTCCAAAAATTTTGATGCTATGCAAGATGAAAACCTATACTATGAACAAATATGCAACTAAACTACCCTAAATGCTACCCATAAAGATCAAAAACCTCAAAAGTCAATCAAATAGCACAAGCTAACCTAGAGAACCAATTTCTTGGCTCCCCGGCAACGGCGCCACTTGAAAGAGAGCCTTTTCTTGTCGTTCGCTTAGAGGTTCTCGCTCAAAAATTATCCAAGCTATGCAGTAGTGCAAACTCGGGTCGTTCTCTTTTGGGAGCCTAAATTAGATGTCTAAGTTAGATTAATGCTATGCAGAGTAATGAAAAAGGGGTTTTTGGTGTTTTTATCCATTAATGAAATGCTAAAACTAAATGCAATTAATTCAAATCTAAGTGACTATGTTTTTGGATTTTTCTAGATAGTAGTAATGAAGTGAAGTTAATGATATGTAATCTCTTGAATATAGCTTTGAAGCAATCATAGTTCAAAATAAGTATGGGAGTAGAAATCACCAAGTTTTCTAAATGAAAAACCTTAAAGAACTCTTTAAGTCTAGGATCTTAATCAATGGTACCCATTTCATAAGATCCTATTAAGCTCACTTAGTGTGTGTATTAAGATTAATTAATGCACTAGGTTAAATGCAAGCCCAGATCAACTCAACAATCTCACATTACCATGCAAGACAGAGGGTATCAAAAGAGTTGCATAAAAACATACATGTAACCACATGTATTGAAGCTCAAATTCAACACTAATAATCCAATACACAAGACAATCATCCAGAATTGATTACAACCATAATCAAATAGTTCAGCCCAAATTTACAAATCCTAAGACCTAGAAATTCATAAACAAAGAACTAGAACTTATAGATGAAGCTAACTCCCCTTTGAAGCTTTGTGAACTCATGCTTCTTCCACCATATTCAAGAGTTGAGAAGCTTAGCTAGTCATAACTCTTGAATCAACTCCAACCAGATATTGTTCTTCAGCCATGGTAGCAGCAGATGGAAGAAATGGAAATGGGATTAGGGTTTCTGAGGTGGAAATGAGAGAAGAGGATGAAAGATACGTAGGTGGTGGCTGAATGATGGTCATCTCTTGTCATCATACCTAAAATAGGGTTTCTAACCCGAAACTTACGTGCATGGGTCGGTTTATGGGGATGGGTAGGTCAAAATTTCCCGAAATGGTCGGGTCTGAGAATTGCTGCTTCGAGAGGTTCGCCGCGGCGAAGAATATGTTCGCCGCGGTGAAACATGGCAGAGACCTGTCTTCACGGAAGGGTTTTCGCCGCGGCGAAGTGATATGTTGGCCGCGGCGAACTTAGGCAGAGGATCTTCTCTTGCTTCTTTTGCCTTGGTTTCTTCAATTCTGGCCCCAAATCTTTAGTGTCCTACAATAAAAAATAACAAATTGAAGTATCAATTGTCCTAGAAGTTAATTGAATCCAATTAACAACCAATTATGACAATTTAATCCTCAAAATGACACTAACTCAAAGTAAGAACCATAAATCTCAGTTAAGCACAATTTTCACTTAAAAGGACCAGAAAGTATGACAAAATCATGAATAATGATATGAAAAGAAACTAATATTTTGAGCTCAATCATTTATTCAAAGTCCTAACTACACTTTTCACTATTGCATCTGTGATGTTATGCTTTATCTTCTTAGGTTTAGAATTGCCAAAATGTTTAGATTCAAAGAAAAAACAAAAATATATATATAAGGGATCCTTAGAATAAAAATTTTGAATAAGGCAAATTCCTTGGTGGGTTGAAGGTTAAAGTTTTGTGCTTCAAGAATTTCAATGAAAAGCTAGTTGGAAATCAATTTTGGATATTGGTACTTATTTTATTTCATTCTATCATTCATTCCAGTACATAGCCTTCATTCATTATTACACCCCTTAAAGTCCTTTTGATCCAGTACATAGTTGCATTCTTAGTGGAGATAGTAGAACCATTACAAGCGTATGGTAGTTTGTTTTGTCAAGTGGATTTGAGAGAAAATGACCCAATTAAGGTGAGTTGAGCGACACACTTTTATCCTTTGAGTGATCTCCGATGCTTATTCCCTTTGGTTGATTGGTTGTTTCGGTTAAACAGTTTGCATGGTTTTTCTTACTATTTTTGCTTGTAAAAAAGTACTACTATTTCATTTGTTACTTTCATCCCATGGGTTAGTTGAGTTACTATTGGTCTTTGATGTACGCTTGATTGGTTGTGAGGAGCACTTGTTATCGTTTATGCCCGACTCTAGTCTTTTCACAACTCTTGCTTTTTCTCTTTTTATTTTACTGAAAAGTGCAAATGTCTAAGTGTGAGGGAGTTGGTTTGACCAAGTATTACTGTATTAATTCATGTCCAATTGCATGTTTTTAGAGGAATTAATTGGTTTAAAATGCATGTTTTGATATGAATTGTAGTAATCTATAAATGTGGTTTTGATTTCTTATTAAGCACTTTATAGGGGCAAAACTGTCAATTTGTGTATCATTTTAATTAATCATAATTTACGAAATTGAATTAGATATTACAAGTGCTTAATTTGATTTTCAGGTCAAGGGTCGAGTTAAAAATATCTCTAAAGGACCCAAGTTCGAGGAAATTGCAGTTAAGGCCCAACAGATTGCAGGAATTCCAAAAAAGGCCCAACTAAATGCAGCTGTTCATTTTGACCATAAAGTCACGACGAAATGTATGTTTGGTCGCGACGAAAAAGATGCTGACACAGAATCAGGTTTTAAACCTTAGATTGCGATTTTGGGAAATATACCAAGTGAGCCAGCTGCCATTCACTGTCCAGACACTCCTATTTTCGTCTCATAGGGTTCTCCAAGGGTTCTTGGGATTCTCCTATTGATTACCACCAATTTTCACTTCTTTTCCCACCTCATTCTATCAGTTTTCTGCAACATCCATCATCCACCTTCATCTGTTATGGCTGGTGCTGTGATTTCAAAGCTTGGAGGAGCTGTTTCTAAGGTCATGAGAGGCTAGAACATTTTGCCCTAAGGAGTTTTGATGAGGGCCTAAGCTTAGGACTTAATTTGGGGAGTCTTACTTCATCTTTCCATTACTTTAATAACATTTCAGTTGTCCTTGGTTAGAAATTCTGTGTTGTTATTAAAGCTAAACTTTAATGTTATTATCTTGTTATTTTGGAGTGGATTCTGAGAACTTATGCCTTGGTATTCGTTTTGTAATGAGAATTTTACATTTACTCTTATGAATTTGATTGGTTTCAATCCAAGTTCAGTTTTGATTAATTATGGTATCTTCTAGCATAATTGGTTATTGTATTCAAGTTGTTGTTACCATTGCATTAGTTTCACCAAGTGTTCATTCATGAGGGTGGTTAGTTTTGTTGTGAGTCTTTAGGTCAAAGGTTTCATTAACATACTAATTTATCTAAGTTTGGAAGGTTTTCTAAACTAGCTATGATTGGTTTTAAAGTAAACTCCCAACACATTTTGAAGTGATGAAGGCTTAATCAATTCTCTAAGGGGTATATTATCAATTAAGTTTACAACTTATCCTTTTGATTGTTTTCTTCACAACTGTTTTAATTCACTAAAAGAAAGGACCAAAAAGACTTTTCTACTTCCTTTTGGATTTCATTGGAATTTAATTCAGTTTTAAAATCCTCCCAATTTTATCTTTTCGCACGGTTTTGTTACTAAGATTGCATAGGAACAAATCAGGCTCCTTAAAGTGAACAAAACCCTGATCATGCCTCTATAGTGCATTCCTATCCAGAACTAATTGTTTTTGAGAGCCCATAGCGACTAAGGCTTCATCAGATGCTCTTCCCTTTGTTCTTTCATTAAAATATTTAATAATATTTATTTTAGAGTAAACTTGACTGAATTCTCTCTATCGGTCTATGACTTTTAGAATCTGTCTCTGTAACACCTTATGTTTAAATCAATTAACTTTCCTTGTGGAAGCATTTGGAATCACTTTTAAAGGCTACAATTGATGAAAAATCAAGTTTGAAAATTTTCATTTACGGGTTACTATTCATTGTCACCTTAAAATGTGACAAACTTCGAAAATTCATAACTAATTGTAGAAAAATTGAAATTGAGTGATTCTAAGTTTTACAGAAAGCTCTTTGGATAAAATTTTGAGAAAAAATAGTTTCTGAACTGATTGCCTTGAAATTCGAGCTCAATTTCCTTTGAAAAAGTTACTGTTCATTTGGTAAAATCTGAAACTTTGAGATTATGTGCCTCAACTTTGAAAATTCGTATCTCCTTATGTACACGTCCAATTGAGGTGATCTACCTCTCATTTTAAATATTGGGATGTGTACTATAAGTGGGCCAAATTTTGTGGCTAAACTCATTCATTTGCTAGGTCAAACTGGAGCTACAAACTCACTACTCCAGGACCTACGTTTTATCCCTTAACATCTCTTTACTTTAATTCTTTTTATTTCTTTGACATACATAACTTGGGGTTACTCTTTTCTATTCATTCTCATACATTTCTATTTATGCCATAAACATTATAATTAAATACATGGCATCATTGGCATCCATAACATAGTTTACAAAATAGTAGAATTATACATTTATCAACAGTCTCATCCATTAACAAGAATAATTCTCTGCTTACTTCTCCTTGCTTCTCATGCCATTATTGCCCATCATTGATTGACCTAAATGGTTGGTTAAGGAGGGGTGAGATTCGGGAGAATCTCAGTAGCAAACACTACCCATAAGCATGCAAGACATAATGCACATGCATGACATGTTATAACATTAACACATGAATGCCATGGAAAGTAAGCTAAAGCATTTCATGCTTCCATAACATATTGCCAAGGCAAAACATAACATAAACTTGCAAACATAACTTTGCAAACATTTCATCATAGCTTAGTCACATCATGGCAACACAATCACATCATGCAAGCATACATATCAAGCACACAGTATAGGTAAGTTCACTACCTTGTAACATGGCTTTCCCTTTGCTTTTCCTTTGATTCCCTTGTCTTTCCAACCTTGTGGACATTTGGTCAATATCACCAAACATCCTCTTGGATGTTCCAAAGGTCCTAAACATAGTCACATTGATCATACAATCCATTAGGACCACTAGATTACATAAAGTTCAAGACTAGCTTTCTTGAACCTCAACCCTTTCTCTTAGTCTTAGGGTTTTCTTTCCAACTTTTCTAACATAAATCTTATCATTTCCCATCCTTAATATCCATTTCTTATCAATTAGGACCACTCTAGATGGCCTTAGATTCAAGAATACCAAATCTGGAAATTTTGCTTCGCGGGTACTGTTCACGCAGAATTTCCAGAATTTTTGCTCAACTTTGAAAATTCATAATTAATTCTAAAAAAATATAAATTGAGTGGTTCCAAGTCTCACTGAAATATCCTTAAGTTAAATTTAAGGGAAAAATAGTTTCAGGAACCAATTCTATGTAAAACAGTACCGGAACTGCACGGAACTCGAAACTCTTCCAAAAGTTCAACACTGTTTCCAGATTTCAAACCCTAATTTTGAAAAATCACCATAAATCGTACACATATCCAAATGAAGTTTTCTACCTATGGATTTAAAGCTCATAGGGTGTACTTTAAGCATGCAAAATTCCATAATCAGATACGCACAGTAACTAATCCGAAATAGGCATAAAATCAGGTGCTATAACCACCACATACCTTGTTTTAGAGCTTGATCTGGCTTGGAACCACTTGGCCTTTCTTTCTCCCTCTTCTTTCTCTCTCTAGAAACCATTTTGCAAGAGCTTCCCCATGGATTCCTTATGCTTGGACGAAATGGTAGGGAGGGGAGGGGGTATTTATAGAAAAGCAGACTGAATCTAGACCGTTGATCTTAAAAATACGTGGCTCGATCTGGACTGTCCATTTTCTCTTTTGATCTTACAGTGACAAGTGTCCTATGACATCATGCTTACCTCATCATGATGACATCATGCTTACATCATCAAGCCACATGTCTTTAATCCAACCGCACATGTGTCTTGCATCCGACCGTACATGTGTCTTCCATCTAGCCATACACGTAATATTTTCTTTTTCTCATCTAACCGTACACTTGTCACTTTCATGTCCTTTCATCATTTATGGCATTAAAATAGGGAGAAAATAAATGGAAAATTCATGCAAAAATATTTTCTTAATTATTTCTCCACCTACCAAGCCAATCTTGTACCGTATCAGATACTTTTCGGGTCCTGACTTACCCTGTACCACAGGGACAACTTCTTAAAATTCTGGCCAATAAAAGGTACACATATGGCGCCATCTTAGAGGAGCATAGATGAAAATAATTAGCTTTGCTGACAGGCTACTTGACCTTACTGAGTCATGCAGTAGAGATTTCACTACAACGGGTAGACAAAAGACTGTCTAAAATATTCCCACACTGTGTTCTGATTTTTATGTTGTCCATAAATATCTTCTGGTGACTCGTAGGTGTCATGATTACGCTTGATGACTCAGCATGATGACTCGTCGATGTCATGATTACGCTTGATGACTCAGCATGCTAACTCAGCATCGTCATGATGGCTCTTAGATATTTTCTTTGGTTTTGTCTCCTATTTAGGGGACAAAATTATTTAATATTTGACTGAAGCATTTTATTCAATCCAGAGCTCCAAAAATTCATCCAAAAATATCATAAAATTCCTCATATTCTAGAGAGAATCTGTGAATTTTCTCAGGTCATAACTCAACCTGTAGCCCCACTTAAAAATCATTCTTTAAAATGCCCTTTTTCGGTACAACTGGCTTTTAAGTATTCTTAAAGCCATTTTGCTGGTCTTCTGGGGATGAGACTAATTTTATAATTTTCTATAGTCTCTTAGATCATACATCCCCATTTTACTATAATTTTTTGAGGTTTCCTTATGACTCAAACAATTAAATCTACCTTTACATCTCAAATTGAGCCATAAACTTATAAATTCCTTTTAAGTTACCTCAGGGGTATTTTCGTCATCTATCTTCACAAAAGAGCCTTAGAATATTATTTCCCATTTTCTGGGATTTTCTTAGAATTTTCTAAGTACTTTTCATTTTTACCCCTGATGGCCGTAACTTTCTGAATTTACGATTTTACCCCTGCTTAGGCTCAACCTCATAAAACCATCTCTTTGAGGCTTCTAACTTAACCTTTGGTCTGTATCTAGCCTCTTTTCTCTTTCTGGGCCTTTGAGACTTTACTGGAGCCTCTAACTTTGATTACCCTTTAGCCCCTTAAAAACTTTCACTTTGCAGTTTAGTCTCTGAAACTGCTTTAACTTCCTTTCTCATCTTTAGGACCTCTACTAAAAAGGAGTCTGGTAGCCTATCTCATTCAGGCTATTTCTGATACTTCTAAGCCCAAAAATCAGGATGTTACAGTCTCTGGGTACCAATACGACCTTTTTATCACAGGAAATTTTTTTAATTTTTCTTAAGTCAAGAGCCAACCTCTAGACACTTTATTTTGACTTTCTTTAGATAGCATATAAATAAACTTTAAATTATGTTAAAGCCAACTTCTTCACTTTTTAGGGACAAAATCATTTTTAAAACCTGTGATAATTCCTCAAGTATTTATTTCCAATTTTTCTCCAATTATCTAAGGCCTCCTCGTATTTTAAATAATTCAATTTTGGCTAATATTCATAATTAGCCAAAACCATGGAAATTTTAACAATTTGCTTTAGGGGTATTTTCATTATTTTTAACCACAAACAAGCCTCAAAACCTTATTCCCTATTTTTTTAGAATTTTTTGAAATTTTTCTAAAATTTTTGGGCGTACTTTCCATCACTATTGCCACATCCAGTAATATGGCATTTAGGGAATAGGAATATTCCTAAATAATTAAGGGTAAAAAATGACAAGGAGAAATAGAAGAATTTTGGTGGAAAATAATTATTATAATTTTCCAAGCCAATTATGAAAAGTTTGACTAATTAAGAAAAATTGGTCAAGAATAATTATGGAAAAATATTTCTAAGTCTCAAAAAATTAAGAAAAAATAAGGACAATATTCTTTGAAAATTGTATGGGATTATAAAGTTAGTTTTATGACCAAATTGCCCTTGGAGAAATTACAAAGGAATTTAAGGGCGATTTAAGCTAGTTTAAGGTCCTTTATTTAGAAAATTCCAAATAAATATTTTTAAGGAATAAAATCCCAAGAAAATTTTCTATAATATCCCAAGGAATTATAAGAGATTATGAAATTAAAAGAAGACCCTCAAGTATCCAAGATTTTTCCCAATTCCTTTGGAAAGAGGAAAAATCACTAAAGAGAAGGAAAATAGTTTTCCTTTTTATTTAATTATTGGGAAATTAAATTTGAGACAAAGAGGGCAAATTGGGAAGATAAAAATGACGAGAATAATTTATGGATCTGACAGAAAATAATTATAGAGGCCAGAGCACTGTAATTATAGAAAAGAAGTTAAACCCGG
Organism: Neltuma alba; assembly: GCF_004799145.2. NCBI lineage: Eukaryota > Viridiplantae > Streptophyta > Magnoliopsida > Fabales > Fabaceae > Neltuma > Neltuma alba. Next base: position 192,083 of record NW_021635047.1, read on the forward strand.
AGTAAAAGTGCACCGATAAAGTGTTAATCGGAGTCTTACACTTTGTTTGGCCCACAAGTCGCCACTTGTCAAGCCTTTAATGGATGGTAATTAAAGCTTTCCAAGTGTCAAGCTACCATTGGAGAGGATCTTGACTTTGGAATGTAATTACATTTTGAATTAAGTTAATTAAGAGAAAGGTTTCAAGGAGGCTTAGGCAATTGACACTTGGACTTTCATTAAATATGGTAGATGAGATATTTTGAGAGCATTAATTGAGTATTTCCTCCCCCCATAATCTAATCTCACTTCGGCCTAGAGGAAAAGAGAGAGAGCAAGAGTGATTTGTGAAGGGATCAAGCCAAAAGCAAGCATCTTTGATCTTCCAACTAAGATCCAAGTTTGGTAAGTTGTTCTAAGATGATCCTTGCTTTGTTTTATTGATTTGTATGGTGAAATTTCTGGTTTTCCCTCTTCATTTGGAGCTGGCCGAAATGCTTATGGGGTAGGGGAGGAAATTTTATGGTTCAATCTTGCTAGAACACTTCAAAGTATGATAGATCCTAGTGGTTACAAGGGGTTGTAGGTTGATTTTGAAGTGTTTTCTTTGTTATGAAGCTTGAGACCCATTTCAGCCAAACCAAGATTTAGACCCTAGGATGTGTTTTTCAAAGTTTTGAGGCTTCCATTGTGTTCAAAATGAAAAATGGTGTAGGGTAAACCTAAAGAACAAGTGTTGGAAGCCATGGAATCAAAGTTACAATTTTTGGATTTTGAACTCTAATAGTTCAGCCAAGCTGAAACTTAAAGAAGGAAATTTATTTTGTTAAATCCAAGTAGATATTTGGAATCTATATGAAAAACCATGTAGGAAAAGGTCAAGAGGGAATTTTTAGGGTTTATGGAAACCAACTCTAAAAATTCAAGAACAAAGATGGAAGCTTTAAGGGGTTTAGGAGTTACTTGAGTAATGTTATTGATTCTTATGTGGATTGGTTGATGATTCTGCCTTTTTTATGGATTGCCATGTTAGGGTTTGGCATTTGTGGAAGCAAGAAAGGAGAACAAGAAAATCAAAGAGCATTGGATTAAGGTAGTAAGATTTAATTAACCTTAATGTTAAGTGTTGCATTGATTGCTATGCAATTTCATGTGCTATTATGTGGTTGAACTAAATGATGATGATGATGATGATTGTGTAGCTATACTCCTTGCTTTATGTGCCTTGGCTATTGCATGTTAGAGTGCTACATGTATGAGGTAAAGTAGTTCCCTATTAATGGCAAAAAGTTGAAATGCTTGTAATTGATGCATGTAATGTTTTGGTTGATTGATCTTGCTACTGGGATTTCTCAAAATCTCATTCCCCAAATATAATGTAACATTTTAGGGCCTAAAACTTCCAAGAACAAGCTGCAGATTGGAGGCTAAATTATGGTGTCATACCATAAATTTTTGTGGACATCTGGTTATGTATAAGTATCTATGGTTGGTGCTGTAATCCCTAAGCAGGATGTTAGTTTAGAGCCATGTTTTATTTAGTTACGGAATGAATTCCTGCACAAAATTTGGTATACTTAAATTTCACGTCCTGAGCTTCAAATTGAAAGGCAGCACATTAAAAATGGACAACTACATGATTTTTAATGATTTTTCAAAGTTAAGGTTCAGAATCTGGAAAAAGGATTTTTGCCAAATGGACAGAGGTGAATTTCACAAAAACCTGATGCTTTTTCAAATGGGATTGGTTCATAAGCTTATTTTTCCTTGAAATAGGACTTAAAGGGCTTTAAATAGAATTTTGAACCACTCCATTTTGATTTTTCTAGATTAAGTTATGAATTTTTGAAGTTGGGCCAGAAAACTGGATTTTTACCTCATGAACAATAAAAATCTGAAAATTAGCATTTTTCATGAAATTTTGAGCCCAAGACCATCCAATGTGGTCTAAAATGGTTGTGATTAAACCCTAAATGGATCCGATAGTAAGGTGTGACAACTACCCCTTTTGGCCTATAAATTTTTGTATTTATAATTAGGTCCCTGCTCGGATTTAGCCTTAAGAATTATCTCGCTGAGGTTCCCAGCATGACCTTTGGCCCTTAATCACCTTCAATTCCCATATTCAAATCCTCAAGACTTCATCAGAATCTCTAACTTGCTTGTCTCGTAGTTTTAGAAAACTCTTTGTGATTTAGTCCCTAGAAAACTCTTTGTGATTTAGTCCCTAGAAATCCTCTCGTCTCGTATTTTTTTGGAATTTTTTAGAATTTTTCTAGAATTTGGGGGCATAATTTCCATCACTATCCTTTCCAACCCAAAACTCCTTAAATTTATGGTTAGGTCCCTACTCGGGTTTAGCCCCAAAAACCGTCTCGCTGATAACTTTTGGCCCTTAACTATTTCTAATTCTCATACTCGAGCCCTCGAGTTCATTGGAGTCCCTAACTTTCTTATCTCGTGATTTTAGAAAATCCTTACTTTGCAATTTAGTCCCTGGGGATCTTCTCGTCCTTTTAGGAAACTTCTAAAATTCCTGCAAAAAGAGGTATGGTAGGCTGCCCATTTTAGGCTAATTCTGGTACTTCTGGGCCCAAAATCTAGGATGTTACATAAGGGAATTATAACATTTCACCAAGAGCAAATTAGGAAACCTTAGGCCAAAAATTTGTCTAGAAATACCCTCCCCCTATAAGTGTGAAATTTAGCCAAAATTGGAAAAAGAGGGGAGGGAAGGTTTTGCTACTTGAGTTAAAGAGAAAGGAAGAGAAAAAGGAGGAGGAAATCAAGCTAACTTTAAGTAATCATCTAAGGTAAGCTAAGGCTTTCATTAAGGATTTAATTACTTTGATTAGTGGTTGTTTTGGAATTGATCTGGATCGAGAAAAATGGCTAAAAACCCCCATGGTACCATGCTGCCCAAAATACCATATGATTTGCTATGAAGGATTAAAAGATGGCATAGGGATTAAAGGAAGCCTTTATACCCAGGGTGTAAAGATAATTACACAAGGTTGACAACTGTGTTGAAATTGATGAATTTGAAGGCAAAAAATGGTTGGACTGATGCTAGTTTCACAGAATTGCTTGAACTCCTAAGTGATATTCTTCCAAAGTGGAATTCACTTCCAAAACGAATGTATGAGGAAAGAAAATTTTGTATCCGATGGGTTTAGAATATGAGAAGATACATGCATGCCCTAATGACTATATATTATTCAGAAATGAGTATAAAGGGTTGAATAAGTGCCCTAAATGTGGGACTTCAGGATACAAAGTTGAGAAAGATGATGGTGATTATAATGAGATGACCAAAGGTTCTCCTTTGAAGGTTATGTGGTATCTTCCAATAATACCACGATTTAAGCATCTATTTGCTAATGCTACAGAAGCAAAGAACTTGAGATCACATTTCGATGAGAAAATATGCGATAGAAAGTTTCGTCACCCAGCAGATTCTCCTCAATGAAAAACAATAGATAAAAAATTTCCTTAATTCGGTAGTAAGCCAAGAAACCTTTGGCTAGGGCTTTGTATGAACGGAATTAATCCATATGGTAATCTTAATAGTATACATAGTGCTTGGCCGGTGCTTTTCGTAATTTACAACTTGCCTTCTTGGTTATGTATGAAAAGAAAGTATATCATGCTATCTTTGATGATATCGAGGCCAAAACAGTCAGACCTTTGATTGAGGATCTGAAGAAATTATGGGAGGAAGGTGTTGATGTGTTTGATGCATATAAACAAGAGACCTTCAATTTATGGGCCATGATTTTCACCATGATAAATGATTTTTTGGCATATGGAAATTTGTCAAGATATAGTGTTAAGGGGCATAAAACATGTTCGATAAGCGAAGAAGGCATCCACTACATGCAACCTAAACATGGAAGGAAGACGGTCTATCTTGGTCACAGTTTCTTAGTCGGCACCACCCTTACCTTAGGTTGAAGAAGGCATTTAACAGCTCACAAGAATATCAAATGGCTTTAATACCATTAACTAGAGAAGAAGTTTATTAACGGGTAAAGGGAATTAATGTGGTCTTTAGTAAAAAGAAGAAGACTGCCAGTGAGAGGAATATATGGAAAAAAAAGATCTTTCTTTTTTGATCTTCCATATTGGTAAAGTCTTGATGTGAGACATACTCTAGATGTGATACATGTGGAGAAGAATGTGTGTAAGAGCCTTGTTAGTACACTTTTACATATAAGTGGAATGACTAAGGATGGAATCAATACAAGACGAGACTTGGTCAAAATTGGAATAAGAAAACTCCTTCACCCACAAGAAAGAGATGGTAAGAGGGCTTATTTACATCCAGCTACGCATACATTATCAAAAAATGAGAAAAGAAGTTTCTGTGGTTTTGATAGCATTAAGGTGCCACAAGGTTATTCTTCTAATTTGAGCAAACTTGTTTCAATGCAAGATTTGAAGATGACAGGGATGAAGTCTCATGATTGTCACGTGTTGATGCAACAATTACTTCCACTTGCTATTCGACGCATTATGAAAACCAATGTGAGAAGTACTATTACAAGACTTTGTATGTTTTTAGTAGGGAAAATGACATTGACGTCCCATGGAGAACAAAATACATCAAATAGGTCCCCTGAAATCTGATAATTTTTTTGAAGTCCCAAAGGGACTTAGATGCAATTTTCAGAATCCACTAATTACTGTTTTGCCCTGCCCCTGCCATCAGAAAAAAAAGACGGGAGAATGAACTTCTGTGAGGATTTCCCGCGCAATAAGCTTGAGGGAGAAGACATTGGGAAAGAGAGAAGGGGCTATTGATGATGAAATATCTTCTCCATTACCATTATTGAACTCCAAAGTGCTTCCGTGTGAATCTTCACAAATCTTTAGGTGCGAAACTTTCTTTTCTCTCCTCTCCTACCTTTCTTAACAGATTCTGGATTTGTTTAGGAAGGGGAAATCAAAAAATCATTTTTGCCTTTGGTATTTCAAAGCTTTTGTTTTTGGTTTAGGATTTAGAAGTTAATGAATGGAAAAGCTGTGTTTTTGGTTGGTGTGTGTTATGATTTAAGTTGGGTGTGTAGAATGATAATGGGTGCTCTGTTTTTGGGTTGTTTTTGGGTGGTTTTCCTCTGTTCTGATGTTAGTTTAGTGGCAAAGGAAGAAAAAGATGAAGGTTAGTCAGGGTAGAAACCCTTAGCACGAAATGGGACTGTGTTGTCAATCAGGCCGCAATTGTTGTCAATGTGTGCCGCGACACTTGTCAATGTAGCTGCTTAAGTTGTCAATGACAGTTGCGTGCTTCTTGATGCAGGTTTAAGTTATTGATGGCGAGTACGTCTAGTAAAACATCTATTTTGCTTTGTTCACATAGGGGGAAAGTTTATAAATGATGGAGAAGATAATATGAGATATGTGGGAGGTAGTGTAAGAACAACCAATGTAAAGGAGGGCACAAGTTATGAAGAATTGAAGGAAATTATATCATCAATTGCTGGAAAAGAAAGCAACTTATTTCTTCTGAAATTCTCAGTTGTGTTTGATAAAAAAACTTTTGTGGAGTTGGTAGATGATGATGGGGTGGAACATTTGATAAAGTTCAATGAAGAAAGTGGTCATGTGTATGTCAAGAAAATGAAAATGAGGACCACATAGAAGCAACAAAGGATAATACAATGGAGGAGCAAGATGTGTAAGTATAGTTGAACAAAACTGTTATTGTGATTTCTTAGTATGTCAGTTGTTACTGTATTACTACCAACTTGTCAATGCATGCACCCTGACTTGTCATTTTCTGCAGGATTGATCAATCATTTGGAGGTGTCAATGAATTGTCTATGTCTCCACCTACTTTATTTGATGTGATTGGAGAGCCACAATCAATTCCTTGTGCTGTTGAAATGATCCCAACACCTACATCACAAATGAATTCAACAAAATGGAAGGATTTGATTATTGGAGAAGGACAAATATTTCCAAATGCCACTACTCTCCGAAAAACATTATACAAGTACAGCTTATGCCAGAAGTTTTCATACCTTTTCATTAAGAATAATCAACAAAAGATGATTGTGAAGTGCAAGGTTGATGGTTGTCCATGGTATATGGGTGCATATTCAATGGGAGCACATCAAGATACTGAGTTTTTAACTATCAGAACGTACAAAAGTGAACACATTCATCATACACAGGACAACTTAATTGTACCTCACTCAGGAAGGTCAAATTTAGCTGCTTCAATTGTGATTGATGACTTGAGGTGCAATGTTGACAAGAGTCCTAATGAAATTAGAAAGGACTTGTATAAAGAATATGGAGTGCAATTGAACTATACTCAAGCATATAGGGTTAGGAAGAGAGCACTAAGGGAATTACATGGTCGAGTAGAAGATTCTTATAAGGTAATCCCTTGAATGTGTGAGAGACTAATGGAAACTGATCCTAACAAAGTTGCAAGATGGGAAGGCTCAGATAGCAACCGATTTGAGAGGCTATTCATTGCATATGGATGCTCAATTAAAGGCTTTGTGGAAGGTTGCAGACCAATTATTTATATAGATGGATGTCATTTGAGTGGTCCTTTAGCATATGTCCTTTAGCACTATAATTTATTAAAGGCTTTATTATCAGCTTGTGCATTTGATGCAGACAATGAGTTGTTTCCTTTAGCATATGGTATTGTTAGCGGAGAAACAAATGATGAATGGACTTGGTATCTACAGAATCTGAAAGAGATAACTAGATCAGCACAAGTGACAATTGTCTCAGATCGGAGTAATACTATTATCGGTGCTGTCAGGACAGTATTTGATGGTGACAGACATGCTTTTTGCTATCGACATGTGAAAGAAAATTATAGTGCGCAGTATGTGAAAATCAATAGAGGTGTGAGACGGACCTTAGAAAATAACAAGGAGAATGCACTTAATTTACTTGATGGAATTGCATATGCAAGGCATGATAATGAGTTTAATGTTGCAATGGGAAATTTAAGATTGTTTTGTCCTCAATTGGCACAATGGGTTGAATCTCATGGGGATGTGGATAGATGGGCACAAAGTAAATTTCCTTTTAAAAGATGGGATAACATCACCAATAATCTTGTTGAGTCTTTTAATGCATGGATGTTGAAAGAAAGGAAGCACGCCTTGCCGGTTTTGATACAAGAGCATCAAGAGAAGTTGGCCAAGAAGATGGTTGCTAGCAAAATGGGGATGAAAAGCTGGAAAAATGGTATAGGACCCAATATTGAATCAAAGTTGTCGGAACAAATAACAAGAGGTGCGTATATGGAGGCAACATATTATGGTGATGACCATATTTCGGTGCAGACAATACATGAGGGACGCATCATCTATGTTGCTGTTGATCTGATTTCTCACAGATGCACATGTTTGGCATGGCAAATGAGTGGAATACCTTGTCCACATGCTTGTGCAGCAATCAAACTAGTTCACCATAGTGTGTATGATTATGTAGATGATTGTTACAAATTGTCCACATAGGAGAAAATATATGCAAATAGCATGAGGCCAATTGCAACACATGATTGCCCATAGCCTAATACACCTACTGTGAGTCATATGCTGACCCAAACATTCTTGCATCCACCGATAACCAAAAGGCCTCCAGAAGGCCAAGGATTAATAGGATAGAATCTCAATTCCAAAATAAGAAGGTTTATCATTGTGGAAGATGCAAAGAGCCTGGACACACTGCCAAGACATGCAAGAACCCAAATCCCAGCTGAAAACATATTGAAGTCAACTATTTTTTGTATATGGATGTGAAGAGAATATTTTGTAAATGGGTGTGAAGGAAATTTTTTGTAAATGGATACACACCACTGGTTAGTTTCATTATTACATGCAACCCCTATGTTTTTTTTGGGATGGGTTGTGAAATAGGTGTAGTTTCATGTATATGAAGGTGTAAATGAAAGTTGGCTATGAATTGGCATATTACATTGTACTGTCATTTTAGTTGTCATTACCTGCACCCTGAGTTGTCACTAGACCTGTAACGACTTGTCAATCATTGCACTACGACTTGTCAATGAATTTGCTGATGTAAGTTGTCAACAACATGAATTCAAGTAACATAACCTTTTTTACCCTGAAATGATATTTACAATCACTCTGTCATATTATATTTTGGTTGTATGGTCATATATAATCATTATTAATAAAGTGTCAAAAACTTACCTCTCCCTTGTCCCCTGTCAGTGGTGGCTCTATGACTTATCAATGACAACACTATGACATGTCAATGGAGCACCGTGGCTTCTCAATGACAACACTATCCCTTGTCAATGGTTTATCCGGTGACTTGTCAATGGAGCACTGTGACTTGTCAATACAGCACTGTGACTTGTTAATGGCAACACTGTCCCTTGTCAATGTTGCACTATGACTTGTCAATTGGGCACTGTGACTTGTCAATGGAGCACTGTGACTTGTTTGTGAGAACATTGTCCCTTGTCAATGGTCACTGTCAGGAGAGCATTGTGACTTGTCAATGGAGTACCGTGACTTGTTAATGGTTGCACTATGACTTGTCAATAGGGCACCATGACTTGTCAATGGGGCACTGTGACTTGTCAATGGAGCACTGTGACTTGTTTGTGAGAACACTGTCCCTTGTCAATGGTCACTGTCAAGAGAGCATTGTGACTTGTCAATGGAGTACCGTGACTTGTTAATGGTTGCACTATGACTTGTTAATAGGGCACCATGACTTGTCAATGGGGCACTGTGACTTGTTAATGGAGCACTGTGACTTGTTTGTGAGAACACTATCCCTTGTCAATGGTCGCTGTCAAGAGAGCATTGTGACTTGTCAATGGAGTACCGTGACTTGTTAATGGTTGCACTATGACTTGTTAATAGGGCACCATGACTTGTCAATGGGGCACTGTGACTTGTCAATGGAGCGCTGTGACTTGTTTGTGAGAACACTGTCCCTTGTCAATGGTCACTGTCAAGAGAGCATTGTGACTTGTCAATGGAGTACCGTGACTTGTTAATGGTTGCACTATGACTTGTCAATAGGGCACCATGACTTGTCAAAGGGGCACTGCGACTTGTCAATGGAGCACTGTGACTTGTTATGAAATTCTCATATCACTTGTCATTAACTCCTGTTATATTAGTTGTTATTTTGGATAACTGACGTTGTTAATTTAAACATAAGGTAACCAACCATAATATCTCTGCACATATAAAATAGAAATATAATTAAAAATGTAATAAAACCCTAATAAATTAGTATTACAATATGTGATGACAAAGGTAATAATATTATAAACATAACCTGATCAGTTTGTTACAAAATGACCTATTTGCTAATCATCTTAACAACACATATCATGGGCTAAAAGAACAAAAAATTCATAGACTACTCTATCTCCTCTTCTTGGTCTTGTTGTAGTCCGATAGCATCAACATCACTTCACTCCCATGTTCATTATTTGGATGGGTTACCAACCACCACAAACAGCCAACCTTCAACTCTTGTAGTTCATCATTAGAGTATCGTGGCATTGTATATCCTGCATCATCCCGAACGGTGCCATCCCACTCTTGTAGCCAAGAGATAACATGAACTCCACATGAATCACTACCAAGTAAATTGAATATGTTAGCACCTTGCAATTGTTATTGTGAACAAAAACAACATAACACAATCGAACAGAACAACTACACTTACGTATCATTCTGCACATAGACTTTAGCCCATTTCACTTCATTGTCAATTTTGTCCTCATTGACAAACAATTCTGCTTAACAGTATATAGCATCAAATGAAAACAGTTCATCTGGAAAAAACACACACACACACGCACATAATGAACATCCAGTGATAAGGGACAGAACATCCAGTGACAAGGGACAGAGCATCCAGTGACAACTAACAAAGCATCCAGTGACAACTACCAGAGCATGTAATGACAACTACCACTGATCTAGTGATAACTAACAGAGCATCCCGTGACAACTAGCACAGCATGTAGTGATAAGGGACAGAGCATCCAGTGACAACTAGCATAGCATCCAATGACAACTAACAGAGCATCTGGTGACAACTAACAGGGCATCCAGTGGCAACTAATATATCATCTAGTGACAAGTAACAGATCATCCAGTGACAACTAACAACTAATATATCATCCAGTGACAAGTAACAAATCATCCAGTGACAACGAGCACAACATCCAGTGACAACTACCAGAGCATGCAATGACAACTAGCACAGCATCCAGTGATAACTACCACAGCATGTAGTGACAAGGGACAGAGCATCCAGTGACAACTAGCATGGCATCTAGTGACAAGTACCAGATCATCCAGTGACAACGAGCACAACATCCAGTGACAACTACTAGAGCATGCAATGACAACTAGCACAGCATCCAGTGACAACTACCATAGTATATAGTGACAAGGGACAGAGTATCCAGTGACAACTAGCATGGTATCCAGTGACAAGTAACAGATCATCCGGTGACAACTAGTACAGCATCCAGTGACAACTACCAGAACATGCAATGACAACTATGCAGACTGCTACTAACAATTATAATAGTCATTGACAAGTATAAAAGCTGTAAATAACTACTCACAGTTTGTGGTGCCATGAACTGTTTGGGGTCGAACTGCCTTTTATTTGTCCTATTTTTCTTCTTCTTTGCATCATGTTGTTGCTCACCCCCCTTCTTCTTTGCTTCTTCTTCCTCGGCTTGTAATCTCATGAATGTGATGCTATCAACCAACGAGTCAAGGGTGTAGAAGGTCATGGTCTTTGTCTCAAAAACATAACAAAACCAATGATGTTCAAATAGAGTAGGACCAAAAATGAAATCACAATCCCCGATATTGTATCCAATATATTCAGGTAATATTTCTCTTTCATGGTCCTCCCATTTCCACCTTAAAGGATTCACCACCATTTTCTGCATGAAATCTGCAGAAAAATATGGCGGTTGATGTAACATCTCAATTTTTAAGCCTAGAAGTACTAGAAATAGCCTGAATGGTATAGGCTACCAACCCCTTTTTAGTAGAGGTTCTAAAGATGAGAAAGGAAGTTAAAGCAGTTTCAGAGACTAAACTGCAAAGTGAAAGTTTTTAAGGGGCTAAAGGGTAATCAAAGTTAGAGGCTCCAGTAAAGTCTCAAAGGCCCAGAAAGAGAAAAGAGGCTAGATACAGACCAAAGGTTAAGTTAGAAGCCTCAAAGAGATGGTTTTATGAGGTTGAGCCTAAGCAGGGGTAAAACCGTAAATTCATAAAGTTACGGCCATCAGGGGTAAAAATGAAAAGTACTTAGAAAATTCTAAGAAAATCCCAAAAAATGGGAAATAATATTCTAAGGCTCTTTTGTGAAGGGAGATGACGAAAATACCCCTGAGGTAACTTAAAAGGAATTTATAAGTTTATGGCTCAATTTAAGATGTAGAGGTAGATTTAATTGTTTGAGTCATAAGAAAGCCTCAAAAAATTATGGTAAAATGGAGATGTATGATCTAAGAGACTATAGAAAATTATAAAATTAGTCTCATCCCCAGAAGACTAGCAAAATGGCTTTAAGAATACTTAAAATCTAGTTGTGCCGAAAAAGGGCATTTTAAAGAATGATTTTTAAGTGGGGCTACAGGTTGAGTTATGACCTGAGAAAATTCACAGATTTTCTCTAGAATATGAGGAATTTTATGATATTTTTGGATGAATTTTTGGAGCTCTGGATTGAATGAAATGTTCCAGTCAAATATTAAATAATTTTGTCCCCTAAATAGGAGACAAAACCAAAGAAAATATCTAAGAGCCATCATGACGATACTGAGTCAGCATGCTGAGTCATCAAGCGTAATCATGACACTGACGAGTCATCATGCTGAGTCACCAGAAGATATTTATGGACAGCATAAAAATCAGAACGCAGTATGGGAATATTTTAGACAGTCTTTTGTCTACCCGTTATAGTGAAATCTCTACTGCATGACTCAGTAAGGTTAAGTAGCCTGTCAGTAGAGCTAATTATTTTTCCTTCTGCTCCTCTAAGGTGGCACCATATATGTACTTATTAAGATGAGAAAATAGTGTCAGAACATGTCCTGGTGGTACAGGGTAAGTCAGGACTCGAAAAGTATCCGATACGGTGCAAGATTGGCTTGATAAGTGGAGAAATAATTAAGAAAATATTTTTGCACGAATTTTCTATTTATTTTCTCCCTATTTTAATGCCATAAATGATGAAAGGACATGAAAGTGACAAGTGTATGGTTAGATGGGAAAAAGAAAATATTACGTGTACGGTTAGATGTAAGACACGTGTACGGTCGGATGCAAGACACGTGTGCGGTCGGATTAAAGACATGTGGCTTGATGATGTAAGCATGATATCATCATGATGAGGTAAGCATGATGTCATAGGACACTTGTCACCGTAAGATCAAAAGAGAAAATGGACGGTCTAGATCGAGCCACGTATTTTTAAGATCAACGGTCCAGATTCAGTCTGCTTTTCTATAAATACCCCCTCCCCTCCCTGCCATTTCGTCCAAGTATAAGGAATCCATGGGGAAGCTCTTGCAAAATGGTTTCTAGAGAGAGAAAGAAGAGGGAGAAAGAAAGGCCAAGTGGTTCCAAGCCAGATCAAACTCTAAAACAAGGTATGTGATGGTTATAGCACCTGATTTCATGCCTGTTTCGGATTAGTTACTGTGTGTATCTGATTCTGAAATTTTGTATGCTTAAAGTAAACTCTGTGAGCTTTAAATCCATAGGTAGAACACTTCATTTGGATATGTGTACGATTTATGGTGATTTTTCAAAGTTAGGGTTGAAATCTGGAAACAGTGTTGAACTTTTGGAAGAGTTTCGAGTTCCGTACAGTTCCGGAACTGTTCAGAGTAGAATTGGTTCCTGAAACTATTTTTCCTTTAAATTTAACTTAAGGATCTTTCACTGAGACTTGGAAGCACTCAATTTGGATTTTTCTAGAATTAATTATGAATTTTCAAAGTTGAGCAAAAATTCTGGAAATTCTGCGTGAACAGTACCCGCGAAGCAAAATTTCCAGATTTGGTATTCTTGAATCTAAGGCCATCTAAAGTGATCCTAATTAACAAGAAATGGATCATAAGGATGGAAAATGATGAGATTTATGGTAGAAAAGTTAGAAAGAAAACCATAAGACTAAGAGAAAGGGTTTAGGTTCAAGAGAGATAGTCCTGAACTTGATATAATCTAGTGGTCCTAATGGATTGTATGATCAATGTGACTATGTTTAGGACCTTTGGAACATCCAAGAGGATGTTTGGTGATGTTGACCGAATGTCCACATGGTTGGAAAGACAAGGGAATCAAAGGAAAAGCAAGGGGAAAGCCATGTTACAAGGTAGTGAACTTACCTATACTGTGTGCTTGATATGTATGCTTGCATGATGTGATTGTGTTGCCATGATGTGACTAAGCTATGATGAAATGTTTGCAAAGTTATGTTTACAAGTTTATGTTATGTTTTGTCTTGACAATATGTTATGGAAGCATGAAATGCTTTAGCTTACTTTCCATGGCATTCATATGTTAATGTTATAACATGTCATGCATGTGCATTATGTCTTGCATGCTTATGGGTAGTGTTTGCTACTGAGATTCCCTCGAATCTCACCCCTCCCTAACCAACCATTGAGGTCAATCAATGATGGGCAATAATGGCATGAGAAGCAGGGAGAAGTAAGAAGAGAATTATTCTTGTTAATGGATGAGACTGTTGATAAATGTATAATTCTACTATTTTGTGAACTATGTTATGGATGCCAATGATACCATGTATTTAATTATAATATTTATGGTATGAATGAAAGTGTATGAGCATGAACAGGAAAGAGTAAGGCCATGTTATGTATGCCAAAGAAATAAAAAGAATTAAAGAGATGCTAAGGGATAAAACGTAAGTCCTGGAGCAGTGAGTTTGTAGCTCCAACTTGACCTATCAGACGAGTGAGTTAGGTCATAAGATTTGGTAAGCAAAGAGATCTGATGTTTCTCTTTAAAATGAGGGTATTTTTTTAATTCCGATAACCGAGCAAAAAGTTATGCCTTTCCAAAGTTAGGCAAAAATACAGTAAAATCCAAAAATGACCAAATAAACAATAACTTTTTCAAAGGAAATTGAGCTCTAATTTCAAGGCAATCAGTTCAGAAACTATTTTTCCTCAAAATGTTATCCAAAGAGCTTTCTTTAGAACTTAGAATCACTCAATTTCAATTTTTTTACAATTAGTTATGAATTTTTGAAGTTTGTCACATTTTAAGGTGACAATGAATAGTAACCCGTAAATGAAAATTTTCAAACTTGATTTTTCATCAATTGTAGCCTTCAAAAGTGATTCCAAATGCTTCCGCAAGGAAAGTTAATTGATTTAAACATGAGGTGTTACAGTTGACTCGCCCATCTTTTCCCTTTTGATCTCCAACGAATGTCTTCGCCACCATAGTCATAAACTGAAATTGCAAATACAAACAAATTATAACTCCTTAGCATGCAATAACTCATTCTGATATTAACTATGTACATGTGACTCACCCTGTTGTTTATCCATCTTCTATGTTGGAGACATTGCAACTCACCACGGGTTAGGAAGTATCCATACATCAATATAAAGTATCTAACACAAATGAAACAATTATGCAGTTAGTAAATTCAGTAAATTCTGTAACATAATACAAAATTGGTCACCAAAACATAATACTTACTGCTCTTGCTCCTCTTGATTACACCTTGCTGTACACATATCAAATAAAGCTTGCCTATCATCAATTGTTCTCTTTTTCCCAACCTTGCTTTTAAATTCTAGAAATGGAGACCTAAGAGCTTTCCCCTTACTTATCACCCTTGTAGATTTCCTCACATGTTCGTTCCCTTCCCCTTGGGTGGCCTCATCTACTTCTTTGTCCTCTTCATCTTCTTCTTCTCTTTTATTTTCTTCTTCATCTTCTTTGTCCTTATTTCCCTTCTCTTTTTCCTCTTCATCCTCTTCTTTTTCCTCGTCATGTGATTCTTGTCCACCCATCTCCTTTTCTGACTGAGCTTCTTGCTCTTCTTCTTCATTTCTATCATCTTGTGATTTAGATTCTTCTTCTTCATTTCTGTCATCTTCTTCCTCATCCTCTGAATCACTTCCTTTCTCAATTTTTTCCTCTTCTGCTTCAGATTCTTCTTCCTCATCTTTGTCCTCTTCACTTACATTGCCACTACCCTCCCTTAGTCTTGACTGAAGGGCCATCATTTCCTCCCCCAGCATAGACACTAATTGAGTATATGTCTTTTTGATCTCCTATACAAATAAAATTCAGAACAGTAAGCAACAGTAGAAAAACAAAAACAAAAAAACAAAAAATTAATCATTAAGCCTACAAGTCCACATACCGGGTGAGTTAAATTTTTAGGATCAAATTTGGTGGATTGCTTTGCTGGATAAAAGAGTCCTCGATTGCTTTCCTTCTCCTCCTTAACTCTTTGCTGCACTTTCTTTTCATCCCAATATGCAACAACATGCTTTACATGTATAGCTTTTGTTTCTCCCAGTGGAAAATTTTGTAGACAATATAACTGCATGTGACATGAATGATAAGTTAACAGCAACCATTGACAACATTCAGACCATCAAATGACAACAGAAATATACAAATTATTATAGCACTTACCATTAGGAAGTATAGACAACCTGGCACATTCTTCTTCTTCTCAATCAACTTGCCTTTTTCCAATTATTTCTTGTACACTCCAATTCCCTTGTATAGTTCATGCAACACATAAGAGGACCAATCAAACTTATCCAATCTATCCTTTATTGATAGTATTACCTTCAACAAATAATCACCGACACAAATACTTGGATTAGGACATAACAATGTTCCCAATGCATACATGACAAACAGCACCTCAAAATTTTCATCTTGGTTCTCCTCAGTCAATAATGATGCTATCTTCTTGTATGGAATATTACCATACATAATCCTCGACTGCTTGAACACTTCATCTTCATTATTCACAACTACTTTAATCTCTTCTCCGTCAAATGGTAGCCCCAGAAATTCATGCACATCTTTTGCCCTCATTTCCCTTGTCTTCCCTCTTATGGAAATGTTTTTTGATGCAAGATCAAATGCAAACATAAACTCTCCACACAATTCTCTTTGAATTGTGTGGCAACAGACTTCAACCAACTTGTCAAACCCTATTTTTTTCAGCCTATTCATCAGTTCCTTCCTTTCTTTGATGTGCTTGCAAACTTGCATGAATTGTTTTAGTGCACATCTTGTATAGAAAGGAACAATATACTTCTTGGACTTGGTGGGAGGTCTTTGTGCCTTAGCCCTTTCACAATATTCCTCTCTTTGTTGTTCTGATAATTTATCCCACGCCTTTCTCACTTGTGCATTCCATGCTTCCAGTGATTTGTACTTCTTTGAGCTTTTCTTATAGAATTCCTCCGTAAACAAGGCATAACCGAAGAAATTACTGCTTCTTTGTGCATCCTTCCCCATCTTCTTATCCTGCAAAACAAGACCAGTGCATTGAACTTCAAATCTTCTTAAATTCCTAGTAAACTTTTACAGAGATGCGGAGCTTCATAGATATCAAAAAGAAAATTGATTCAAAAGCAGTACGATAAATATACAAACTAATTCATTCAGACCACAACATTCATTTACTATGACATTTATTATCAATATACAGACTTTCTGGCAATTCTACTCAAATCCTGAACCCCAACTCTTTTAGACCACAGCAAACTTCTCAAACTAGTTCCAGAAAGATATACCAAAAGAGGGGTTTTTCCAGGTTTCTCGGTATGTCAACAAATGAAAGGCTTAATCAGTGATAAAAAGATTTAATTTTTCACCAATAAATGAAAGGCTGCATCATGCATAATTCAGAGGCAATCATCAATATGATAATAGAAATCCCAAAAAGGAAAGTAGTAACAATTACAGACCAAACAATCTTGACAAATACTTTGAACTCCAAACAAGGCACATCAATTATTCAGCCTCAAATATGATTCTTCCATATTATCATATTCTAGTTATTTACCATTTACGCATTTCATAGCTCATCTCATCATGTATCATTCTTCTTACAAGCCTTCTTGGAAGTGCTTTTAGAAGGCTAATGCCTCATCATGTATCATTCTTCTAAACATGCTCCAATACGCATACTGTCTTATGGTCAAGGGGCGAAAAAAAAAATTGGCCAAGCATAATCAAAAGCATCCTGCCGTATTTGATGCAAATATTCAGCAATGATCAAACGCAACAACAAACAAGCTCTGCTTTTCTGATTCATACGCTTTTACCTTCTTCAGTGTCGATAATGCCTCTGTCTGTGAAAACAAATTGTGAAAATAGGAGCTCTGCTTCACACGCCGATCAACGGAGCCACCAGGACGACTCCGCTTCGCTTGAAATGTAAATGACCGCAGCCACAAGGATGACCTTCACTTTACTTCTGATGCCGATCAACGGAGCCACCACGACGATCTCAACTTCGCTTCAAATGCAGGTGAACAGAGCCACAACAACGACCTCCACTTCGCTTCAAACGCCGATCAACAGAGCCACCAGGATGAGCTCCACTTCACTTCAAACACCAGGACGACCTCCACTTTGCTTCAAACACCGATAAACGAAGACGCCAGCACTTCACTCTGCTTCGCTTCCAACACCAGGACTTCTGTCCGCTTCACTTCACTTCGCTCCACCAAAACAGAGCCACCGCGACAGGCTTTCAAGGACTTCGGTCATGATTTTCAGTGGGTTGTGAGTAGATTTGAAGCAACACGGTAGGTTGTGGCTGGATTCTCAGCACGAAGGATTTCGGACAGGACGAAGGCGCCAGACCGTTTCTTCGATCGAACAACAAACAGGGTTTCAAATTTTCAGTCTCAGCAATTTCGAATGGGAAATCATGAGTAAGGGTAAATAAGTCATTTGAAGATTCTGAAAATTGCATCTGAGTCCCTTTGGGACTTCAAAAAAATTATCAGATTTTAGGGGACCTATTTGATGTATTTTGTTCTCCATGGGACCTCAATGTCATTTTCCCTTTTTAGTACCATTGCAGCAAAGTCATTGATCCTGCTGAGTTAGATGAATTAGAAAATGAAGGTTATGTGATCCTCTCCTATTTGGAAATACACTTTCCTCTGTCATTTTTTGACATTATGGTCTACTTGATAGCTCATCTTGTGTGAGAGATAAGACATTACGGCACTGTATGTTTAAGGTGGATATACTCGTTTGAGAAATACATGAAAATCCTGAAAAGGTACTTTAAGAATTCTTATCAGCCTGAGGCATCAATTGTCGAGAGATATGTAGCTAAGGAGGCAGTTGAGTTTTGTAATGCATATCTTGCTAGGGTAAAGGCAGTTGGACTTCCTCAATCTCGACATGATCAAGGGAGAAGCAAGGGAACACGGGGTGTCATAGTGAGGTCTATGTCAAGAGAAATTGTAATGCAAGCACATCTATGCATTTTAAACAACACGGATGAAGTTTTGCCTTACTTGAATGCTTACAAGAATATGCTGAAGAACTTGAATCCAAGAAAGAATGATATGCAACTAGCTAATGAACATAATAAGTCATTTACAAAGTGGTTCAAGCAAGAAGTGTTAAAAGATGGCAATCCTTCTGAGACAATACAGAGGCTAGCTGCAGGGCCTTGTTTTGAGGTTTTGTGTTAGGACAAATATGACATAAATGGTTATTCATTTTACATAAAAACCCAAGACGATAAAAGTACCATACAGAACAGTGGGGTGATGGTAGTAGCCGAAACTATGCAGTTTGCTAGTTCTAAAGATAGAAACCCAACATTGGCAGCAATGTCCTATTATAGAATAATAAAAGAGATATGGAGGTTAGTTATACCAAGTTTAAAGTTCCTATCTTCAAATGTAAGTGGGTTAATAGTAATGCTATGCAAGTAGATGAAGAATTTGGATTTGTTTCGGTCGATCTTGAGAGGTTTGGATATAGAGATGAGCCATTTATTTTAGCTAGTCAAGTGAAACAAGTGTTTTATGTTCCTGATCTAGCAAAGAAGAAATTGTCTATTATGCTTTAAGATAAGAGGCAAGGAGTTGGTGGAGATGATGGTGACTAAGGGTTTAATCTTGATGACACCCTACCTTTCACAGCTACTCGACCTAAAACAGTTGAATTAGATTTGGTAGATGATGACAATATTGGTAGAGATGATCATTATGAAGGAATTTGGGAGGATAATCTTTGTAAGGCATAAATAAATTATTTGATGTTTCTTATTAAATTCATTTCATATTTATTATTATTATTCATAATATGATGTTTTTTGTTATATATACTTAATGTTTTATATTAGCTTGATATTTCTTATTCTTATATTTATTAATTAGTTGTTCTTTGAACAGGAAATGGACGGATTTGGTCAATAGGGTTCTGGTGACAATAGATCCTTTACGACTAGCCAGAGAAAGGGTAGAAGGCCAACCCGTATGAGGCATTTGGCTTTACATGATGAGACTGTAAGTAATTAGAAGACACGCAGTGGAATAACTTTAAAATTTTCCAATTCCTTGCCTGGATCTACCGATTGTGTTTAAGTCAAGTGGTAAGAGGTATTACCTACGGTATTCAAATCGTTGGTGGCTCGGGGATTCTGACGTTCGGGATGCCTATGCTCTCCTTTTGTTCATGAGAAGTTGACAAGTCAGATCAGCTTCCTCTACCGGTATCCACACGAACATCTTTTAATCACGAACGATGTGCTAACGCCTCTTGTCCTTCTAGGGTTTTTGAGAATCCGTCCTCACCGTCTCTCTTTTGGCCATTTCTTATCTGCAAACCTTTTGCACTCTCATCCACACAAAACCCTATCTCTTAATATCAAATATATTGCCATCAGTATTATGAAGGACATTGGATTTCGGAATTAATCCTAAATTAATTCCGAAATTAATACAATATCATATATTGCGTAATCTGATAAGAAATCAATTAAATAAATACGGTTTGTATATTAAATCTGTCCTACAGATTTAATTCACCCATTCATTTAATTCAAAATAAAGATATGACGGAATTATATTTGATTTATTCTAATAAATCAAATTTGAGATATTATACCTTATCAATTTAAAAAATGATATAGATTTAATTTATCCTTATAAATCAAATCTTATAAATATCTCTTATATCATATAATATATATGCGAATTTATATATATATATACACGTCCACCCTAGATTATTCATTGAATCTGGACATATCTTAGATTCAATGAATCTGGACATCATAGCTCGTGTTGGGCTATTTTGTGTGCGACCCTGTAGGCCCATATGAAGTTGGCAGTGGGCCATTTACTATAATGACTCACAAGTCGTAAGCGGTCTCTAGCAAGACATCACGACTACCCAAATCATATGAGGATCGATGAACGATGTAACCTTTCATACAACCATATCATGTCCCTTTTGTCACACGACATTTTGGTCATGGATGAGGCATGGAGAACGTCATCCTCCTATTCCTGACCGTTACTTTCTCGATCTCTGAGTAGTCTGAGTATAGAAATGGAATTACCTTTCCATTATAGTATGGCCATACATTTCTCAGACTCACTCATCGAGGGGCCCAGTAATATCTCTCTACGAATGTGAGGGACAAATTCCATCTTGACCATTCACATTCCTCCATATGAAAAACCACTAAGCCTGAACATAGTCTTTATGATCACTCGGTCAAAAGTGACTTTTGACTAGGTCAAAGCTGAGCATTTCTCATGTAGGAATCCATGATGATCTCAGATCAAAGGGCATAGTGACATGGTTTGTATATGAGAGAAGCTTATGACTTAACCCATGCAGCTCTCTCATAGCGGGTCGGTCCAACACCTTATACTCTTACATGTGCCTATGACTTTGATTTATATCTCATACATCTTCAAAGTCATACTGGTCTTATTTTATCTCTGCTCCCACATAGATGACCGACTAGGGACATTTAGGATAAAATCATGAGTTATCCAAGGATAGTCATCACAGTAAACATGCAAATAATATGATGACATAATTAAGAAATTCATAAATCAACAATGTTCATAACACAATGATTGGTCCCTAGGGCATAATTTCCAACAGAGACCACACAGCAAATGAGGATTACAATGGAGTTTGATGATGATTTAAAGCCTATAGGAAAGACTGGGGCTCAATTTACTAGTTATGTGGGTTATGTCACACATAATAAGATTGCGATTGACATTCCTAGTTGGAAGAAGGTCGACAAAGATTTGAAGCAAAACATTTGGGAGGATATTTTGGTACATTATGAATTCTCTTCTCTATTTGTTTCAATTATAATTGCTTTTTTACTTATAACCCTATGCTATTGTATTGTAGCTGACATTTGATATTCCTGTCACTGAGCAAATGAGAGACCCTCTGTTTAAGCAACTTGATGAACAGTGGAGGGATTTTAAATCCATGCTTGCAAAAGACTATATTCATGGAAAAAGAAAGGGTGAGCATCCTAAGGAATGATACCAGTTTATTAGCGACGAGGTATGGGAGAGTTTTGTGAAGCAACATGAAAACCCTGCGTTTCAGGTTTGGTTTCTTCAAACTTAGTTTTTAATTAGTTTATATTTTATTTAACTAAACTAACTTTGTTGAATTTGTTTAATTGTCATAGGCATTGAGCCAGAAGAACAAGCAAATATCTTAGCAGAATGTGTACCCACATACCATGTCTCGTGGAGGATATAGTGGGTTGGAAAGAAGTATGATCGAGGAGCGGATATGAAGAATGCACAGATGGCTGCTGCTTCAAATCCCACTGGCTACATTCCACCCATTGAGTGTCTTTTTCACCAAGAAAAATGGAAGGGGGCGAGGATTAAAAAGGGTCAATACATTACTCCGGAGTCAGCTGCTATTGTTGAGAGGATTGTAAGTAATATTTATACATTACGCTTCAAATTGCTTTTATGGATTATCTATGTAACAGCCCTCGTAATAAGTGGTAATTAAACATTTCAGAAATAATAATTAATTCTTAAATGACCGATATAATCAGAAAGAGTCAACCAAAAACATTTAAGTAGAAACTATGGTAGAAAGAATAAATCATACAATGAAAAGAAACTACCGTAATTATAAAAGACTCCCATCATTACTTTGAAAGGTCAACCATGGTAAAAAGAACAAAACTAATCAAATAGAAATCTACTATAGCTATTAATAATTTACATCCATAATAGTGCAGTAGCCACTATTCCAGAGTAGTAGAGATAATTAATATAACAAGAAGTAATCAATACTTGATTTTTCATGTGTATAATAACCCCATCATGAATATCTATAATCCCAAAAACATAATTAAAACCAATCATGAATGGGCTATAGCATTTGAAGTCCACCAAAATAACTACCACCACTGCCCATATCAATCGCAATCAAAATAACAGTCACCTATACCCAAAAAGGGCTCTGCCCGATAACTCAAGTGTAGAATGTAGCGGAAAAGTTAAACATATGTTAAGTTTAACAAAAAGGCCCTAAAGTTTGGCAATATACATCAAACAAATCATGCATACCAAAATAGAGGCTACACAGAGTTAGAAGAGCAACTAAAGCAACTTCCCCTTGGGACCAACACGTGAACCCTCAGTTGAAAAATAATAAATAACCACGGGGTGAGTCAAATTGACCCAGTAACCACAATTCTAATTCAACAAGTATACATGGAGTGATTACAAGATAGTTAAGTGGGAAAATGCAATTTCAAATACATATAGGGTAGACATTTTTGTAGAAAACAATATAATAATTCAAAAGATAACTTGCATGCATAAAACTTCATCAGCCCTCCTTATAACCTCCTTGTAACCTCTGACAGAACCCATGGGCTATTAATACATAACAGGATTCGTCTCTTTAACAAGATTGCACCAAGCTCTCCAACAATAAGGTATAACTCGGTCAAATATTACAGAGCCCGTATCAAACCATGGGTTCCCTTTCCTTGGAATACGGAAAGGTGTCATGTCCCTTGGGCTGACCCTTGACCCAACCAAAGGAAGGGTGATACTGAGGGCCCTAAGAATGTTAAAGCCAGCCACTGGGCGCCAAGTGGTGGCTATACCACGTGGTATAAATAATCAAACCTCCCACAATTTCATTTCAACACAACCCAATACAGCACAACTCAATTTCCACACAATCTAATATTCATAACGTATTCTCAGATTCAATAATCAAATTTGTTCAACATCAACACAATATTCATAAAATAATTCACACCCACTTAACTAATAAATTTATCAAAACATAAATCTTCATCTAGATATATAAATTACTTTTCGTACATAAACCACCATAACATATATTGATAACATTTATAATATCAATACATGCTTATAATCACATTAACAAGCATACAAGGTAAATTAGAAAGTGGTTACTTTAAGTTCTTGACACAAGAACTAAAATGGGAGGTTTCAAGACCCAAGAGCCCAAACCAAGCTCACTCTACAATAATAAATTTATTAACATATATTAATATAAAAAGACTAATTAATATAGCATTAAAATGGTTTATTAACTAAATCCTCATAATTGGCTTACTTTAAAAATTTATCTTTAGGAAAAATAATAATTCATCTATTCCTCCAAGTAACAATTTTTAGTACTTCCCAACTCTATTTCTCTCATTCGTATTATTAATAAGAATAATTCCTTCAAAACATTCAAAAATCTCCAAAAAGTGTTTACTTTAACTCTTAGAAAAATAACCATATATTAATATGCCTCAAATCATTATTACAATCCTATTCCCTTCTTCCATTAATCACCTCTCTCTCACTACGATCATTAAATTTCAACATTTTCCCCAATTTACTCTAAACACCTAATTTCCACTAGTTAAAGTCTCTCCAAAAATCATCAACACTCTTATTTCAACAAAAAAATCCTCAAAATTCAACCATTGAATCCTCAATATAACTTCCAATAAACTCAACTAAGAGATAAATTTTGAAATTAATATCATCACTAACACAAATCACAATTTTCTAACTAAACCCTAACTTACATTGCCCCAAATCAACCATCTAACTAAAAATCTACGTCATAAGGCTTCTATTCTAACCCAATAAGCCCCATTAATATCATCAAAATAAGTTAGAATCCTCAAAACTTAAAAATCTATCCAGCCCTAAAAATGCATTTTCTGTCAAAACTTAGAAAAATAAAAGAAGAAGCTAAAAAGATAAAATAGGATAAAAAATGACTTACCTAGATGTTTTAGATGAGTCCAGGAAAACCTCTTCTTGCTAACTCCCACAAGCTCCCCCTCATAATCACTCTATCGCCGCAAAAGAAGGACCGAGGAAGAAGAGATTAAGCTGTGACTGACAGGAGAAAGAAAAGAAAAAAGATGTGAGGTTGTTACTGGACGCTGGAGGAAGTGATATTTAAAAAAGTGATCAACTGTGGGTCACGTGCCCACACTTGACGTCTTGGTATTGTAAATTTTTTTTTTAATAATAGAAAGGGGCACGGCCAAAGGGGGATTACCCCCTTCCTCAAACAACTCAAACAGTGGATGGCCACGTGCCACCCACTGATATAGTGTATATATATTTACTAAATATATTATATGTATCTATATTATACGTATTTTAACTATACAAATTAATTATTAATGAACTATTATTTGTTAATTAAGATTCTAACTCGTAATTAAGATTAAATTTAAGTACTATTAATTAATCTCTTTTTAACAAAAATTTAAATTCTAAAACAAAATTCGATCGGTAACTTAATAAAACGTGGCTCTAATTTGGCGTCCTGCTTAGGCATTATAGCACCAACCATAGATACTTATACATAACCAAATATATAAATATTTCCTCATGGTTCATCACCATATAACCTTGGACTTGCAGCCTCCCTTTTAATGATTCAGTCCCTAAAATGTTAAGTTACATATAGGGGATGAGATTTCAATGAAATCCCAGTAGCAGGATCAATCAACCAAAACATTAATATGCATCAATTACAAGTATTCCAACCTTTTGCTATTAATAGGGAACTACTTTACCTCATACATGTAGCACTCTAACATACAATAGCCAAGGTGTAACATCCCGATTTTTGGGCCTAGAAGTATCAGAAATAGCCTGAATAAGATAGGCTACCAGACCCCTTTTAGTAGAGGTCTTAAAGATGAGAAAGGAAGTTAAAGCTGTTTCAAGAACTAAACTGCAAAGTGAAGGTTTCAAGGGGCTAAAGGGTAATTAAAGTTAAAGGCTCAAGTAAAGTCTCAAAGGCCCAGAAAGAGAAAAGAGGCTAGATATAGACCAAAGGTTAAGTTAGAAGCCTCAAAGAGATGGTTTTATGAGGTTGAGCCTAATCATAAATTCAGAAAGTTATGGCCATCCGGGGTAAAAATGAAAAGTACTTAGATAATTCTAAGAAAATCCCAGAAAATGGGAAATAATATTCTAAGGCTCGTTTGTGAAGAGAGGTGACGAAAATACCCCTGAGGTAACTTAAAAGGAATTTATAAGTTTATGGCTCAATTTGAGATGTAGAGGTAGATTTAATTGTTTGAGTCATAAGGAAACCTCAGAAAATTATGGTAAAATGGGGATGTATGATCTAAGAGACTATAGAAAATTATAAAATTAGTCTCATCCCCAGAAGACCAGCAAAATGGCTTTAAGAATACTTAAAAGCCAGTTGTACCGAAAAAGGGCATTTTAAAAAATGATTTTTAAGTGGGGCTACAGGTTGAGTTATGACCTGAGAAAATTCACAGATTTTCTCTAGAATATGAGGAATTTTATGATATTTTTAGATGAATTTTTGGAGCTCTGGATTGAATAAAATGCTCCAGTCAAATATTAAATAATTTTGTCCCCTAAATAGGAGACAAAACCAAAGAAAATATCTAAGGGCCATCATGACGATGTTGAGTCAGCATGCTGAGTCATCAAGCGTAATCATGACACCGACGAGTCATCATGCTGAGTCATCAAGCGTAATCATGACACCTACGAGTCATCATGCTGAGTCACCAGAAGATATTTATGGACAGCATAAAAATCAGAACGCATTGTGGGAATATTTTAGACAGTCTTTTGTCTACCCGTTATAGTGAAATCTCTACTGCGTGACTCAGTAAGGTCAAGTAGCCTGTCAGCAAAGCTAATTATTTTCATCTATGCTCCTCTAAGATGGTGCCATATGTGTACCTTTTATTGGCCAGAATTTTAAGAAGAAGTTGTCCCGATGGTACAGGGTAAGTCAGGACACGAAAAGTATCCGATACGGTGCAAGATTGGCTTAGTAGGTGGAGAAATAATTAAGAAAATATTTTTGCACGAATTTTCCATTTATTTTCTCCCTCTTTTAATGCCATAAATGATGAAAGGACATGAAAGTGACAAGTGTACGGTTAGATGAGAAAAAGAAAATATTACGTGTACGGCTAGATGGAAGACACATGTACGGACGGATGCAAGACACATGTGCGGTTGGATTAAAGACATGTGGCTTGATGATGTAAGCCTGATGTCATCATGATGAGGTAAGCATGATGTCATAGGACACTTGTTACCGTAAGATCAAAAGAGAAAATGGACGGTCCAGATCGAGCCACGTATTTTTAAGATCAACGGTCCAGATTCAGTCTGCTTTCTATAAATACCCCCTCCCCTCCCTACCATTTCGTCCAAGTATAAGGAATCCATGGAGAAGCTCTTGCAAAATGGTTTCTAGAGAGAGAAAGAAGAGGGAGAAAGAAAGGCCAAGTGGTTCCAAGCCAGATCAAGCTCTAAAACAAGGTATGTGGTGGTTATAGCACCTGATTTTATGCCTATTTCGGATTAGTTACTGTGCGTATCTGATTCTGAAATTTTGCATACTTGAAGTACACTCCGTGAGATTTAAATCCATAGGTAGAACACTTCATTTGGATATGTGTACAATTTATGGTGATTTTTTAAAGTTAGGGTTTGAAATCTGGAAACAGTGTTGAACTTTTGGAAGAGTTTCGAGTTCCGTACAACTCCGGTACTGTTTGGCATAGAATTGGTTCCTGAAACTAATTTTCATGTAAATTTAACTTAAGGAACTTTCAGTGACACTTTGAACCACTCAATTTAGATTTGTTTAGAATTAATTATGAATTTTCAAAGTTGAGCAAAAATTCTGGAAATTCTGCGTTAACAGTACCCGCGAAGCAAAATTTTCAGATTTGGTATTCTTGAATCTAAGGCCATATAAAGTGGTCCTAATTGATAAGAAATGGATCTTAAGGATGGGAAATGATAAGATTTATGTTAGAAAAGCTGGAAAGAAAACCCTAAGACTAAGAGAAAGGGTTGAGGTTCAAGAAAGCTAGTCTTGAACTTTATGTAATCTAGTGGTCCTAATGGATTGTATGATCAATGTGACTATGTTTAGGACCTTTGGAACATCCAAGAGGATGTTTGGTGATGTTGACCGAATGTCCACATGGTTGGAAAGACAAGGGAATCAAAGAAAAAGCAAGGGGAAAGCCATGTTACAAGGTAGTGAACTTACCTATACTGTGTGCTTGATATGTATGCTTGCATGATGTGATTGTGTTGCCATGATGTGACTAAGCTATGATGAAATGTTTGCAAAGTTATGTTTGCAAGTTTATGTTATGTTTTGCCTTGGCAATATGTTATGGAAGCATGAAATGCTTTAGCTTACTTTCCATGGCATTCATGTGTTAATGTTATAACATGTCATGCATGTGCATTATGTCTTGCATGCTTATGGGTAGTGTTTGCTACTGAGATTCCCCCGAATCTCACCCCTCCCTAACCAACCATTTAGGTCAATCAATGATGGGCAATAATGGCATGAGAAGCAAGGAGAAGTAAGCGCAGAATTATTCTTGTTAATGGATGAGACTGTTGATAAATGTATAATTCTACTATTTTGTGAACTATGTTATGGATGCCAATGAAGCCATGTATTTAATTATAATATTTATGGCAAGTGTATGAGTATGAACGGGAAAGAGTAAGACCATGTTATGTATGCCAAAGAAATAAAAAGAATTAAAGAGATGTTAAGGGATAAAACGTAAGTCCTGGAGCAGTGAGTTTGTAGCTCCAGTTTGACCTATCAAACGAGTGAGTTAGGTCATAAGATTTGGCAAGCAAATAGATCTGATGTTTCTCTTTAAATTGAGGGGTAGTTTGCCCAATTCTGATAACCGAGCAGAAAGTTATGCCTTTCCAAAGTTAAGCAAAAATACAGTAAAATCCGAAAATGACCAAATGAACAGTAACTTTTTCAAAGGAAATTGAGCTTGAATTTCAAGGCAATCAGTTCAAAAACTATTTTTCCTCAAAATTTTATCCAAGGAAATTTCTTTAGAACTTAAAATCACTCAATTTCAATTTTTCTACAATTAGTTATGATTTTTCGAAATTTGTCACATTTTAAGGTGACAATGAATAGTAACCCGTAAATGAAAATTTTCAAACTTGATTTTTCATCAATTGTAGCCTTCAAAAGTGATTCCAAATGCTTCCGCAAGGAAAGTTAATTGATTTAAACATGAGGTGTTACACAAGGCACATAAAGCAAGAAGTATAGCTACACAATCATTATCATCATCATCATTTAGTTCAACCACATAATAGCACATGAAATTGCATAGTGTAACACCTTACGTTTACGACCTTATATTGTGCCAAGTTAAGACATTCGAAAGCGCAATTTAAGGTTACCGGGTTGAAAGACCTGAATTTGAAAATTCTTTTCCCGCATTACTATTCATTGTAACCTTAAACTTGGCATAACTTTGGAAAATCATAACTAATTCTAGAAAAATCGAAACAAGGTCGTTCCAAGTCTCACTCGAAGCTCTTACCATCATCTATCAAGGAAAAATGACCTCAGGTTCCACTTTAATCAGAAACACATCCGTTTTCAATTTCGAAAAGTACTGTTCATTTGGTCATTTTTCTATTTTCCAGGATTTTTGCCTAACTTCGGAAAGGCATAACTTCTCACACAGAGCTCCGATTGTGATGATTTACCACTCATTTTAAAGGGAAAAATAAGACCTATTTGCATGCCAAATTTCAGGGAAAAAGTCAACCATTTGACTGGGGTCTTCCTTGGTCAAAGTTTGGACAAATCTAGACCATTTTTATCCCCTTTTTCACTAATTCTAACAGCATTTCGCTTTTCACTATAATCATACCATAATTACACGTAAAGCTACTCTATCATTAATATACATTCCAAAAAGGTTATCATATCATGTGTTCATGATCAGAGTATGCTTACATGGCTTGAAAGAGAAAGGTTCAAAACCGTATAATACAATACATAATTCATAACTTCCTCAAACCATGATTATTTCCTTTCCCTTCTCCTTAGCAGTAGTGGCACCTAGGATATCATGTTATAGGAGGAATGAGATTTCATAGAAATCCCAGTAGCATTGAACATACAACCATCAAGTCAACATGCATAAGATGTCATGCTACATGCAGTAAAATAACATTTCTAGTGTTTATGCCATGCCATAACCATTCTGTATCCATGTCATCATATCATGGAGCATATAATCATTCTGGTCAAAACTCAATCATGCAAGAGCCAAGGCATACATTGCAAGGAGTTCACATCATCTGTACATAAACATTCTCATGGCACATAAACACACATAGCAGAAACACCAAATGCAGATCAACAAAATAATTGCAGTTCACGCTACCTCAATTCCACGCTTAATGTTTCCTCCTTGTTTCCTTGCTTGAGATCCTCTTAGGTTTCTAGAAAATTGCCTATCAACCATACAGTAAGGGTATGGTAAATTCCATATCCAGTATACCATTCTTTCTCAATATAATGCTACCCTTGTGCCTTTCAATTTATAATTTCTGTATACCTTTCCTAAACCTTTGACCTTGGTTTGACCAAGCCTTAATCCTCAATTAAGGTCTTGGAATTCTTCCTTAATCCATGATTAATCATGCTTTCTTGGTTAATCACTAACCCTTAGTCCTTAATCCAATATTTAATTAAGGTCCTCAAGTCACATAGTCATAATCCTCTAAGATTAAGTCACTAATCCCTTATGGATTAACCATTAATCATTCTCTAATCAACATGATTAACCCTTAATCATTCCTTAATCAACATGATTAACCATGATTAATCATCCTTCAATTATCATAACTAATCACTAATTAATTAGGGTAGCTAACCTTAATTACTTACTAATCCTTAATCAAATAACATGATTAATCTTAACTATCACTAAACCATAATTAATCAAGGTAATTAATCCTAATCTCCCTCAAATAAATAATCAACTAAAAATAATTAACACTTAGGGAGGTAAACATACCTTAATTAGCTCTTAATCGGCGATTAGAGGTGTCTAAGCTTGCTTTCTCCCTTTCTCTCTCTTCTTTCTTCCTTTCTCTCTCCTAGAACTCAAGAACACAAAATTCCCTCTCAACAAAACCTCTTGGCCGAATTTGTTCATGGAAGGGGGGTATTTATAGGCTTTGATATTTCAAAATGCCAAAAATGCCCTTCGGGAAAAAGATGCGATCTCGGCCGTCCATTTTTTTCTACTTTACACATGGACAAATCTTAGGGCACACACCATAAGAAGTTGACACATGGATGGACACCTAATCACCATGTGATTTTCATGTGGAAATAAAATATTATTTTAATGTTTTGTCTCTTATTTCCCTTTATGCCCTTGAACAATTTGGAAAATTCCAACTTTGTCCTCCCCTTCTAATTTTGGCCGAAATATTGCTCTCAATATTGGAAAAAAATGACTCATCCAATAATCAGTGCAATCCACTGATTATTTGTGTATTTCCGGTCCGATTTTCCAACAATCCTGTCCAATTTACTGTCACAAAATTTCGATTTCAACACCTTATTAAATTCCCCTCATTCCAAGGGTAATCCATGATTTTTCTCAAGTTTTACCTCCCTCTATAATTTTCTAAATTTTATTCTGTCAAAAATCACTATTCTACCGATAATAATTCGGTAATAAATATTCTTTAAGCTAACCTCTGTACACCCAAAGGTGGAAAATAATTTTATAAATTAGGATAATATGTCACATAATTTATCCATATTTTTCCTTGAATTTTTGAGGCCTCTATATATTTTAAATAATGGAAATTGGCTAATTTTCCTTAATTAACCAAAAATTCCAATAATTACAAATAATTCCCTGATAAATTATTTTTAATCTTAT
Source organism: Neltuma alba (assembly GCF_004799145.2). Taxonomy (NCBI): domain Eukaryota; kingdom Viridiplantae; phylum Streptophyta; class Magnoliopsida; order Fabales; family Fabaceae; genus Neltuma; species Neltuma alba. Next base: position 223,394 of record NW_021635047.1, read on the forward strand.
ATTCATCTTCTAAGCCTCAAACATTATTCTGTACCCTCCTTTCTATTTTTCATGATTTTCTGGGAATTTTCAAGAATTTTGGACATTATTTCCAATACTGCCCTTTCTTAACCGATCTTTTCAAAAATGACCGTTATGTCCCTATCCTGATTTTTCCTCATAGCCTGGATCCTCTACCAGTCTACTATACTATTTGGCCTTAGTTAGTCACAAATCATTCATCAATTAGAATAAAATTATCAGGGTGTGACATTTCTTCCCCCCTAAAAATAAATTTCGTCCTCGAAATTTTAACACATACCTTATGTGAAGAGCTCTGGATACTTGCTCCTCATCTCGTCCTCCTTTTCCCACGTGGCCTCTTCTTGATTTAGATCTTTCCAAATCACTTTGACCAAGGGGATTCCTTTGTTCCTCAGCTACTTGACTTTCCGGTCCACTATGTGTTCTGGTCTTACTTCAAATGTCAGATTGTTCTTTAGCTCAATCTGATCATATTCTAGCACATGTTCTGGATCCAGATTATACTTCTTCAACTAGGAAACATGGAAGACATTGTGCAATTGACTTAAATTCGGGGGTAAGGCCAGTCGATAGGCTACAGGTCCTATCTTTGAGAGTATTTGGAATGGTCCCACATATTTAGGCGTCAGCTTTCTCGCCTTAATAGATCGTCCTACTCCAGTAGTTAGAGATACCTTCAGGAATACATGGTCCCCAACCTCGAACTCTAACGGCTTTCTTCTACTGTCAACGTAGCTCTTCTGTCTGCTTTGAGCCGTGAGTAACCTCTGTTTGATCTGTTTAATCTGTTCAGAGGTACGATCTACTATATCTGGACCCCAAACTTTTCTCTCTCCGAGTTCTGTCCAACAAAGTGGGGATCTGCACTTTCTTCCGTACAATGCCTCGTATGGTGCCATCTGGATACTGGAATGGTAACTGTTGTTGTACGCGAATTCTGCCAAAGGCAGATATTCATCCCAGTTCCCTTTGAAATCCAAAACGCACGCTCTCAGCATATCTTCTAGTGTCTGTATCGTTCGTTCTGTTTGTCCGTCCGTTTGTGGATGGTAAGCTGTACTGAAACTCAGTACCGTGCCCATGGCTTCTTGTACTGCTTTCCAGAATCTTGACATGAATCTTGGATCCCTGTCTGACACAATGTATTCTGGAACTCCATGTAATCTTACGATCTCTTTAATGTATAACCTCGCTAACTTCTCTGGCGAATATTTAACGTTAATCGTCAGGAAATGGGCCGACTTCGTCAGTCTATCAACTATGAGCCATATTGCATCGTATCCTGACGACGTACGAGGTAGTCCTACTATGAAGTCCATAGAGATACTGTCCCACTTCCATTCAGGAATACTAAGGGGTTGTAAAAATCCTGACGGCTTCTGGTGTTCTGTCTTCACTTTCTGGCATGTAAGGCACTTTGTCACATACTCAGTGACATCTCGTTTCATACCAGGCCACCAAAATAATGACTTGATGTCTTGATACATCTTGGTCATTCCTGGATGAATCGTATATTTGCTTTTATGTGCCTCATCTAGAATTCGCTTCTTGAGATCATCTACAGGAGGAACATACGATCTTCCTCTGAATTCTATTACTCCCTCTGTTGAGATCTCAAAATCTTTTGCCTCATTGCTCAAGACTTTAGCTCGAAGGGTCTTTGCTAAAGGATCCCCTCTTTGAGCTTCTTTAATTTGTCTTATCACATCAACAGTTGTTCTCTGCACTAATGGCTCATTAGCCACATCATCTGCCGTTAACTGCATGTGATAAATAGGACCCCAATCTCTTATATCTTCTAACAGATCACCCTCTTTGATCATGAGGGTGGCTACTTGCACCACTTTTCTGCTCAAGGCATCAACCACTACATTGGCTTTTCCCGGATGATACTCGATCTGATAGTCATAATCTTTCAACAACTCCATCCATCTCCTTTGTCTCATGTTAAGTTCTTTCTGGTCTTGCAGGTACTTGAGACTCTTGTGATCACAGAACAATTCTATAGTTGCCCTATACAAATAATGCCTCCATATTTTCAAGGCATACACTATCGCTGCAAGCTCCAGGTCATGAGTGGGGTAATTTTCTTCATGAGGTTTTAATTGGCGCGAGGCGTAGGCAACAACTCTTCCCTGCTGCATCAGTACACATCCCAATCCCTGTTTGCTAGCATCTGTATACACTACATATGGTAGTGTTGGATCGAGGATAACTAGTACTGGGGTAGAGGTTAGCCTTCGCTTCAGCTCTTGAAAACTTGCCTCACATTTCTCGTCCCACAAGAACTGCTGGTTCTTCCTGGTTAGCTTTGTCAGCGCTTGGGCAATTCTAGAGAAGTCCTGGATAAATCTCCTATAGTAACCTGCCAGCCCTAAGAAACTTCGTATCTCTGTCACTGTCTTAGGCTACTCCCAGTTCAGTACTGATTCAACTTTACTAGGATCTACGGCCACACCTTCCTGGTTAATCACATGGCCTAGGAATTTAACTTCCTTTAACCAAAACTCACATTTACTGAGCTTGGCATAGAGTTGTTTCTCTTTCAGTGTACTCAGCACAATTCTCAAGTGCTGCTCATGCTCCTCTTGAGTTTTGGAGTACACTAGTATATCATCAATAAAAACTACTACAAACAGATCTAAGTATGGTCTAAAAATCCGGTTCATGTAATCCATGAAAATAGCAGGTGCATTCGTCAATCCCAACGGCATCACTAAGAACTCATAGTGTCCGTATCGGGTCCTAAATGCAGTCTTTGAAACATCTTCTGTCTTTATCCTCAGCTGATGATATCCCGATCGTAGATCGATCTTGGAAAACACCGTTGCTCCTGCCAGTTGGTCTAACAAATCATCAATTCGCGGCAGAGGGTATTTGTTCTTTATCGTCACCTTGTTTAGCTCTCGATAGTCAATGCATAGTCTTAGACTACCATCTTTCTTTTTCACAAAGAGTACTGGAGCACCCCAGGGAGATACACTTGGTCTTATAAAACCCTTCTCCAACAGCTCCTCAATTTGTCTCTTTAGCTCAACCATTTCGTTGGGAGCCATTCGATATGGAGCTTTGGATATTGGTTTTGTCCCTGGTACAAGGTCAATCGTGAACTCCACTTCTCGCTCTGGCGGAAGTCCATTGATCTCTGTTGGAAATACCTCTGGGAAGTCTTTCACTATCGGTATTTCTTCGATTCCTTCTTCTACCTCTGCTCGAATCGAGAAAAATACAAAATATCCTTGACATCCGTGCCGTAAGCATCTACTCGCTTCGGCTTCAGTTATGAAATTTAAACTTACTTCTTTTCTAGGGATTTCTTCCTTAGAGGGTAATACTAACGTTTTCTTACCACAATCTAGAAGTATGTTATTGGCAGATAACCAATTCAAACCAATTATCACCTCAATATCACGAAAAGGCATGCATATCAAGTCAATGGCAGTGCAACAATGCTGATAACAGACCACACAATTCAGGCATGCTTTAGAAGTCACAACTTTAGGACTAGTGGGAGTAGAAACAACAATATCATATGGCAAGGTATCAACAGTCAAACCCAATCGCCCAACGCAGTCATGTGATATAAAGGAATGGCTAGCACCTGAGTCAAACATGGCATACACAAGGCAATCATTAACAGTGATCATACCTTGGATCATGTCAGGTGACTTACGAGCCTCTTCTTGTGTAAGGGCAAATACTCTGCCTTGGGTCTGCTGTCTCGTCCCTTCCGCCCCTTGTGGGCATTCCTTCGAAAAGTGCCCTGGTCTCCCACATCTATAGCACACGTTCTGGCCAAATAAACATGGCCTGTCGCCATGATTCTTGCCACACTTCTCACATTCCTTGGCCCTTCGTGTGATATCAAACCCTTCAGGTCGTCTGCTCCCTCTTCTCATCTTTCTGCCAAAGCCAGGCCTCTTCCTCTTCTTATTAACATAAGAGGTTCCTTCTTGATTCGGCCTCGATGGGGGTTTCTTAGCTTTCAAAGCTATTGGCATCATTCCTCGATGATTCTGACTTGCTTCAGTAATACGGCAGACTTCTACTGCCTTGTTAAAACTCTCTATCTATTGAGGCGCCACGACCTCCCTTAGCGTCGGCTTTAATCCTCTGACCAGCTTCTCCGTATTCCACCGTTCATCATTGAGATGTTTTAGATAAGCAGAATAACGGGACAGCCGAATGTGCTTTGCTAAGTAATCATCAAAAGTTTCATTATTCCCCTGCTGCAACACTAGGAATTCAGCTTCCATTTTATCTTGCGCTGATCGGGGAAAGTACTTCTGATAGAATCTTTCTTTGAACACCTCCCATGTTATTGGGGTGTTGTTGGCTTGCAGTACCAACTCAGTGTTGTTCCACCACTGATCTGCTTCCTTTTCTAACTTATAAATTGCCATCTGAGCTTTAATCTCAGATGAACATCCCATTACCCGAAAAATCTTCTCCAGTCGGGTAATCCAATCTTCAGCTATTTGTGGTTCCAATGAACCCTTGAACTCTGGTGGATTATGCTTGCAAAATTTCGTAATCCACTGCTGAATATCTCCTTGGTTCTCAGCCAATCCTGCTTGCTCATCAGGTACTTGCCGTTGGACTTGTGGGGTTGCTTCAGCTTGCACTTGCTCAGGTTGTCATAACTGAGCAATCGTTGCTGCTACCGCTGCTACTATAACGGCGTCTCTCTCTTCTTGCTGTCATAACTGTGCCTCTTGTAGTTGCTGTACGACTCGTTGTTGTTCATCCAGCCTATTCATTACTTGCTGGATAGGATCTCTATGTGGTTCCTCAGGAGTGTTTCTTGCTCCTCTCCGTGTTCTCACCATTTCGCTTGTTCTTTAGTTAACTATGGGAGAATAAAGGAACTCCTTAATCATTTATCATAAAAACATACCCTTCTTATTTATATAACAAACATTTGTACAGCAACCTAAGGGTTACACAGAGTTTTTAGCAGTTAGCCTAACTTATATACAGTCCAAAACTATTTACACTATATACATCATCAGTCTAACATTAGCCATGACCAGCTCATGGAAAAGTAGCCCATACAAAGGTCTCTATGGCGTCGACCATCTCCAGGAAAGTACATATGGGTAGGCGATTGTCTATCTCATTAATTCCTTCATTCCATTTCCATGTCTTGGGGATTACACGATACAGGGCTAGGATCCAATCATCGTCTCCCAAGGTACGGTCCTCTCTAGTCACCCAATAATAAAGGCTCTTAATGTCATCTAAGAACCTTAAGTATACCTCAGCTTCCTGGTGCTCATACGGCTTAATGAAACGGCTTCTAAACTGGAACTCTCGAACTAGCTGAGGAAGGCATTGGAACTCTTTCTTAATTTCAAGTGTAGGGATCTTACTCGGACCTGCTTCATCCTTACTAGGTATCTTAACAACTGGAGCTATATCATTAGAGGCAACGGTGGCAATGTCTTTCTCTAGAGCCTTCCCCTTGAAACCGAAGTAATCTACCTGGGTAGCTGGGGATTTGGTGCTAAGCTCTCCATACCTCTCAATATCCTCGTACCACCATGTCTCATCGTACCATCATGGATATCGCTCACCGGGCATGACCTTGCTAATGGTCTCTCCAGATTTTCCACTTCCACTACAGACAGCCATTTCCTGAGCTTTCTGTAATCCTAATGACCAAACAAACTTATTAATAGCACTATAACATGCTTTTCTCAAGATTCAGAGCATACAAATTCTAAAAATTTGTTCTGAATGCCAGAACCATTTGCTCTGATACCATAAATGTAACACCTTACGTTTACGACCTTATATTGTGCCAAGTTAAGACATTCAGAAGCGCAATTTAAGGTTACCGGGTTGAAAGACCTCAATTTGAAAATTCTTTTCCCGCATTACTATTCATTGTAACCTTAAACTTGGCATAACTTTGGAAAATCATAACTAATTCTAGAAAAATCAAAACAAGGTCGTTCCAAGTCTCACTCGAAGCTCTTAACATCATCTATCAAGGAAAAATGACCTCAGGTTCCACTTTAATCAGAAACGCATCCATTTTCAATTTCGAAAAGTACTGTTCATTTGGTCATTTTTCTATTTTCCAGGATTTTTGCCTAACTTCGGAAAGGCATAACTTCTCACACAGAGCTCCGATTGTGATGCTTTACCACTCATTTTAAAGGGAAAAATAAGACCTATTTGCATGCCAAATTTCAGGGAAAAAGTCAACCATTTGACCGGGGTCTTCCTTGGTCAAAGTTTGGACAAATCTAGACCATTTTTATCCCCTTTTTCACTAATTCTAACAGCATTTCGCTTTTCACTATAATCATACCATAATTACACGTAAAGCTACTCTATCATTAATATACATTCCAAAAAGGTTATCATATCATGTGTTCATGATCAGAGTATGCTTACATGGCTTGAAAGAGAAAGGTTCAAAACCGTATAATACAATACATAATTCATAACTTCCTCAAACCATGATTATTTCCTTTCCCTTCTCCTTAGCAGTAGTGGCACCTAGGATATCATGTTATAGGAGGAATGAGATTTCATAGAAATCCCAGTAGCATTGAACATACAACCATCAAGTCAACATGCATAAGATGTCATGCTACATGCAGTAAAATAACATTTCTAGTCTTTATGCCATGCCATAACCATTCTGTATCCATGTCATCATATCATGGAGCATATAATCATTCTGGTCAAAACTCAATCATGCAAGAGCCAAGGCATACATTGCAAGGAGTTCACATCATCTGTACATAAACATTCTCATGGCACATAAACACACATAGCAGAAACACCAAATGCAGATCAACAAAATAATTGCAGTTCACGCTACCTCAATTCCACGCTTAATGTTTCCTCCTTGTTTCCTTGCTTGAGATCCTCTTAGGTTTCCAGAAAATTGCCTATCAACCATACAGTAAGGGTATGGTAAATTCCATATCCAGTATACCATTCTTTCTCAATATAATGCTACCCTTGTGCCTTTCAATTTATAATTTCTGTATACCTTTCCTAAACCTTTGACCTTGGTTTGACCAAGCCTTAATCCTCAATTAAGGTCTTGGAATTCTTCCTTAATCCATGATTAATCATGCTTTCTTGGTTAATCACTAACCCTTAGTCCTTAATCCAATATTTAATTAAGGTCCTCAAGTCACATAGTCATAATCCTCTAAGATTAAGTCACTAATCCCTTATGGATTAACCATTAATCATTCTCTAATCAACATGATTAACCCTTAATCATTCCTTAATCAACATGATTAACCATGATTAATCATCCTTCAATTATCATAACTAATCACTAATTAATTAGGGTAGCTAACCTTAATTACTTACTAATCCTTAATCAAATAACATGATTAATCTTAACTATCACTAAACCATAATTAATCAAGGTAATTAATCTTAATCTCCCTCAAATAAATAATCAACTAAAAATAATTAACACTTAGGGAGGTAAACATACCTTAATTAGCTCTTAATCGGCGATTAGAGGTGTCTAAGCTTGCTTTCTCCCTTTCTCTCTCTTCTTTCTTCCTTTCTCTCTCCTAGAACTCAAGAACACAAAATTCCCTCTCAACAAAACCTCTTGGCCGAATTTGTTCATGGAAGGGGGTATTTATAGGCTTTGATATTTCAAAATGCCAAAAATGCCCTTCGGGAAAAAGATGCGATCTCGGCCGTCCATTTTTTTCTACTTTACACATGGACAAATCTTAGGGCACACACCATAAGAAGTTGACACATGGATGGACACCTAATCACCATGTGATTTTCATGTGGAAATAAAATATTATTTTAATGTTTTGTCTCTTATTTCCCTTTATGCCCTTGAACAATTTGGAAAATTCCAACTTTGTCCTCCCCTTCTAATTTTGGCCGAAATATTGCTCTCAATATTGGAAAAAAATGACTCATCCAATAATCAGTGCAATCCACTGATTATTTGTGTATTTTCGGTCCGATTTTCCAACAATCCTGTCCAATTTACTGTCACAAAATTTCGATTTCAACACCTTATTAAATTCCCCTCATTCCAAGGGTAATCCATGATTTTTCTCAAGTTTTACCTCCCTCTATAATTTTCTAAATTTTATTCTGTCAAAAATCACTATTCTACCGATAATAATTCGGTAATAAATATTCTTTAAGCTAACCTCTGTACACCCAAAGGTGGGAAATAATTTTATAAATTAGGATAATATGTCACATAATTTATCCATATTTTTCCTTGAATTTTTGAGGCCTCTATATATTTTAAATAATGGAAATTGGCTAATTTTCCTTAATTAACCAAAAATTCCAATAATTACAAATAATTCCCTGATAAATTATTTTTAATCTTATATTCATCTTCTAAGCCTCAAACATTATTCTGTACCCTCCTTTCTATTTTTCATGATTTTCTGGGAATTTTCAAGAATTTTGGACATTATTTCCAATACTGCCCTTTCTTAACCGATCTTTTCAAAAATGACCGTTATGTCCCTATCCTGATTTTTCCTCATAGCCTGGATCCTCTACCAGTCTACTATACTATTTGGCCTTAGTTAGTCACAAATCATTCATCAATTAGAATAAAATTATCAGGGTGTGACACATAGCAATCAATGCAACACTCAACATTAAGGTCAATTAAATCTTACTACCTTAATCCAATGCTCTTTGATTTTCTTGTTCTTCTTTCTTGCTTCCACAAATGTCAAACCCTAACATGGCAATCCACAAAAAGGGCAGCAAGAATCATCAACCATTTCACATAAAAATTAACAACATAACTCAAGGACAACTTTTGTCCCTTAAAGCATCCACCTTTGTTCTTTAAATTTTAGAGTTGGTTTCCATAAACCCTAAAAATTCCCTCTTGACTCATTCCTACATGATTTTTCATGTAGATTCCAAATATCTACTTAGATTTAACAAAATAAAATTCCTTCTTTTAGTTTTGAACTGACCGAACCATTAGGGTTCATTATCCAAAAATTTCAACTTTGATTTTGTGGCCTCCAACACTTGTTCTTTAGGTTTACCTTACACTATTTTCCACTTTGAATACAATAGAAGCCTCAAAAATTTGAAAAATAAATGCTAAGGTTCAATTTTAGTCTTGGCCGAACCATACCTCTTGAGTTCAACCATGAAAAACTTTTCAAAACAATACTAAACCACTTGAAACCACCTTGATTCATAGTATCCTAACTATGTTTAACAACAAAACTTACTTCTCTACACTATACCCATTTCAGCCAGCAACAAGAAGGGACAAGAAGTGATTTTTCCAACCATACAACTCAATAAAACAAAGCAAGGAACATCAGAACAACTTACCAAGCTTGAATTTTAGTTGGAAGATCAAAGTAGCTTGCTTTTCTCTTGATTTCCCTTCAAGCTCTCTCTTTTTCCGTCTCTTCTTGCCTTGGCCGAAACTCCATCTGATTTAGAGGGAGGAAAAGCTCAATTAATGCACCAAAATATCCCAACCACCATCATAAATGAGTTGCCAAGTGTCACCTTCCTACTTAGTCTTGAAACTTCTCTCTTAATTAAGTAAATCAAAATGTAATTAAATTCCAAAGTCAAGATCCTCTCCAATCAAAGCTTTACACTTGGAAAGCTTTAGTTACCATCCATTAGAGGCTTGACAAGTGGCAGCTTGTGGGCCAAGTAAAGTGCAAGACTCTAGTCTTCACTTTATCGGTGCACTTTTACTACGGGTTTAACTTCTTTTCTATAATTATAGTGCTCTGGCCTTGTAATTATTTTTTGTCAGATCCATAAATTATTCTCCTCATTTTTATCTTTCCAAATTTCCCTTTTTGTCTCAAATTTAATTTTCCAATAATTAAATAAAAAGGAAAACTAATTTCCTTCTCTTTAGTATTTTTCCACTTTTCAGAGGAATTAGAAAAAATCTTGGATACTTGAGGGTCTTCTTTTAATTCCATAATCTCTTATAATTTCTTGGGATATCATAGAAATTTTCTTGGGATTTTATCCTCCTTAAAAATATTTATTTGGAATTTTCCAAATAAAGGACCTTAAACTAGCTTAAATCACTCTTAAATTCCTTTATAATTTCTCTAAGGGCAATTTGGTCATAAAACCAATTTATAATCCCATATAATTCTCAAGGAATATTGTCCTTATTTTTTCTTATTTTTCTGAGGCTTGGAAATATTTTTTCATAATTATTCTTGACCAATTTTCATTAATTAGTCAAACTTTTCGTAATTGGCTTGGAAAATTATAATAATTATTTTCCACCATAAATCTTCTATTTCTCCTTGTCATTTTTGGCCTTTAAATATTTAGAAATATCCCTATTCCTAAATGCCATATTAGTAGATGTGACATCTTGTTTCTTAGTTGATTCTCCTTCACGTCGGCAATTCGCTCTGGTTCTGTCCAATAAGTCAAATTCTCACAGAGTTCAACTTCTTCGGGCTTAATGATGTGTGAGGGGTCAGGTTGGTACTTCTTCAATTGAGACACATGAAACACATTATGAACCTTGTCTAGCTGTGGTGGCAATGCAATCTGGTATGCTACTTCACCAACTCTTGCAAGAATCTCATATGAACCCATGAATCTTAGACTCAATTTCTTGGCTTTGATAGACATTGCAATGCCTGTCATTGAAGTGACACATAGAAATCATGATCACCAACACAAAATTCCAAGGGTCTTCGTCGTTTATTAGCATAGCTCTTCTGTCTACTCTGAGCTGGCAACAACTTCTTGTTAATCATTTCAATCTTTTCTATAGTGTGGTCAACATAATCAAGGCCGATGATAGTTCTTTCACTTAATTCTGTCCAACACAATGGTGATTTGTATTTTCTACCGTACAATTCCTCGTAAGGCGCCATCTGTATGCTCGAGTGATAGTTGTTATTATATGTAAACTCAGCCAGTGGCAAGTGACTGTCCTAGCTACCCTTCAATTCAATGGCACAAGCCCTCAACATGTCTTCTAAGGTTTGGATTGTTCTCTCTGTTTGTTCATTGGTTTGTGGATGGTAAGCTATACTATATTTCAACCTAGAACCCATAGCTTGGTGTAAGGCTCTCCAGAAACCTGATGTGAACCTTGGATCCCTATCAAAGATAATGCTCTCTGGCATACCATGCAATCTGACAATCTCCTTCACATATAATTAAGCGTATTACTCCGTTGTATAAGTAGCTCGTATAGGCAAGAAATGAGCAGACTTGTTCAAATGATCAATAATCACCCAAATTACATCATGATTACTAGGTGTCTTCAGTAGCCCCATAACAAAATCCATAGATATACTATCCCATTTCCATTTTGGTATCTCTAAATTTTCAATTAACCCTGGTGGCTTCTAATGCTCAATTTTGACTTTTTGACAAGTCAAACAACGAGAGACAAATTCTGTCACGTCTTTCTTCATTCCAGGCCACCAATAGTTCTGCTTTAGATCATTGTACATCTTAGTGATTCCTGGATGTATGGTGTACCTACTTCGATGAGCTTCCTCTAAAATGTATTGCTTGGATCTTCCATCATTAGGGATGCAAACTCTCTCCTTGAATCTCAAAATACCATCTTCGCCAACTTCAAAATCACTAACTTCTCCTTCTTCTAGTTCTTCCCTAATCTTTAATAAATAATCATCCTCTAACTGAGCTATCTTGAGCTCCTTCTAGAACTCATTCTCAATCCGCATGGCCTACAAGATTGTATCCATATCAGCTAGCACATAAGTGTCCTTCACCCTTTCTAACAAATAGTTCTCATAGAGACTCAGTTGAAATACATGAATAGCTTTTCTACTCAAAGCGTCAGCGACAACATTCGCTTTAATTTATTGGGATGATACTTCAATTGGAAGTCATAGTCTTTTAGAAACTTTATCCACCTTCTTTGTCGATTATTGAGCTCCTTTTGATCTACCAGATATTTCAAACTCTTATGGTCACTAAAACATCAGTTTGTGAACCATAAAGTAGTGTCTCCATATCTTCAATGCAATGCAAATACTACTATCTAAGTCATAAGTTGGTAATTTTCCTTGTGTGGTCTCAACTATCTAGAAGCATAAGCAACAACCTTCCCTTCTTGCATTAATACACACCCTAAACCTTTCAAAGAAGCATCAATGTATAAGGTGTATGGCAAAGTGGGATCAAGAATAACCAATACTCGTACAGAAGTCAACTTCTTTTTTAACTCTTGAAAGGCGGCTTCACACTTCTCTATCCAGATGAGTGGTTGGTCTTTCTTGGTCAACTTAGTAAGTGGCATAGCCAACTGAGAGAATCCTTGTACAAACCTCCTATAGTATCCAGCCAAACCTAGGAAACTTCTCACTTTAGTCACTAACTTCAGTTGTTCCTACTTAAAAACTGCATCAACTTTTGTAGGGTCCACTACAACCCCTTCAGCTGAAACAACATGCCCCAAAAAATTCACTTCCTTGAGCCAAAACTCGTACTTGCTCAATTTAGCACAAAGCTTGTGCTCTCTCAATACTTGCAACACCATTCTAAGGTGCTCACGGTGTTCCTCTTCATTTTGTGAGTATATGAGAATTCATCTATAAACACCACCACAAACTTATCCAAATAGGGTCTGAAGATCCTATTCATATAATCCATGAATGCAGCTGGAACATTAGTTAAATCAAATGGTATCACAAGAAACTCATAGTGACCGTACAGGGTACGAAAAGCAGTCTTAGGAACATCTTTGTTTTAACTTTAAATTGATGGTGTCCCGACCTCAAGTCAATCTTAGAGAATATTGCTGACCCTACTAACTAATCTAATAGATCATCAATTCTTGGTAGTGGGTATTTGTTCTTGATGGTGACTTTGTTTAATTGTCAGTAATCAATACATAACTGCAAGGTTCCATCCTTTTTCTTCACAAATAGCATCGGTGATTCCCATGGCGATACACTTGGTCTGATGAATCCTTTCTCAAGTAATTCTTCAAGCTGCTTCTCTAGTTCTACCAATTCAGCAGGAGCCATTCGATAAGGAGCCTTAGAGATAGGCCTTGTCCTAGGAGGCAAATCAATAGAAAACTCTACTTCAGGCTCAGGAGGTAATCCTGACACTTCCTTGAGATATACCTCAGGAAACTAATTCACAAACTCAATTTCATCAATCCCTTCTTCTATCTCAGCTTGCACAGAAAAGAAGACCATAAAGGCCTGACATCCTTGCTTTATACAACTTTCAACTTGAACAGCTGATAACAGAGAGGGCCACTAGGCACCTGTAACATCCAAACTTTTGGGCCTAGAAGTACTAGAAATAGCCTGAATTGGATAGGCTACTAGACCCCTTTTGAGCAGAAGTCTCAAAGATGAGAAAGGAAGGCAAAGCAGTTTCAAGGACTAAACTGCAAAGTAAAAGTTTTAAGGGGCTAAAGTGTAATCAAAGTTAGAGGCTCCAGTAAAGTCTCGAAGGCCCAGAGAGAGAAAAAGAGACTAGATACAAGCTAAAGGTTAAGCTAGAAGCCTCAAAGAGAGGATTATATGAAGCTAAGTCCAAGAAGGGACTAAACTGTAAATTTAGAAAGTTATGACCAACAGGGGTAAAAATGGAAGAGTATGCAGAGAATTCCAAGAAAATCTTAGAAAATGAGAAATAATATTCTAAGGCTCTTCTGTGAAGAGAAAAGATGAAAATACCCCTGAGGCAGCTTCAATGGAATTTATGAGGTTATTACCAGTAAAAAGTATACCATGTGAGGTAATTTTTAAAATAGCAAGAGACCTCAAAAATGTATACAAAAATGAGGTTAAATGGTTGAAAGGTTGTAATAATTTATAAAATTAGTCCCGCAACCAAAAGGCCAGTGGAGTGGCTTTAATAAATTAAAGAGCCGGTTTTGCCGATAAAAGGGCATTTTGGTAAATGAATTTTTATGCAAGGTTTAAAGGAAGTGTTATGCCATAAGAAAATTCATAGATATTCTCTAGAATTAAAGGGAATTTATGAAGTAGACAGAACAATTTTTTAAGCTCCGGAAGGCTATAAAGGAAGCCGGAGAAACGTGAGCCAAGTAAATTCGGAGGAATTAAGTTTGATCTAACGGCTAGGATCTAATCTCCCATCTCCTCCACCACTTTTATGACACTTGGCATCTTCTAGAAGGTTGAGGTAAGCATGATGTAGGAAGATGATGCAAGGATGATGTAAAAGTCAACTTGAAGTTCCAAAATTGCCCTTACCCTTTCTATTAGCCACCAAGGGTATTTTGGTCCATTCAAGCCAAATTTTTGGCTATAAATAGGCATTCCCTCCCCTTCATTTTCAGCCAAGCAAGGATCTATAGGGGAAACTCTACCACTCTTACATCTAGAGAGAGAAAGAGCTATTTCTAGTGAGAGAAAGTTCATCTAAGTTCAAGCTTCAAGATCAAGGCATGTGGTGGCTGTAGCATCTGATTTGATGCCTATTTCGAATTATTTACTGTTCATATCTGATTCTGAAATTTTGTATGCTTAAATTACATTCTGTGAGCTTTAAATCCATGGGTAGAAAACTCCATTTGGATATGTGTACGATTTATGGTGATTTTTCAAAGTTAGAGATTGAAATCTGGAAACAGTGTTGAACTTTTAGAAGAGTGTCGAGTTCCGTACAATTCTGGTGCTGTTCAGCATAGAATTGGTTCCTAAAACTATTTTTCCTTAAAATTTAACTTAAGGAGCTTTCAGAGAGACTTGGAAGCACTCAATTTTGATTTTTCTAGAATTAATTATAAATTTTTAAAGTTGAACAAAAATTTTGGAGATTCTGTGTGAACACTACCCACGAACCAAAATTTTCAGATTTGATCTTCTTGAATCTAAGGCCATCTAAAGTGGTCCTAATTGACAAGAAATGGATCATAAGGATGGAAAATGATGATATTTATGTTAGAAAAGCTAGAAAGAAAACCCTAAAACTAAGAGAAAGGGTTGAGGTTCAAGAGAGCTAGCTTTGAACTTTATGTAATCTAGTGGTCCTAATAGATTGTATGATCATTATGACTATGTTTAGGACCTTTGGAACATCCAAGAGGATGTTTGATGATGTTGACCGAAAGCTAACATGGTTGGAAAGTCAAGGGAGTCAAAGGAAAAGTAAGAGGAAGGCTTGAGGTGCAAGGTAGTGAACTTACTTATTGTCATTGCTTGATGTGGTATGCTTGTGTGTTGCCGTGTACATGTTATTGAATGTTATTGTGACATGTTTTAGCTACTGTAATTGCTATTCATGATGAGTAGATTATGTCTCCATGGCCATGCATCAAGAAGTTAGCTTTGAGTATGCTAGTATGTCACTAATTAACAAGAGAATAAACAAGTTGCGTGTAGTGCATGAGCATCCATTTAACATGATTAATATGGTATTGTTTGCTACTGAGATTCCCCTGAATCTCACCCCCTCCCTAACCAACCATTTAGGTCAATCAATGGTGGGCACTAATGGCATGAGAAGCAAGGAGAAGAAGTGGAGAGTTATTGATGCTAATGATTGATATTATTATTCAATGCATAATTCTCCTATGTTATGACTTATGTTGTGAATGCCATGTATTTAATTATAAAGCTTATGGTGTGTATAGGAATGTATGAGCATGAATGGGAAAAAGTAAGCCCATGTTAGGTATGCCAAAGAAATAAAAAGAATTAAAGTAAAGAGATGTTAAGGGATAAAACGTAGGTCATGGAGCAATTAGTTTCAATCTTCAGTGTGACCTATCATATGAATGAGTAAAGTTACAAAATTTGGTATACTTATAGTTCACATCCCAAGCTTTAAAATGAGTGGTAAATCACCTTATTTGGATGTGTATACGAAGAGATATGAATTTTCAAAGTTAAGGTGCAGAATCTGGAAAGTCCAGATTTTACCAAACGAATAGTAATCTTAATCCAATAAACTGTACGTTTTCAATGAGGATGAGTTCAGTTGAATATTTTTCCCTTAAAGAGTATTGAAAGAGCTTTCTGTAGAATTTTGGAACACCTCCATACAATTTTTCTAGAATTAGTTATGATTTTTCAAAGTTGGACCTGTAATCTGAAAACTAGACAGTGAACAGTAATTTTCCGAAAATTAACGTCCAAATTGAAATTTTTAAGTTTAAGACCATCCAAAGTGGTTTGGAATGGTTCTAAATGACTGCTAACGTACTATATAAGTAAGGTGTGACAGCGCCTCAATAGGCATGCAATACACAGGCAACGAAACAGTTTTTTCTTTACAATCAAGCATGGCACTATTAGCTGTTAGCCAATCCATGCCCACAATCACATCAAGACCCTTAAAGGGCAAACAAATCAAATCAATCTTTGTCTTATGACTCTCAAACTCCAGCACAAGATTCAAGCATGCATTTGAAGTTTTTACAGAAGATCCAGCAGGTGTCAAAACATTCATATCAAAAGGCAAATCATAAACATGCAAGTTCAATCACTTAACACATTCAAAAGCAACAAAAGAATGTGTAGTACTAGAGTCAAGTAATGCATGTATATCTTGACCTTGAGAGAAATTATACCTCTAATCAGGTTGGGAGATGCACCGGCCTCCTCTTGAGTTAATAGAAACACTCGGCTGAGAATAGTAGATCGGGTCTCTAGTGCACTCTGTTTGTTTTCAATGCAATAGCGAGAGATATGTCCAACCTTGCCACAAGTAAAGCAAGTCCAACACTTGCCTTGATGATGCTTGCCACACCTGGAACATACTAGAGAATGTGCAGTGCTAGGTGCAGAAGCAGTAGAGCCTCTGAATGATGACCGGCTCCCACTAGTATTACCTTTTAGAAGTGGGGGCATTTGTGACTGTCTGTTCTGGAAGCGGCTCTTCTTGTTAGAGCTTCCTAGATTGAACTCATTCCTCTTGCTAATTCCACCACTAGGCCTCATAAAGGAAGAGAAATGGCCTTGGGATTCCCTCTTTGGCTCAATTTCATAGCCATAACCCTTAATCTTAGCATCGAGGAGACGAAGTCGAGTACACATGTCATCAAAAGAAGCGATTTGGAGTGGCACTAGCTGTCGTCTAAACTTCGGTCTAGCCTTCTGTAACAACCTGTCTGCCATCCACTTGCTATTCTTTTCAAACTGTCCATAAGCAGTATACTTAATCAACTCCAGAAATTTAGCATTGAAAGCATCCACATCCATGTCATCTTGCTGAAAAGCATAAAACTCTGTCTCCTTGAGTGATTGGAGGGCTGAAGGAAAATAGTACTGGAAGAACATTTCCTTAAACACCTCCTATGTAGGAAAAGTGCCATCAAATGGTCTGACACTCTCCCACTACCTCTTAGCAACATCAACAAGTAATACAACTGCTACTTGCACCCTTTGATGTGAGGTGCATGGGACCAAGGTGAAGATAATTTCCAAACGATCGATCCAAGCTTCACTCTTAGAAGGATTAAAGTTGCCATTAAATGTTGGTGGTTCACACCTATTGAAATCCTTCCATACAACACTAATAGGACTGATAAACCTTGTCGCTAGGTGATCAAAATTTTACTAGGGAAATGCAGCAAGTGAGGCAATACCTAGGTCATTCTTCTTAAGGAGCCTTAAGTTGTGATTCAATTCTTAACAATTCACTTTTAATTATCAAATTACCAAGATGAGAGCTTGAGTTTCAGGAAAGAGAAATCAAAACAAGAAACAAATCTAATGAAAGGTAAAATGCAAATGAGATTCAGATAAGAGATAGTAGTTCCCCTAGCAATTTATCCAACCTTCCTTGTTCAATCTTATAATTTGGGGTCTCTTAATGTCAATTAAATGGATAGATTCAGCTACTGCTCAAATCTCTCTAATCACAGATCAAAAACAACTATCTAGATTCATTGTCTTGATCTGGTGAGAAGGAAAATCAATTGACAAGAACACTTAAGAAGTAAGTTGTAATTCTCTAAGGATGATCACAACTGTGACTCATCAATTTATTCAATCAAAATTCAGATTTACAGAACAACAGTCCAAGTAAAAACGAATTAGATCTACAAATCAATAGAGAATCCTCTATTCAACTGAATCAAGGACACAACTCACATCTAAATGTTCAATCAGATCTAAATTCCAAGAAACATAAATCTAATCACTCAACATTCATTCTAATCACAATTGTTCAACTGAAACAAATGAATCTTAGAATAGAAAGTGGAAAATAGATCTGAAACGACTCCCTGTTCAGCTCTATGAACTCAGGTCATCTTCATTGCTAGAAGAACTTGGAAATTCAACTACTCATACTCTGGATTGGAGCAAAAACAGCAAGAATTGATGAAAGATTCATGGATGATCAATGGAAAATGATGGATTTGGACGAAAATGGAAGAAGGAATTGAGAGAGGGCGGAGAGAACAAGAAAATCGCGTCTGGAGGGAGAATGAAGAACTGAAAAATCCAGGTCCCCGTTGGAGCGCGCGACTCTGCTTTTAAATATGAAATTTTCCGTCATCCGCCGCGGCGCCTGTCCTGTACGGCGTCGTTTCGATTAGTGATCCCGAGCTTCATGAAAACTTCAGTCCGCCGTGGCGCCTTTTACCAAAAGTACCATTGGAAATCTGCCGCAGCGCTTTCCCAAATCTATCGTGGCGCCTCAGACAGAATGGCGAAAATGCTACTGAAACTCCCTGAAATTCATACCAAAGCAGGGATCAAAAGTACACACATATAAAATCATATAAAAACATGCAAAAACACCTGAAAAACCTCACAATTCCTCTCACCAACTCTTATGCACAGTGGAAGCTAATTATACCCAAAGTATGCAGATCTAGATGGCAAAAGCATGAATTGAGGGCTAGAAATATATGCAAATAATGAGACTTATCAACTCCCCCACACTTAGCTTTTGCACTCCTGGGCAAATCAAGTCTAAACATAATGTGAAAGAGAAGGATGAGAGAAAAGGAATAAGCAAGCTCAAAAGTTTAGGTTACAACTGCAACCAACAATGATTCTTCAACCAACATCATCCATGGAACATTCTGATGCGAAGAAACCAAGCAATGATATGTAATTTAATTTAAGTGAATAAGATATAGAAGACCACACAAAGGAATTAGTGTATCACTCAACTCACAAGTATTAAAGGTTATTTCACTCAATTCACTTATTCAAATGCTCTACCATATGCTTGTAATAGCTCTACCTCTCCACCACTCAAATACATAAGTACTCAAGAATCAAGAGGACTTTTGTGGCTTGTAATGTAAAGGTGGGGAAGAAATGCACAAGGATGCATATAAAGATAGAGATAATATGTGAATCAATGTGTAGAATTCAATAGCATTAGTAATGTTCAATCTAAGGTTTGATTTCTTGATCTTGAAGTCTAAGGCTGTAAAGGTGCTTTTATTCTCACTTTCTTTTCGTTTCTTGCTTTTCCATTTCTTTTCAACTTTTCTATTCTCTTTCTCTCTTTTTTTGCTTTCTTTTACATTCGCATGTTTCTTCTTTTTTTTCTTTTTTCTTTTCAGTTTTTTTTCACCCCAGCTCAAGTATGCACTTCCTCATATTAATCCATCAATTGAATCCATCATAATACTAGTGAATTCTAAAAGGAATTAATGAAATGAAATATGCATCCTTGTAGGAAAGAGGTTTTATAAATAAGAGTGAAATGAATGGAAAAATTCAGCTAAAAGGCTCAAATGGGTAACAAGGGATAAATCATGTAGGGTTTAGCCATTTGGTCTAAGTAGCTACTTTGAATGAATGCCTCAATCATGTTCAAGAGTACTAATGTTGCATGTGGTCTTAATTAAGAACTAAGACAAGTTCTAGAGAGCATAAGAAATAAGTGAATGCACACATCAGAAATGAATATAAAGGCTCAAAGAATCCTTCCAACTAGGCTTTGTCTTCCATATTCATTCACTTCAGCTAAAGAACACATCATGCTTAATCTCTATGCATTAGAAAATTTCACTTCAGGATATTAATTTCCAAGTCAAAGTCAATCACAAATGTAACATTAGAATTCCTGAAGCAGGCTTAAACCTTCAAAAAGTTTTTGAAAACTGAGGTTTTACAAAAGACACAAAACACAAAAACACAACATTCACTCCCCCACACTTGATCCTTGCATTGCCCTCAATGCAAATTTGAACAAAAGATAGCAAGGAAAAATGGTAAAGGAAGGAATGGAATGAAACAACAGAACACTTCAAAACAAACGAAAAACAACCTACACTTGCTACTAGTCATGCCCTCCCCCACACTTGTTCACAAATGGAGTTGAAGAATGAAAATAATCAGATAAACACAGACTAAAGTATGTAAGGAAGGGGACAACCTGAGATTATGGTGAATCAAAATTCTCCTTGTAAATTTTGAGCAGATGGCCATTGACCTTGAAAGTCTTACTGCTCTTCTCATCTAGCAACTCTATCATGCCAAACTTGTGCACTTTAGTGACCAAGTATGGTCCTTCCCATCTAGTACTCAACTTCCCAAGTTTAAATGTGAATCGTGCCTTGTACAGAACACTTTATCTCCAACCTTGAAAGTCTTCCTTAGGATTTGCTTGTCATGAATCATTTTCGTCTTCTCCTTGTAGAACCTGGAATTCTCATATGCTTCAAGTCTCAACTCTTCAAGTTCCTGCAATTGTAATAATCTTTCCATGCCAGCAAAATCAAAATCAAGGTTACATGCTTTTACAGCCCAAAGAGACTTATGTTCAATCTCAACCGGTAGGTGACACATCTTTCCATAAACCAACCTATAAGGAGACATGCCTATTGGGGTTTTAAATGCAGTTCTATATGCCTAGAACGCATCATCTAATCTGGCACTCCAATCCTTCCTAGATGGTTTAACTATTCATTCCAACACCTTCTTGATTTCTCTATTTGCATTTTCAGCTTGCCCATTGCTTTGGGGATGATAAGGTGTGGATGTCTTATGTGTCACACCATACTTAGTGAATAACCCTTGTAGCAATTTATTACAAAAATGAGTGCCATTATCACTAACTACTGCTCTAGGAATGCCAAATCTAGAAAAGATGTTATTTTTTAGAAATTTTGAAACAGTGGTAGCATCATTCTTTTTGGTTGCTATGGCCTCTACCCATCGTGAAAGGTAATCAACTGCAAGAAGAATGTATGTAAAACCCATAGAAGGAAGAAAGGGGCCCATAAAATCAATACCCCATACTTCAAACACCTCACAGAAAAGCATTGGGTGTTGGGGTAATTCATGTTTCTTAGTTAGGCTACCAAATCTTTGACAAATATCACAATTCTTGCAATACTCATAAGAGTCTTTAAAGAGTGATGGCCAATACAAACCAACTTCCAATATTTTTCTTGCAGTCTTGTTAGCACTAAAATGACCTCCACAAGTTTGAGAGTGGCAAGCATGCAGGATGTCTTGAAATTCTTCATTTGGCACACATCTTCGAATGATTTGGTCACTGCATACCTTCCAAAGGATTGGAGGGTCCCAAATATAGTGTTTAGACTCACTCTTAATCTTCTGCGTCTAAAAATGAGACAACGAAGGAGGAATTAGACCAGTAACTAAAAAGTTGACAATGTGACAATACCAAGGTTCCATGAGAGACAATGCAGAAACAGAACAATCCTTAAACTCATCACAAACAAAATCTGAATCAATTACTCCCCTTGTAGTTTCTGGTAAGTGACTTAGATGGTCAGCCACCACATTTTTTGCTCTAGGCTTATCTTTGATATCAATATCAAATTCTTGGATCAACAACATCCACCTTAAGAGCCTCGGTTTGGATTGTGGCTTGCTGAAAAGATACTTAACAGCAGAATGATCAGTGAAAACAGTAACCTTAGAGTTAATTAGGTAAGGTCTAAACTTGTCTAATGCAAAAACAATAGAAAAGAGCTCCTTTTCAGTAGTTGTGTAATTAGTTTGAGCCTTATCTAGTGTCTTTGAAGCATAAGCAATAACCTTGGAAGCCTTACCATCTTTTTGTCCCAAAACTACACCCACTGCATTGTTAGAGGCATCACAACACAATTCAAATGGTAAATTCCAATTAGGGCAAGTTAAAATGGGTGGAGAAGTCAATCTAGATTTAATCTCATCAAAAGACATTTTACACTCATCAGTGAAATCAAAGGAAGCATCTTTTTGCAATAATTTGGACATTGGGAAAGTCACTTTACTGAAATCTTTTATGAACCTTCTATAAAATCCAGCATGGCCTAGGAAAGATCTAAGCTCCTTAAGATTTGTTGGATAGGGTAAAGATGAAATTACTTCAACTTTTGCCTTGTCTACCTCTATTCCCTTTTCAGAAATTAGGTGACCTAGAACTATCCCTTGCTGAACCATAAAGTGACATTTTTCAAAATTTAGGATAAGGTCCTTTTCAACACATTTAGATAGAGCTTTTTCCAAGTTCACTAAGCATTCATCAAAATTATTTCCATAGATGGTAAAGTCATCCATAAACACCTTAATCCCATTCTCTAGCAAATCACTAAAGATGGATAGCATACACCTTTGGAATGTGCCCGATGCATTGCAAAGTCCAAATGGCATTCTTCTATATGCAAATGTGCCAAAGGGACAAGTGAATGTAGTCTTCTCTTGATCTTGAGGTGCAATGGGAACCTGAAAATAGCCACTAAAACCATCAAGGAAATAATAGTGAGATTTACAAGCTAATCTTTCAAGCATTTGATCTATAAAGGGTAGGGGAAAATGATCTTTTCTTGTAGAATCATTAAGCTTCCTATAGTCAATGCAAACACGCCAAGAATTCTGTATTCTAGTGGGGATTAATTCATTTTTTTCATTCCTAACCACAGTGATCCCACTTTTCTTAGGAACAACCTGAACTGGACTTACCCATTCACTATCTGAAATAGGGTATATAATACCAGCACTAAGCAGCTTTGTTACTTCCTTTTTAACAACATCAAGTATGAGTGGGTTAAGTCTTCTTTGAGGTTGTCTTATGGGTTTTGCATTTTCATTTAACAATATTCTATGAGTGCAAATTGAAGCCTTAATACCAGGAATATCTGCTAAAGACCACCCAATTGCACTTTTATACCTTTTCAAAACAGCAAGTGACTGAGACTCTTCAAGATCAGTCAAAGAGTTAGAAATTATCACCGGTAGTCTTTCATTTTTAGCTAAAAATGCATATTTCAGTGTTGAAGGCAAGGGTTTAAGCTCCAATTTAGGAGGTTGAACTACTGAGGGTATCAGTTTCTTGAGCTCCAAGGTAGTGCAATTATTTTCAGATTGCTTCAAAGCTTCAATACCAAAAATTGCAGCTGTACATTCATCCTCATGTGAGCAACACTCCTTAATTGGTCCCTGCAACAATGCATTTAAAGCATTTGTAAATCCATGTGAAAACTCAAAATTAGATGCAGAATAATCTTGAGGAATTCCAATTTCACAAGTAAAAATAGATTGCAAAAGTGCACTCCCTATGCTGCATATTTCGGCAAATTTGGTTGGTGTCATACTTAATTTCCTAGGTTTGGGAGCAGCTGCACTTTGCATGATTTCCAAGAAGCATTCTAGTTCTGCATAGTTAAAGAAATTAAGATCAAGTGACTTGTAAATAGAATTGGAATACAAAATATGATAAGAATTTAAGGGCAAATCCTGTTGTTCAGAAAGTTCAGCTTCATGCTTCTTGAATGGGGGTTCGTCCATAAGAGTCGGGCTGGCCTTGCAATCATGATTCTTGTGCCCTTCACCTTCCCCTTCTTGTATAGGAATTGATTCACTCTCTTGTGCTGTTCAGAAATCTACAAGCAATCTTCTTGCAAGTTGTTCATCACTTGACAGTGTGGAATTAACATCAATGAAGACTTAATGGACGAAACTGAAGACAATTCACTCCAAGTGGAAAGCCAGCCATCAATTTTAGAATCAATGCTAGGCACATCATCATGGTGTGAAGAAAAAGAAGATGGAGAATATATGGAAGAGAAAGAAATGAAAGAATCTTCAGTATCATCATTGTTATCATGCTCAAAAATAGATTCACACTCATTTTCAAGTGACAAATCAATCATATTAAGCCCCAACAGTGAATAATCCTCATGTGGATGTTTCATCATCTCATACATGTTAAATTGAATTTCTTGACCACCAAATTCCATTTTTATAATCCCATCCTTCATGCAAATCATAGTATTGGCGGTTCTTAGAAATGGTCTACCCAAAATTAGTGTGCTTTCACTTATAGCCTTATCAGTCATATCTAGCACATAAAAATCAGCAGGGAATACAAGGTCTTTTACTTGGACCAAAACGTCTTCTAAGATTCCCTTGGGATTCCTGATAGACTTATTAGCTAATTGCACTAAGACACTTGTAGGTTTCATGATTTCAACTCCCAAGGCATAGTAAACAGAACTTGGCATCACATTGATAGCAGCACCTAAATCTAGCAAAGCTTTAGAGATATGAAACTTACCAATTTGACAAGGAATGGAGAAAGCTCCTGGATCTTGGCATTTCACAGGTAATTGAGCTTTAAAAAGAGTTGAAACATTAGGGCCAACTTGCACCAATTCATTAGTTTTAAACTTTCTTTTGTTAGTGCAAATGTCTTTCAAGAATTTTGCATATTCAGGCACTTTCTTCAACAAATCAAGCAAAGGAATGTTAATTTCTATTTTACTAAAGAAATCTAAGACTTCTTTATTTTGTTTTTCTTTTGCAACCTTCTGCCCAAACATAAAAGCTCTAGGGAAAGGTAGATCTTTCAAGCTTACCTCCTTACCTTGACTTTCCAATTTGTTGTTCATGTGAGAATCTTTAACTTTATCTTGCTCCATCTTTTCTTTATCCTGGTTAGGCTCTGAAATTCTTGAAGAAGATTGCTCCAAATTCTCTCCTAATGGTGCTTCATGAACTCCTTTATCATCCTGAGTTAAAGGGCCTGCTTGAGTTGTGCAACCTTCAGTAGTTACACTTCTAATCCCAGCTTCTTTTCTTACTTGCAGAAGTTGCTTCTCTCTTAAGCTCTCAGATTCTGCCCTTGGTGATTTCTTTTTCTGGACAAGGTTCCCTTTAGTGTAATGATCTTCATCCAAGTCAGATTCTTCATCATTCTCATTGAATTTCACCTTTCTTCCACTTCTCAAATTTATGGCATTCAATGACTTGGGATTAATCACAGTATTGGAAGGCAAAGCTCCACTTGTTTTTGCTTGAAAACTGTTGAGATTATCTGAAATTTGGGTAACAAAGTTAGCCAAGTTTAAAGTCTTAGTCTCCCATTGTTCAACCCTATTCTCTATGGCAGCCATTCTTGCATCAGATGCAGTGGTATGCTTATCAATTCTGTCCATTTGAGATGCCATAGCACTAAGATTAGCATTCTACTATTCATGCTTTTCAACAAGAGGGACATGTCATCATTCCTTGAATTACCAATTTCTTGAGTAGCTTGGGAAGGAACCATAGCTTGTTCTGAATGTTGACGTTGCTGGAACTTGTTCTGCATGAACCTTTCCTTGTTGTTCTCTCCTCCTTCCCATCTAAGATTGGGATGATCCTTCCATCCTTCATTATAAGTATTGGAGAAAGGGTTCCTTTGCTGATATTGGCCGGATCTTTGTTGATACATGGCTGACACTTCTTCAAATTGAGAAGGGCAAGATTCAGTCCAATGCATCATGGAACCACAGGAGTCACGAGAGGGAGCTACCAAAGCTTGAGATGTTCCCATAGCACCACATTGTTTAGCTGACAAGAGTTGCTCCATCCTTGTCATTCTCTTGTCCATTCTCTCTGACAAGGCAGCAATTTGAGAGTCAAAGTTAGTAAGATTTGACCTCAAAATTTCATTAACAGATTGGTTATCCCTTGTGCTGAATTGTTGATTGTTGTTAGCCATCTTCTCCAATAATTCCCAAGCATTGTGAGGAGTCAAATCAAACAGTGAACCATGGGCTGCAGTATCTATTGTGTTCTTGTGATGAGATAGCGAGCCCTCATAGAAATACTGGACTAGATTAGACTTGCTGATTTGATGATTTGGACATTTAGAAAGCATAGCTAGAAATCTTGTCCAATACTCATACAAGGTCTCTCTACTATCTTGTTGAACTCCATAGATAGCCTTCCTCAATTTAGATGTTCTTGATGTAAGAAAGTATTTCTCTAAAAAGGCCTTCTTAAGTTGTTCCCATGTAAGTGTTGTGAAGTGCTGAGGTAGACTTTGCAACCATTCCTTAGCATTTCCTTCTAATGTGAAGTGGAAAGCTCTCCTTAGAACATCTTCTAATTGAGCACCATGGGGCTTCATAGAGGAACAAACAGCATGCATGTTTTGAAGATGTCTATATGGATCATCCCCTGCAAGACCAAGAAATCTTGGTAAGGTATTAATCAAGGTACCCTTAAGTTTAAAATCAGCTTCAAAGTTATAAAAACCACATGGATCACAGTTCACACTCGAGTTATTAATTTCTCTAATGCTCCTATTCTCCTCATCTCTATTCAATTGAAGATTAGCATTATGGAGAACATTTTCAGCTTGCCTTTCATTTTGAGGTCTATTTGCGACATCACCTCTCTCAGTTTGAGCATTGTTATTATTTTGATCCATCACAAAATGATTGTCTATAAACCCTCCTAAAGTAGATTCAGATTCTGAGGAAGAGCAAGTTTCAACTTGAGGAGAAGGTTCACTCACTATAGGTTGCTTACTAGATTCAGCTATTTGTTTAGTTTTCTTGATTTGCCTTAGAGTTCTATTGATTTCCCAATCAAAAGGTAAAAGAGCCTTGTCCTGGGACATGCAACTAAAGAACAAGAGGATAGACTAATAAAATAAATGGGAAAAAGCAACTGGACAAAAGAAAGAGATCAGAGAGAAGACAGAAAGTTAAGAGGGAATCTGTAAAATCCGCTGGGGCACTTTCTCAGATCCGTCGCGGCCTCTATTACAGTCACGACCCTTGAGCCAGAATTAGGTAGGCGCTGTGGCCTCTGGTGAAATCCGCTGCGGCGCTTGTTGCAGAATCGATACTGTGAAAGGCGCTGCGGCCTCTGGTGATATCCCCCGCGGCGCCTGCTCTTGATAAACTAGATGGACCAATTTTGCAGCAGCTTCTGACACTGTTCACACCTTCACTCCTGCAAATTGAACCCTTAACACAATGGTATTAGTTTTTCAACAAGAAAAAGATCTCAAAAGCATAAAAACAATCAACCATCATCAAATTTAGTGGAAGAACACTTAAAAGGAAAAAGGTTGCTACAGCAAGGATTCAAACAATTCACAGTTGACCAAATTGTGTTAACTCCTTGACAACCTATGGAATGAATTTAAAACACAGCAATAAGAGAAACAACTCAACAACAAGCACAAGAATGAAAATGGAAAAACAAGTTAGAAACACTAAGCTACTTTTTATGTGGTTTTGGGCTTTCAAATAAAAAAAAATTTTTCTCGGCAAACCAGTGAATTGCTTAGAACCTCAACAAGTAAGGCTCCCCGGCAACGGCGCCAATTTGATAAACCTTGTCGCTAGGTGATCAAAATTTTACTAGGAAAATGCAGCAAGTGAGGCAATACCTAGGTCATTCTTCTCAAGGAGCCTTAAGTTGTGATTCAATTCTTAACAATTCACTTTTAATTATCAAATTACCAAGATGAGAGCTTGAGTTTCAGGAAAGAGAAATCAAAACAAGAAACAAATCTAATGAAAGGTAAAATGTAAATGAGATTCAGATAAGAGATAGTAGTTCCCCTAGCAATTTATCCAACTTTCCTTGTTCAATCTTATAATTTGGGGTCTCTTAATGTCAATTAAATGGATAGATTCAGCTACTGCTCAAATCTCTCTAATCACAGATCAAAAACAACTCTCTTACTAGATTCATTGTCTTGCTCTGGTGAGAAGGAAAATCAATTGACAAGAACACTTGAGAAGTAAGTTGCAATTCTCTAAGGATGATCACAACTGTGACTCATCAATTTATTCAATCAAAATTCAGATCTACAGAACAACAGTCCAAGTAAAAACGAATTAGATCTACAAATCAATAGAGAATCCTCTATTCAACTGAATCAAGGACACAACTCACATCTGAATATTCAATCAGATCTAAATTCCAAGAAACATAAATCTAATCACTCAACATTCATTCTAATCACAATTGTTCAACTGAAACAAATGAATCTTAGAATAGAAAGTGGAAAATAGATCTGAAACGACTCCCTGTTCAGCTCTATGAACTCAGGTCATCTTCATTGCTAGAAGAACTTGGAAATTCAGCTACTAATACTCTGGATTGGAGCAGAAACAACAAGAATTGATAAAAGATTCATGGATGATCGGTGGAAAATGATGGATTTGGACGAAAATGGAAGAAGGAATTGAGAGAGGGCGGAGAGAACAAGAAAATCGCGTCTAGAGGGAGAATGAAGAACTAAAAAATCCAGGTCCCCGTTGAAATTTTCCGTCATCCGCCGCGGCGCCTATCCTGTACGGCGTCGTTTCGATTAGTGATCCCGAGCTTCATGAAAACTTCAGTCCACCGTGGCGCCTTTTACCGAAAGTATCATTGGAAATCTGCCGTGGCGCTTTCCTAAATCCGCCGTGGCGCCTCAGACAGAATGGCAAAAATGCTACTGAAACTCCCTGAAATTCATACCAAAGCAAGGATCAAAAGTACACACATATAAAATCATATAAAAACATGCAAAAACACCTGAAAAACCTCACAATTCCTCTCACTAACTCTTATGCACAGTGGAAGCTAATTATACCCAAAGTATGTAGATCTAGATGGCAAAAGCATGAGTTTAGGGCTAGAAATATATGCAAATAATGAGACTTATCAAGGACGCTCCTTCTTCTTTTCATGCTGATCGCTATCACCAGTCTCCATAATAGGGTGGTGACCTTTTTCGGAACAATGGCCACTTGATTTATCAGTTTTGATACGCCCATTTTCCTAAACGGGCTCCTCATCCTGTCTCCCTTCATTAAGCTATTGCTCATGTCTCTGAACTTGTTGACTAATCTGGATTACCAATGTCTTCAACTCCCTTAAAAATGCTTCATTGTCCAAGGGCTCTTGAGGTTGCTTTGGGTTGCTATTATTATTAGCTGGCTATGTCCTACGTGTATCTACCATCTCTCCCCTCCTAAAGGACGCAACCAACCAAGAAACGATAAGGCTTTGAAAAACTTAAAAGAAGTCTAATAATAAAGGGAAGCACATGTATGATCAATGTATATTGCCAATATAACTATATGCCATAATGACAATGAAATAAGAAAACCAGAAAACGAGGCTTTGAATACCAAGTTTGTAACAGCCCCCGTAATAAGTGGTAATTAAACATTTTCAGAAACAATAATTAATTCTTAAATGACTGATATAATCAGAAAGAGTTAACTAAAAACATTTAAGTAGAAACTATGGTAGAAAGAATAAATCATACAATGAAAAGAAACTACTGTAATTATAAAAGACTCCCATAATTACTTTGAAAGGTCAACCATGGTAAAAAGAACAAAACTAATCAAATAGAAATATACCATAGCCATTAACAATTTACATCCATAACAGTGCAGCAGCCACTATTCCATAGTAGTAGAGATAATTAATGTAACAGGAAGTAATCAATACTTGATTTTTCATGTGTATAATAACTCCATTATGAATATATATAATCCCAAAAATATAACTAAAACCAATCATGAATGGGCTATAGCATTTGAAGTCCACCAAAATAACTTCCACCACTGCCCATATCAATCGCAATCAAAATAACAGTCACCTATACCCAAAAAGGGCTCCGCCCAATAACTCAATTGTAGAATGCAGCGGAAAAGTTAAACATATGTTAAGTTTAACAAAAAGGCCCTAAAGTTTGGCAATATACATCAAACAAATCATGTATACCAAAATAGAGCCTACATAGAGTTGGAAGAGCAACTCAAGCCTTGGACAACTTCCCCTTGGGACCAATACCTGAACCCTCACCTGAAAAATAATAAATAACCACGGGGTCAGTCAAATTGACCCAGTAACCACAATTCTAATTCAATAAGTATACAGGGAGTGATTACAAGATAGTTAAGCATGAAAAATACAATTTCAAATACATATAGGGTAGACATCTTTGCAGAAAAAAATATAATAATTCAAAAGATAACTTGCATGCATAGAACTTCATCAACCATCCTTATAACCTCCTTGTAACCTCTGACAGAACCTATGGGCTATTAATACATAACAGGATTTGTCTCTTTAACAAGACTGCACCAAGCTCTCCAATAATGAGGTATAACTCGGCCAAAAGTTACAGAGCCCATATCGGACCATGGGTTCCCTTTCATTGGAATACAGAAAAGTGTCATGTCCCTTGGGCTGACCCTTGACCTGGCTAAAGGAAGGGTGATACCGAGAGCCCTAAGAATGTTAAAGCCAGCCACTGGGCGCCAAGTGGTGGCTATACCACGTGGTATAAATAATCAAACCTCCTACAATTTTATTTCAGCACAACCCAATACAACACAACTCAACCATCCGATTCCACATAATCCAATATTCATAATGTATTCTCAGATTCAATAATCAAATTTGTTCAACATCAACAAGATATTCATAAAATAATTCACGCCCACTTAACTAATAAATTTATCGAAACATAAATCTTTATATAGATATATAAATTACTTTTCATACATAAACCACCATAACATATATTGATAACATTTACAATATCAACACATGCTTATAATCACATTAACAAGCATACAAGGTAAATTAGAAAGTGGTTACCTCAAGTTCTTGACACAAAAACTAAAATGGGAGGATTCAAGACCCAAGAGCCCAAACCAAGCTCACTCTGCAATAATAAATTTATAAACATATATTAATATAAAAAGACTAATTAATATAGCATTAAAATGGTTTATTAACTAAATACTCATAATTGGCTTACTTTAAAAATTTACCTTTAGGAAAAATAATAATTCATCTATTCTTCCAAGTAACAATTTCTAGTACTTCCCAACTCTATTTCTCTCATTCACATTATTAATAAGAATAATTCCTTCAAAACATTCAAAAATCTCTAAAAAGTGTTTACTTTAACTCTTAGAAAAATAACCATATATTAACTATGCCTCAAATCATTATTACAATCCTATTCCCTTCTTCTATTAATCACCTCTCACTCACTACGATCATTAAATTTCAACATTTTCCCTAATTTACTCTAAACACCCAATTTCCATTAGTTAAAGTCTCTCCAAAAATCATCAACACTCTTATTTCAACAAAAAATCCTCAAAGTTCAACCATTGAATCCTCAATATAACCTCCAATGAACTCAACTAAGAGATAAATTTCAAAATTAATATCATCATTAACACAAGTAACAATTTTCTAACCAAACCCTAACTCCCATGTCCTCAAATCAACCATCTAACTAAAAATCTAAGTCATAAGGCTTCTATTCTAACCCCATAAGTCCCATTAATATCATCAAAATAAGTTAGAATCCTAAAAACTTAAAAATCTATCAAGCCCTAAAAATGCATTTTCTGGGAAAACTTAGAAAAATAAAAGAAGCTAAATAGATAAAATAGGATAAAAAAATGACTTACCTAGATGTTTTAGATGAGTCCAGGAAAACCTCTTCTTGCTAACTCCCACAACCTCCCCCTCACAGTCACTCTATCACCGCAAAAGAAGGACCGAGGAAGAAGAAATGAAGATGTGACTAATAGGAGAAAGAAAAGAAAAAAGATGCAAGGTTGCTACTAGACGCTAGAGGAAGTGATATTTAAAAAGATGATAAAGTGTGGGTCATGTGCCTACACTTGACGTCTTGGTATTGTAAATTTTCTTTTTATTTTTTTAATAATAGAAAGGGGCACGGCCAAAAGGGGATTACCCCCTTCCTCAAACAGCTCAAACAGTAGGTAGCCACGTGCCACCCACTGATATATGTATCTATATTATATGCATTTTAACTATACATATTAATTATTAATGAACTATTATTTGTTAATTAAGATTCTAACTCGTAATTAAGATTAAATTTAAGTACTATTAATTAATCTCTTTTTAACAAAAATTTAAATTCTAAAACAAAATTTGGAATGTTACAATCTTAAATTGAATTTGTTGCTTTAATGTTACAGGATACACTTAAGGAGCAGTTATCCCAAGGTACATTCGTCCCTCAAGGACAGATAGATATCTTAGCCACTGCCATTAGAAAGGCTGACCATCCTGGTAGAGTCAGAGGGGCCCTTAAAGGGATTGGTATTAAACAATTTTTTGGCTCTGGTTCACATAGAAGCACTGGATCATCCTCCGTTAACATGGTATCTAAAGAGGAGCTCGACCAGTGATTACATGAAGAAACGGAGAGAGTTCAAGCTGAACTCAGTGAACAACATAAGCCGAAGATGCAAAAGATATGTGAGGAGTTCAATGCCAAGTTTCAAAAGGCTATGATGATGATGGGCACGACCAGATTACAGATGCCCCGAGTGTCTGAACCTTCCCAGGTAATAATCACACATCTTTTTAAATCTTCTAGAGGTTCATTTGATCCATTTAAACTTATTTAATGTGCCTTAACTAATTTCATATTATGTTTTAGGGTTCACTTATGATAAAAAGTGGGAAGGGCAGTAATAATCAGACGTAGCAATTGATAGTGTCTGACCCTGACCCTAGCTCGGACCTTGTTGATAAGTCTCATATTTTATATGTTTCCCAATCCAAACTTATGCTTTTGTGGTCTTTAATTGTGTTATTTTGGGTTAAGATAGAGGTTATTGTGCATAAGGGGTATAAGGGTCAATTGTATGCTTTTATATGTTAATTCCTGAGTTTACTTCATTCATTGACTCCTATATATCCCACATACCCGAGAATCAATGACTATGAGCTTAATTTAAATATTGTAGGTGATTAGAGAATTGAAGGAATGTTGGAAGAAGGGTCTGCCTACATTCGTCACGACCAAATATTGTTTTTGTCACAACTAATGCTCATCACGAAGGAAACATTGTCACTTATCCATAAGGTGTTGTTTTTAGGTTAGTCGCGACCAAAATGTTAATTAGTCGTGACGAAACTTGAAATTTCCATATTTAAATTCCAGAACTCATGCTAGTTTGTCATTCTGCCATTTCTTCCATTTTAGCTTCGTTTTCTCTGTCCAAAGCCCTCCCACTTCGTCTCTCTTCACTCCCCTACCATTCTCCATCATCAATCCACCATTTCTACCCCAATTCTTCCATTCTATCGATTATTCTCCTCTATTTCCCTTCAGATCATTGCTGCTGTGGCCATAGAAGTTGCAGAGCTTAGTGAAGCTGTGATTTCAGTCATAAGAGGCTAGATCTTCATTCCTTGGTGTTTAATGAAGCCAATCTGAGTTCCTGGAGCTACAATTGGGAGTTTCTTCTACCTTAATCTTAGTTTCACTCTCTACATTCATAGATTGTAGTTTCTATGGTTTAGCTCTGTGATTTGTGATTGTAAAGAGGTATAATCTGGTTTTTTTACATTGAGACTGAGATTTGGATTGTATTCTGCACTCTAATTGATTAGTTGAATTGATATTTCTTCTGTTATATTGATTCTTTCTTCTCAAGTGTTTGAATCTCTTGATTGGCTGGTTAGGGTGCTAGTATTGTTAATTAAGAGAGTTAACTACCTTCTGCAGAATATAACCCATATTAGACATTTAGGTGGGTTTGATGATTTAGGGTTCTAGCTCATTGAATTCATTGTTTGTAGAAGATCTTCACAAACTAAGTCTCATAAAGAAACTGGACTGAATAAACAGAGGAACTAGGATGATTGGTGGACCTGACCATCAAGGCTAATTCATACATTGCCCTCACTTCATTCATTTAAATACAGAAATCACAAAGAGTTTAGATAGTTGTACTTAGGTTTTGATATAATCACTAGCTATATACATACTTCATACATCATACTTGGTTAAATTGATATTTGTGATAAGATTACTAAGGCATTTAAAGGCTCCTCAAGAGATCGACATCTAGGTTAGTGCTACTATATTGCATTTAGCTTAGTTTTATTTGAGAGTCTAATGACAGGGCTTCATCACCTGTCGAAGACGATGGAATGTTATGTGCTCTTTAGGTGGACTTTGAGGATTCAATTGTTCATGTAGTTAATGGTTGAGTATTCTTGGGCACAACGATCCACGGCATGAAAGTTCTGAAGGATCAAGCGAGGGTGATGGTGGATAGGATTCTTCGTGGTCATGGTGGTACACCAGTACCCAACCCTATTGATGAGGTTTGACTATTGGCTCAGGCTAAAGAACATTTCATTTTATGGCTAAAGAGACTTGTTACAAAACCATTGACGAAGAAGGCGACAGCAAAGAAAGCCACAAAAAATGTATCATTAGATCCTATACTCCTGCCTTTTCCTAGTGATCTTGCACTTATGTATTCCAATTTGGTGGTTCTTTATTCCTTAGTGGCCAACATGGATAAGCCTGTTACTTTCAAGATGCCACTGGGTTCACATACGACTTTACCATTGACAAGAAGGACCTCATTCAGTTCCTCAACTTTGAGGAGCTAGATATAGTCTTCATGCAGCTGGCTATTTTGTAAGTTACAATATCATTTTCTTTATTCATGTTATATTTATGCATATCCTAATGTTTCTTATTTGAACAACAAGCACTTTACTCAAGTCTGTCGATAAGGAAGACTTGAAGGAACATATGGCTTTATGTGTCCTCAAGGGTGCAGAAAATAGTCAATACTGTGGAAGCGAGGTCGATCTACATGATGACCACAATAACTCAGATGAGAAAGCAAATATATTTTGCACCTTACGTGGAAGGGTAAGTATATTATTGTATTTGAGATGCACAAGTTGTATGTATAGGATTATAATTAACATGGTTAGTATTTTGCAGTTATCATTAGACCCTAATTGTTTGTGCCCCTTTTGATAACAAATCTACTGCTTCGATTCCCTCTATGGAAGTCTATCCGAAGAAACCAGAGATATCATTGACATGTTAGTTTATGTTTATATATTTATTACGTGTGAAGTTTATAAAAACATGCTCTAATATCATTAAATTTTATTGTTGATAGGCATTTTCACAGTTTCAATGTTGTGGCGAAGAAGCAAAATAGACAACCACCAACATGGATTCTCCCAAAAGTATGTTGTTTTGAGCTAAATATATACTTTTAAGTCTTTTTCAATAATTAAAGTTAATGTTTATAATAAAAGTCTAATATTCAATTTTATATTTCATTTTGTTAGTACCGTTGTCAACAAGAGAGTGTTAAATGCGGATATTATGTCCTCCGCTACATGAATGACATCACTGAGACAAGGTTGACTGAGAAATTAGACGAGGTAAAGATAAGTTATACTGCATGTAATTCTTCAATTCTTTTCACATTTTTGGTTAAGTTGACTATGTTATTTTTGATTTACAAGTATTTCAAAATGTTGTGCCATATCAAATGGATGGAATCAACTTGATGAGGGACACTTTGTCGAGAACATTGCTACAAAATTTTGAAAATTTGAAATAGTTAGGTCATTCCTTAAAAAATTTATTATTAGATTTTTTCTATTGTTAGTTTCTGCCTACACATGTTCCTTAGTTCTATTGTGTAGACAGAATTTATTTAGCTTGTTACTATTCTTTGAATTATGCCTTTACTTGTTATTAGGAGACGTAGCTTTAGGATTGGTTTCTATCCTGCCTAGACATTTCAATCCTTGCTGCATTATATGCATATATATTAACTAGCTAGTTGATTATTTGTTCTTATGGTCATCTTGAAATAGTTCTGCATATTCTGCTCTATCTAAATTTGTTTGGAGCTATAAACTGCAAGGAGGTAAAAAGAAATTCACGCAGTAGTATTTTAAAAAAAAAAGTTTTTAACAACGGTTATTTCAGTAGTATTAAAAAAAAAGTTTTTAATGGGCGGTTATTTAAATAACCGCCGTTAAAAAAGTTTATCACAGCGGTTTTGTTATAAACTGTCATGGAAAATTGAATTTCCATGGCAATTAAGTGAAAAACCGCAGTGGAAATTTCAAATTTCCATGGCAGTTTTATTAATAACTGCTGTGAAAAGTCTATTTTCCACAGCGGTTTTTAACAGAAACACCATGAAAAGTCTATTTTCAAATCACAATGCTTTATTCACCTTTCAACATCGACTATATCCACTGCGCCTCCAAAACCGCCGTGAAAAACCCTTGATAACTACAATTAAAAGCCTTTTTTCTAGCAATAATCAAGCTGTGAGGGTGATTCTTCTTTAGGCTTACTAACGGGATGACTAGGGATGAGTTTAAGATATAGAAGCCTACTCCAGTGATTAACTAGTACTGAGAGAGTACCCTTGATTTCCCCATGGATACCATTGTTGTTGATTGGGCCAAAAGCTATAAGTCCTAAACAGTAAAAATTTAGGCAAATTAATTATGAAATAGGAAGATGATAGCAGGAACACGGGCCCTTCAGGTAAAGAGAAAGATGGCTGAATGTGTTACACCTTTCTATTGTATCGACTTAGAGTTCAATCAAAACTATTTTAGACCACATTGGATGGTCTTGGGCTCAAATTTTTCACAAAAATATTGATTTTCAGATTTTTACTATTCATTTGGTAAAAATCTAGTTTTTTGGTCCAACTTCGAAAAATCATAATCTAGAAAAATCAAAATGGAGTGGTTCAAAATTCTATGAAAATCTCTTTGAATGCTCTTTCAAGAAAAAAATAAACTTGTAAATCAATTTCATTTGAGAAAGTGTCAGGTTTTTATGGAATTTACTACTGCCCTTTTAGTAAATATTCTTTTTCCGGATTCTAGGCATTAAATTTGAAAAATCATTATAAATCATATAGTTGGTCATTCTTAACGTGCTACCTATCAAATTAAAGCTTAGGACATGATCTATAATCATAACAAATTTCATAATTTAATACATTCAGGAACCTAGTCAAAATGTCACTCCAAGTTGGCAGTGTAGTTAGAGTTACAGCACTGAACAACAAAATAATTACATAACCAAAGCCAATGAAATTTTTATGGTTTGGCACCATAATTAACCTTGAATATGCAGCTTGCCCTTTTATGATTCATCTCCTAAAATTTTACATTTTATTTGGAAGGAATGAGATTTTAATGAAATCCTAATAGCAAAATTAACCAACTATATCATCATCAAGCATCATTATTATGCAAAATCACATTAGCTACTATTGGTGAACTAGCATGCTTATCATTTAGTAAACTCAATCATGAAAAGGCCAAAGCAAGAAAGTGCAAAGAGCAGCCATATCACAATCAAGAAAGTTCATCCACATAATAGCAATTAATCATGCAATAATCAACAATGCAAAGTTAATGTTAGTAGTTAGGTTAAACTTTGCTACCTTGCTCCAAAGACTTGAACTTTCTTTGTTTTTCTTCCTTCCCTTCACAAATTTCAAACCCTAACATAATAAACCACAAAAAGGTCAGCAAGATCACCAACCATTCTATATAAAAATCAACAACTTAACTCAAGAATTTCTTAAACCCTTTCAAAGCTTCCTTCTTTGTTCTTGAATTTTTAGAGTTTGTTTCTTTAACCCTAAAAATTCCCTCTTGACTTATTCTTACATGGTTTTTTATGTAGATTCTAAATATATACTTGGATTTAAGAAAATAAAACTCCTTCTCCTAGTTTTGAACTGACTGAACCAATAGGGTTTATTTTCCAAAAATTACAACTTTGATTCTAATGCTTCCAACACTTGTTGTTTAGGTTTACCCTACACCATTTTTCATTTTGAACACAATGAAAGCCTCAAAACATTAAAAAACTCATCCTAGGGTCTAGTTCCTAGGTTGGTCGAAATGGATCTTAAGAAATACGACAAAGAAAACCCTTCAAAAACAACCTATAACCACTTGTAACCACTAGGAACTATCATGCTTTGAAGTCTCTAAGAAGATTGAACAACAAAACTTCCTCCCCTACTATATATATGATTTGGCTAGCACAAGAAAAAGGAGAGAACCATAAATTTTAACCATACAACCCAAGCAAACAAAGCAAGGCACAACTTAGAACCAAAAACTAACCTTGAACCTTGGTTAGATGATCAAAGTCGGTGCCTTTTCTCTTGGTTCTTCTTCAAACTCTCTCTTGCTCTCACTTTCTCTCTTTTGGCTGAACAAGGGTCAGAAAAATAGGAGGAGGAAGGGCTCTTTAATGAGCAAAATATCCCAACTACCATCATTAATGAAAATCCAAGGGTCATTACCCCCTTTAATCTTGGATTATCTTTCTTAATTAACTAAATCCAATTGAAATTAATTCCCAAAAGTCAAAATCCTCTCCATTTGAGGTGACACTTGGTAAATTCAAATCCTCTCCATTAGGGGCTTGACACATGACAAAATGTGAGTCATTTGAAGTGCAACACTCTAGTATTCACTTTATCGGTGCACTTTGACTTTGGGTTTAATTTCTTTTCTATAATTACAGTACCCTGGCCTCTGTAATTATTTTCTGTCAGATCCGTAATTTATTCTCCTCATTTTTATCTACCCAAAATACCCTCTTTGTCTCAAAATTAAATTCCCAATAATTAGATAAAAAGGAAAACTAATTTCTTCTCTTTAGTGATTTTTCCACTTTTCAAAGGAATTAGGAAAAATCTTAGATATTTGAGGGTCTTCTTTTAATTCCACAATCTCTTATAATTCCTTGGGGTATCATAGGAATTTTCTTGGAACTTTATTCTCCTTAAAAATATTTATTTGGAATTTTCCAAATAAAATCCCTTAAATTGGCCTAAATTACCCTTAAATTCCTTTGTAATTTTTCTAAGGGTAATTTGGTCATAAAACCAATTATATAATCTCATATAATTCTCAAAAGATATCACCCCTTTTTTCCCTTAATTTTCTAACACTTGAAAATATTTTTTCATAATTATTTTTTACCAATTTTTCTTAATTAGTCAAATTTTCATAATTGACTTTGAAAATCATAATAATTATTTTCCCTCAAAATTCTTCTATTTCTCCTTATCATTTTTGGCCCTTAATTATTTAGGAATATTTCTTATTCCTAATTACCTTATTGCCAGATGTGACGTTTCTCCTCCCCTAAATAAATTTTGTCGTCGAAATTTAAAGCATACCTTAGTGGAAATGTTCAAGGTACTTTTCCTTCATCTTAGTCTCTGTCTCCCATGTTGCGTCTTTGGAGTAAAGACCTTTCCAGATTACTTTGACCAACAAAATCTGCTTGTTCCTTAGCTGCTTGATCTTTTTATCAATGATTCGCTCTGGTCTCACCTCAAAAGATAGATTTTCTTAGAGCATAATGTCATCATAGCTTATGACATGTGTTGGATCTGGATGGTACTTCTTCAGTTGGGAGACATAGAAGACATCATGAATTTGACTCAACTTTTGGGGAAGGGCCAACTTGTACGCTACTAGTCCAATTTTGGACAAAATCTGAAATGGTCTAACATACTTCGGACTCAACTTCTTGGTCTTCAAGCATCAACCAACTCCCGTTATTGGTGACACTTTAAGGAAAATGTAATCACCAACTTCAAACTCTAACGGTCTCCTTCTCGTATCCGCACAACTCTTCTATCTACTCTGAGCTGTTCGAAGTCTTTGCTGAATAGCTTTAATCTGTCGAGAAGTCTGATCCACTATATCCAAACCAAAGATGCTTCTTTCACTAAGCACTATCCAACATAAGGGAGATTTGCATTTCCTCCCATAGAGTGCTTTGTATGGCACTATTTGAATGCTTGAATAGAAACTATTATTATAGGTGAATTTGGCTAATGGTAAGTATGTATCCCAATTGCCGTCAAAATCCAAAAAGCAAGAACGTAGCATATCCTCCAATGTCTGAATGGTTCGTTCTGTTTGCCCATCTGTCTGGGGATGGTAGGCTATGCTGAATTTGAGAGTAGTATCCATTTCTTTCTGTAGGGACCTCTAAAACTTAGAAGTAAATCTTGAGTCTCGATCTGAAACAATACTGCTTGGGACACCATGCAGCCTAACAATATCCTTGATGTAAAGCCTCGCTAACTTTTCCGGGGAATCTTTAACATTCATACTGAGAAAGTACAAAGACTTGGTTAGACGGTCCACTATGACCCATATCGCATCACATTTAGCTGCTGTCATTGGTAACCGTACTATGAAATCCGAGGATATACTGTCCCATTTCCACTCAGGGATATTCAGGGGTTACAACTCTCCTGTATGCTTCTGATGTTCTATTTTCACCTTCTGGCAAGTAAGACATTTTGCCATATACTCTGCAATATCCTTCTTCATTCCACGCCACTAGAAAAGCTCTCTGACATCATGGTACATCTTTGTCATTCCTGGATGAAGAGTATACTTGCTCTTATGACCTTCTGACAGTATCTTTTCCCTAAGGTTAGCTATTTGGGGCACATAGATTCTTCCTTTAAACTTCAATAACCCCTCCTTAAAAATTTCAAAGTTCTTAGTCTCGCCTCTAGACAACTTTCCTTTGAGAATTTTTGCTAGCCAATCCTGTGACTATGCTTCCTTGATTTGATCCTCGAGCAAACCTGTAAACTGTGTTCTACCTCCACTTTCGTCTACCAGTTACATCTGATATAGAGGACCCCAATCTCTGAAATCCTCTACCAGCTTCTGCTCCTTGATCATTAGCGATGCTACCTGCACTGCCTTTCTACTCAAGGCATCTGCAATCACATTCACTTTGCCAGGATGGTACTTAATCTGAAAGTCATAATCCTTAAGCAAATATATCCATCTTCATTGCCTCATATTCAACTCTTTCTGATCATGGAGATACTTGAGGCTCTTGTGGTCATAAAACAATTCTATTGTTGCTTCGTACATGTCACACCTTCATTTTTTAAACCCTATTATACGTCATTTGGAACCATTCAGAAGTGTTATGCTGTACTTAAAGTAGGTAATAACCAAGGTTTTAAAATTTGATTCTTGTTACTATTCATGTGACCCTTAAAATTGGGTTAACTTTGAAAAATCATAACTAAATGTAGAAAAAATAAAAACAAAGTGGTTTCAAATCTCACGCGAACCTTATGAAAAACTCTACATAGGAGAATTAACCATGGATATCATTTCCTGACGGATCAGTACCAGTTTCCACGAAAATATGTACTGTTCATTTGGTAAATTCTGGAATTTCCAGTATTTTTGCCCAACTTTGGAAGGACATAACTCTTTGCACAAATTCTCAAATTTAATAATCTACTACTTGATTTAAAGTTAAAAATGTGTTCTATAAGTCTGCCAAATTTCAAGTCCAGACTCAAACATTTGCTATTTAGTTCATGTGTCCCAAGTTTGGTTATTTTTAGGGAAAGTTCATCCCCTAATCATACTTTGTTTTATCTTTTCTTAACCTTTTACCCATCCTTAATCATATAGGCCTTAACACATGCTTAAACATACATTCTAATATACTTCCACATGTTTAAACATAAGCATACATGTTTGGCTCCTACTAGGAGCTATTATCCAACAAACATTACATAATTTGTAACATTCCATAACAAGTTCCAAAAGTCATTCTAGGGTGTAGTAAATATTCACTTAGTCTCCAGAACTACTTCCTTGTCTTTGCCCTTGCTTGAAATCCCTCCTAGGTGGTGTTAAATATAAGAGTGAGATTTCAAAGAAATCCCAGTAGCACAGAATCACAATTATCATGCATTCATGCAAACACCACGTGCAATGCTTTTGTGCATTTATCTTGCTTATGTGTTCATGCTTTTATGCCATGGAAAGTAAGCTATCATACACATATTCAGTGGACATAATGCCAAGGCAACATAATTCAAATATTGCAATCAATATTTGCAATAAAGCTTAGTCACATCATGGTACACTTTGCAAACATACACATTAACACATCAATGTAAGTAAGAAAGTAATCAAAATGTAATTCAATGCTACCTTTTGACACTTGGTTCATGATTTCCTTTAAGTTCAAGATGTTCTCTTGAGGATTTGGCAAGGTACCTATCAAACCAACGCCAATGCCAATCATTCAACAATTATTCAAACACATTACACATTACTTAAACATTAAACCCCCTTTCTTTGGATTTTTGGCCTAATTGTTTTCTCTTTGATTCAAGAAACCTCTTTGGCCATTCCTACATGATTTTTCATGTAGAATTCAAATATCAAATCATATTTTACAAAATCTACTCCCTTCCTTAAGTTCTGGTCAAAACATAAATGAATTGTACAAGGGAAGATGTTAAAATTTCTAACTTTGATTTTTAATGCTTACAAATTCAATTCCTCCACATATCCCTACACAAAAACACCCAAGGTATTCAATGGAAGCATCAAAACCATCAAAATCCAATCCTAAGTCCATGAATTCAAAATGGCCGAACACCTCCCTTTAGGTTCCTAAATTTCCACATTTGATTCCAATGAAGTAAAACATACTTTCATGGCACAAACCTACACAAAATCACATTTCAAATCCATTGGAACCATTAAAACACATGGAAACAAATCCCATCCTTGAGTTCTTGGTTTGGCCAAAAAAATGTTCTTGTACCCTAAGAGGTTTCCTTTCCATAATCCATTCCAAAACAGCACGAAAACACAACACCACAAGCTCATAACTCAAATTACTATTCTCTCCTAGAACTTTCAGCAAAATAGAAATGGAACAGCACTTCTCCCTCAATTTTAGTCATGATTTGGCCATTGAAAAAGCATCAAATTAAAGCCTAAACATACCTTAAGGAGTCTTGGATTAAAGCTTGATGATTAGCCTTGGATTGGAAGTGGTTTGAAGGGTATTTGGAAGCCAAGAAAATAGTTGTGCAGAACCTCCCCTCTTTTGTCAATTTTTGTTCAAATTTTGAGTGAATTATAGGGGTACTT
Organism: Neltuma alba; assembly: GCF_004799145.2. Lineage (NCBI taxonomy): Eukaryota > Viridiplantae > Streptophyta > Magnoliopsida > Fabales > Fabaceae > Neltuma > Neltuma alba. Next base: position 266,392 of record NW_021635047.1, read on the forward strand.
ATAGACCTCATTTGCTGCCCAAAAACCTGCCCTTGGACAGCTATTTCTGCCCTAAAATTAAGTACATAAGTCAGCCAAAATAAGGGGGCAATCCTAGCCACACATGCTTTGACTTAATTTCAAGAGAGTTGATCCAATGGCTAGGGAGCACGGTTTTTGGCTTAGTTAGAAGGGAAATAAATGGGAAAAATTGGTTAGGAAGTAATGGAATTAGTTAGGGTAATTTAAAAATTTATTTGGTCACACAATACCCAATTTCTTGCCCCCTATTAGGAAAAATAACTAAGGGCTTCAAAAATTCCATTTATTTTCATGATAAATCCCTATTTATTCTAAAATTGTGATATAAAAGTTTTGGGAATTTTTCAAGATCTCTAGGTATTTATTTCATATTTTCTCTGAAATCAGGTCTTTACCAATAGAAATTCGGAAGTAAATTCCCCATAAATTATTTCCTGCATTTCCAATACTTGGAAACAATTTTATAAATTTATATATATTTCTAGGGAGTGTATCCATATTTTTCCTTGAATTTTTGGGGCCCTTAGGTAAATAAAATAATTATACCCCTTAAATTACCCTTTATTTTCCCCTATTTTCCCAAAAATAATTATTTTTTTCGGAATTTTCACCAAAATTTATTTTGGGCTATTTTTACTCCCAAAACATCATATGTGACTCAAAAACACCTGATTCCACCTTTTTCTATTTTTAAAGAATTTTTGGAAACTTTTCTCAAAATTACCGTTTTGCCCTTGCGGACCTGATAAAGTCAGTTTCGTCTCGTTTTGAGTTTCCATGCTTTATTCACACCTCATGCTTACCAATCATATCTCATTCCTCACATTCCCATTACTAGGGTTCCAAATTTTGGGATGTTACAGTACAGGTAATGTCTCCATATCTTTAATGCATAAACTATCACTGCCAATTCCAGGTTGTAGGTCAGGTAATTCTCCCCATGAGATTTCAACTGGCATGAGGCATAGGCTACTACCCGCCTTGCTATATGAGCACACATCCTATTCCCTGCTTTGCTAGCATCTGTATAAACCACATAGGGTTGAGAAGGATCAAGGAGTATAAGCACGAGAGTAGAGGTGAGCTTCCTCTTCAGCTCCTAAAAACTAGCCTCACTCTTCTCATCCCACAAGAATAGCAGGTTCTTCCTGGTTAACTTGGTCAATGGAAGAGCAATTTGAGAGAAGTCCTTAATGAAACTTCTATAATACCCGCTAGTCTGAGGAAACTTCTGATCTCGGTTATCGTCTTGGGTCTCTCCTAGCTAAGTACTGCCTCAATCTTACTGGGCTCAACAGCCACTCCCTCTCAAGAAATCACGTGGCTGAGAAATCAGACTTCTTGTAGACAAAACTCACACTAAGTTTGGCCACAAGCTGCTTCTCTTTCAGGGTATTTAGGATAATTCTCAAGTGCATCTCATGCTCTTCAGGAGACTTAGAGTATACCAGGATGTTATCAATGAACACTACTACGAACTGATCTAGGTAAGGGTGAAAGATCCTATTCATGTAGTCCATAAATATCACAGGTGCTTTGGTCAATCCGAACGGCATCACTAGGAACTCATAGTGCCGATAGCGAGTTCTAAACGCAGTCTTAAGGACATCATCAGGCTTAATTTGGAGTTGGTGGTAGCCAGATCTTAAATCAATCTTAGAGAACACATTGGCACTAACTAGCTAGTCTAAGAGATCATCCATCTTAGGGAGCGGATACTTATTTTTAACTGTGACTTTATTCAACTCCTTGTAGTCTATGCATAATCTTAGACTACTATCCTTCTTCTTGACGAATAACACTGGAGCACTGCATACAATAACACTGCATAATTCTTGGTCTGATAAAACCTATTTTGCATAATTCCTCTATCTGCTTCTTTAGTTCTACCATTTCATTCGGGGCCTTGGAAATTGGTCTTGCTCCAGGTACTATATCAATTATGAATTCTACTTCTCTATCCGAAGGTAGTCCTATGACCTCTGTTGGAAACACTTTTGGAAACTCCTTAACAACTGGGATTTCTCCTATCCTTCCTCAACCTCTACTTGCATTGAGAAGAAAACAAGGAATCCTTGACAAACTTTCCATAGACATCTGCCTACTTGGCTTCCGTTATGAAATTCAATCTAACTTCTGGATTTAACTCTAATTCTCTCAAAGGTAAATCAGGGTTTTTTTCCTACAATCCATCAGGATGTTATGGGACGACAACCAATTCAGTTTGATTACCACATCAATTTCATGAAATGGCATACATGTTAAGTCTATGGCAGTACAACAGTGCTCATAACAAACTATACAGTTTAAGTACACATCAAATGTAATTACCCTATTATGTGTTAATGTGGACACATGTATATCATATGGCAACGTATTCATAATTAAGCCAAGTCTTTTAACACAGGTATACGGGATAAAAGAATGACTAGTGTAACATCCAAACTTTTGGGCCTAGAAGCATCAAAAGTAGCTTGAATAGGATAGGCTACTAGACCCCTTTTGAGCAGAAGTCCCAAAGATAAGAGAGGAAGGCAAAGCAGTTCAGGGACTAAACTGCAAAGTAAAAGTTTTAAGGGGCTAAAGTGTAATCAAAGTTAGAGGCTTTAGTAAAGTCTTGAAGGCCCAGAGAGAGAAAAGAGGCTAGACACAGGACAAAGGTTAAGTTAGAAACCTCAAAGAGAGGATTGTATGAAGCTAAGTCCAAGTAGGGACTAAATTGTAAATCCAGAAAGTTATGACCAACAGGGGTAAAAAGGGAAGAGTACACAGAGAATTCCAAGAAAATCTTAGAAAATGGAAAATAATATTCTAAGGCTCTTCTGTGAAGAGAAAAGATGAAAATACCCCTGAGGCAGCTTCAGTGGAATTTATGAGGTTATTACCGGTAAAAAGTATACCATTTGAGGTAATTATTTAAAATAGCAAGAGACCTCAAAAATGTATACAAAAATGAGGTTACATGGTTGAAAGGTTGTACTAATTTATAAAATTAGTCCCGCAACCAAAAGGCTAGTGGAGTGGCTTTAATAAATTAAAAAGCCGGTTATGCCCATGAGAGGGCATTTTAGTAAATAAATTTTTATGCAAGGTTTCAAGGAAGTGTTATGGCCTAAGAAAATTTATAGGTATTCTCTAGAATTAAAAGAAATTTATAGAGTAGACAGAAGAATTTTCTGAACTCCGGAAGGCCATAAAGAAAGCCGGAGAAACGTGGGCCAAGTAAATTCGGAGGAAGCTTATGAAACAAGTTTGATCCAATGGCTAGGATTTGATCTCCCTTTTCCTCCACCACTTTTATGACACTTGGCACCTTCTAGAAGATTGAGGTAAGTATGATGCAAGAGGATGATGCAATGATGATGCAAAAGTCCACTTGAACTTCCAAATTTGCCCTTACCCTTTCTATTAGCCACCAAGGGCATTTTGGTCCATTCAAGCCAACTTTTTTGGCTATAAATAGAGCCTCTTCCCCTTCATATTTTCAGCCAACATAAGTTTAAGAGGGGAAACTCTGCCAAAATTTAGAGAGAAAAATGTAGGGGTGAAGGCCAAGAAGAAGGAACAAAGTTCAAGCTTCAAGATCAAGGTATATGGTGGCTGTAGCATCTGATTTGATACCTATTTCGAATTAGTTACTGTGTGTATCTGATTCTGAAATTTTTCATTCTTAAAGTACACTTTGTGAGCTTTAAATCCATGGGTAGAACACTTCATTTGGATATGTGTACAATTTATGGTGATTTTTCAAAGTTAGAGATTGAAATCTGGAAACAGTGTTGAACTTTTAGAAGAGTGTCGAGTTCCGTACAATTCCGGTGCTGTTCGGTGTAGAATTGGTTCATGAAACTATTTTTCATTTAAATTTAACTTAATAATATTTCAGTGAGACTTGGAAGCACTCAATTTGGATTTTTATATATTTAATTATGAATTTTCAAAGTTGAGCAAAAATTCTGGAGATTCTGCGTGAACAGTACCCGCGAACCAAAATTTCCAGATTGAATCTAAGGCCATCTAAAGTGGTCCTAATTGACAAGAAATGGATCATAAGGATGGGAAATGATGAGATTTATGTTAGAAAAGCTAGAAAGAAAACCCTAAGACTAAGAGAAAGGGTTGAGGTTCAAGAGAGCTAGTTTTGAACTTTATGTAATCTAGTGGTCCTAATAGATTGTGTCATCATTATGGTTATGTTTAGGACCTTTGGAACATCCAAGAGGATGTTTAGTGATGTTGACCGAATTCCCACATGGTTGGAAAGTCAAGGGAGTCAAAGGAAAAGTAAGAGGAAAGCTTGAGGTGCAAGGTAGTGAACTTACCCTTTATGTGCTTGACATGGTATGCTTATGTGTTGGTTTGTATTTGTTGTTTGAATGATGTTGTGACATGATGATTGTTGCTGGAAATGCTGTTTTTAATATGCTCCCATGGCCATGCATTTTTATACCAAGCATAAAGCATGATGGCATGTCACTAGTTAACTTAAGTTTATGAAAAACTACATACCATACACTAGCATCCATCTTGTGCATGTATGTGGTAATGTTTGCTACTGAGATTCCCCCAAATCTCACCCCCTCCCTAACCAACCATTTAGGTCAATCAATGGTGGGCACTAATGGCATGAGAAGCAAGGAGAAGAAGTGGAGAGTTATTGATGCTAATGATTGATATTATTATTCAATGTATAATTCTCCTATGTTATGACTTATGTTGTGAATGCCATGTATTTAATTATAAAGCTTATGGTGTGTATAGGAATGTATGAGCATGAATGGGAAAAAGTAAGCCCATGTTAGGTATGCCAAAGAAATAAAAAGAATTAAAGTAAAGAGATGTTAAGGGATAATACGTAGGTCATGGAGCAGTTAGTTTCAAGCTTCAGTTTGACCTATCATATGAATGAGTTAAGTTATGAAATTTGGTATACTTATAGTGCACATCCCAAGATTTAAAATGAGTGGTAAATCACCTCATTTGGATGTGTATACGAAGAGATATAAATTTTCAAAGTTAAGGTGCAGAATCTGGAAAGTCCAGATTTTACCAAACGGATAGTAATCTTAATCCAATAAACTGTACGAATTGGGAAAGAATAAGTCCAATTGAGTATTTTTCCCTTAAAGTGCATTGAAAGAGCTTTCCGTAGAATTTTAGAACACCTCCATATGATTTTTCTAGAATTAGTTATGACTTTTCAAAGTTGGACCTGCAATCTGAAAACTGGATAGTGAACAGTAATTTTCCGAAAATTAACGTCCAAATTGAAATTCTTAATTTTAAGACCATCCAAAGTGATTTGGAATGGTTCTAAATGACTGCTAAGGTACTAAATAAGTAAGGTGTGACAACTAGCACCCGAATTAAACATTGCAATCACTGGGGAATTGTTAGTCATGATCGTATCTTGAATCATCTCCGAAGATTTCTGAGCTTCTTCCCCCATGAGAGTAAACACTTAGTCTTGGGTGTGTGGTCGTGCCTTTTCAGTGTTCTGCGGGCATTCTCTCGAGAAATGTTCAAGTTTGCCGCATATGTAGCAAATATTTGTCCAGCCATACATGGTTTGTCACCGTGATGCTTGCCATACTTTGCACATTCTTTGCCCTTTTATGGCTTGCCGCCTTTTGTAACATCCCAACTTTTGAGCCTAGAAGTACCAGAATTAGCCTGAAATGGGCAGACCACCAGACCCCTTATGGCAAGAGTCCCAGAGGTTCCCTGGAAGGATAAAGGGATTCCCAGAGACTTAATCGCAAAAGGAAAGTTTTTCGGGACTAAGGGAAGAGAAAGTTAGAGACTTAGATGAAGTCTCAAGGCCCAAGAATGAGAAGTTGAGATGAGTATAGGTCAAAAATTATGTTGGAAGCCTCAATGAGGTAAATTATGGGGTTAAGTCAAACCAGGGGCAAAATCATAATTTTGTAAAGTTTCGGGTCGGTAAGGGCAAAAGTGAAAATTATGCCAAAAAATTCCAGAAAAATCATAAAAAATAGAAAATAGCATGTTAAGGCCTGTATATGAAGAAAAATAACAAAAATGCCCTTGGATTGACTTTAAATGAATTTTTAATATTATGGCTCATTTTGAGGTATAAAGCGATATTTAATTATTTGAGCCATGAGGAGCATTATAAATATAAGTAAAAATAGGGATTCAGGAGTTAAGAGACTATAGAAAATTATAAAATTAGTCTTATCCCTAGAAGGCTCGCAGAATGGCTTTAAAAATATTTAAAAGCTAGTTATGCCGAAAAAGAGTGTTATACGAGAAATTCAAAAAGAAATAGCCACAAGTTGAGTTATGGCCCAAGAAAATTCATAGATTTTCTCCGAAATTTAAGGAATTTTATGATATTTCTGGATGAATTTTTGGAGCTTTGGATTGAATAAAATGCTCCAGTCAAATATTAAATAATTTTTGTCCCCTAAATAGGAGACAAAACAATAGAAAACATCTAAAGACCATCATAGTGGCACTGAGTCATCATGCTAAGTCACCAAATGCAATCATGACACCTACGAGTCATCATGCTGAGTTAGTAGAAGATATTTATGAACAGCATAAAAATCAGAACGCAATGCGGGAATATTTTAGACAGTCCTTTGTTTACCCGTTATAGTGAAATCTCTACTACGTGACTCGTAAGGTTAAGTAGCCTGTCAGTAGAGCTAATTATTTTCATCTATGTTCCTCTAAGATGGCACCATATATATACTTAATTAAGATGAGAAAATGGTGCCAGAACATGTCCTAGTGGTACCGAGTAAGTCAGGACTCAAAAAAGTTCCCGATACGGTGCATAATGGCAAAATAGATAGAGGAATGCCTAAGGGCTATATTTTGCACAAATTTTATATTAATTTCCTCCCTATTTTAATGAAAAAATGATGAAGGAATATGGAAGAGACAAGTGTATGGTTAGATAGGAAGAGAAGGGATTACGTGTACGGTTGAATGCAAGACACGTGTACGGTCAGATGCAAGACAAGTGTGCGGTTGGATTAAAGACATATGGCTTGATGATGTAAGCATGATGTCATCAAGATGAGGTAAGTATGATGTCATAGGATACATGTCATCACAAGATAAAAAGAGAAAATGGACGAGCTAGATCAAGCCACGTATTTTTAAGATCAACAGCCAAGATTCAGTCTTGTTTTCTATAAATACCCCTCCCCACCCCTCCATTTCGTCCAAGCTCCTTGTACCCATGGGGAAGCTCTTGTAAAATGGTTTCTAGAGAGTGAAAGAAGAGGGAGAAAGAAAGGCTAAGTGGTCCCAAACCAGATTAAGCTCTAAAACAAAGTATGTATGCCGTTTTTGATGTAGTTTTCACTACCCTTGTTGTTATTGAGCTTGGTTATGGATTTTAATGGTTTTTGGGAGCTTGAAATTCTAAGGGGGAATGCTGCGTGAAATTGATAATGTTAGGGAAAGATGAAATAGATGTTAGAAATATGTTTAAAGGCTTGGAAACAACAAGAATCAAGTGGTTCTGTGTTAATTTTGCAAGAAATCCAACTTTCCCTTAGTTTGTGATTCTGTTCGGTCTTGACTATTCTGAATGGTTAGGATTGGATTTTAATTGTTTTGAGCTTGAAAATAGATTCTACATGCAAAATAATGTGGGAATATCATGTGGAAATAATTTTAAGAAGGTTGGAATTGAAACTCAAAAGTTAGAGTTCAAGTTTGTTCAAGAAAGAATCAAGTAAAGATAAGTTGATGACTTGATTCTAATAATTGTTTTGCATAATGTATTAATGTGTTTAGGACCTTGGAACATCCAAGAGGATGTTTAATGGTGTTGGCCAAAAATCCCTAGGGTTGGAAAGACAAGGGAATCAAAGGAAAAGCAAGAGGAAAGCTATGTTACAAGTTAGTAAACTTTCCTATATTGTGTGCTGATATGTATGCTTGCATGATGTGGTTGTGTTGCCATGATGTGACTAAGCTATGATGAAATGTTTGCAAAGTTATGTTTACAAGTTTATGTTATGCTTTACCTTGGCAATATATTATGAAAGCATGAAATGCTTTAACTTACTTTCCATGGTATTCACATGTTAATGTTTGGGACATTATAACATGTCATGCATTTACATCATGTCTTGCATGCTTATGGGTAGTGTTTGCTACTGAGATTCTTCCAAATCTCACCCCTCCTTAACCAACCATTGAGATCAATCAATGGTGGGCAATAATGGCATGAGAGGCAAGGAGAAGAAAGTGGAGAATTATTGATGTTAATGAATGATGTTATTATTCAATGTGTAATTCTCCTATTATGTAATTTATGTTATGGATGCCAATTGTAACATCCCAAAATTTCTAACCTAGAAATAGAGAAATATGTCATACCCTGATATCTTTAGTATGATTAATGAAAGATTTAGGGCTGACCAAGGCCAGGTGAGATAAAAGATAGATAAACAGCACAACAATTGAAGTGAGAACTGAAAAAGGACCAAATTGTCATTTTTAAAATGATTGGTCTACAAAGGGCATTATTGTAATTAGTGTCTGGAAATCCTAAAAATTTCTAGTAAATCATGGAAAATAGAATTAATGCCGTAGAATGGTATTTGAGGTCTAGAAAGTAAATACAGGTTGAAAATAATTTATTAAAAATTGTTTTAATTATTAATATTGGCGAAATTAAGAAAAAATTAGCCAATATTAATTCTTAAAAATACTTAGAGATCTCAGAAAATTATGAAAAATTAAAGGATGAGGAGGTTAGCTTTAATTGAATTTAAAGCTAAATTAATATTGGTAGATTTTCTGTTTTTATAGAAATGACAATTTAAGGAGTTATAGAGGGAGAAAAATTATGAAATTAATCAGGAAATACCCCTTTACTGAGACATAATTAATGGTGAGCTGATATAAGAATTTTGAGATACTAGAATTTTTCGGCTATTAGATAAAATAAACCAGTACTATATTAAGACTCAGTGGACTGTCTGGACAACAGGGGTAATAAAATTTCCTACAGATGGACAACGACACATGTCATGCCTAAATTGGCCAAGAAAAGAAAAAAAAAAAAAAAAAAAGAAAATAATAAATCAAGATAGGTTAAAACCTAATTAGGTTTAAGTAAGATGATTAGGGTTAAGTCATCTTCCGTAGGATTGTGACATGTGGCGAACATGGTTCATTGGATGGCTAGGATTCAACCATCTACTTTTAAAAAGTCAAAAGTTTCTAGAAGGGTGATTAGCCAAGTTAATCAAGGGATTAAGAGAGTAAACCTTGATTAGAGCCTAATGAATCTTAATGGATAAGAAGAGATGACATAAGCCCTAATGACTCATCATCCAAGTGTCAACATACTAAGCTACATAGCCTAAGATTTGTACATGTGGAAAGAGGTAAAAATTGGAGGGCTAAGATTAAGTCTTATGCAAGAAGGGCATATGTGGAATTAGTGAAATATGAAGCCTATAAATATACCCTCACATGTTCATTTCATGCAAGACCTTTCAAGTAGGAAACCTCTTGCAAATTTTCATGTAGAGAGAGAAAGAGAAGAATTATAGTGAGAGAAAGTCATTTGGAAGCAAGGTAAGCTTCTAAAACTCTTCCATTTCAAGTTATAATGATGGTATGTTAGTTTTAGGCTATTTTAATGATGATAGAAAGTCATTTTTCTAAGGGGAAGTGCTACCCAAATTTTATCAAAATGATAGGGAATGGTTTAGATGAAGATTAAGCATGGTTAAAGGTTAAAGATTAAGTGGTTACATGTTAGTTTGGTTGAAAATCCTTTTCCCTACAAATATATATATGGTTTGGCCAAGCTAAGTCAATGGGAAGGGATTGGATTTTCATAAAACTAATATGATAAATGGATTCTACATAAAAAATTATATAGGAAAAACCCAAGAAAGTTCAAGAATCAAAGCTAGAAAAATAAACCCTAAAAATCAAGAAAAAGGGGTTTAAGGGGTTATGTTAAGTTGTGAAGTTGCAATGATACTTAATGTTGTGTCATTGATTGCCTAATAGGCTATACATAACAAAGGGGCAAAGATCTAGTCAAGAGGAAAGAGTTCAAAAGGAAGGAAAGCATTCAAGGTAGCTTTTGCAATTCATTATATTAGAGTGTCACCTTACTTTGTATGATTATGGCTGTGTTTTGCTAACCTGTTATGCTATGAGGTGGATGAGAATGTTATGTTATATGATGTTGCCTCCATGCAAATTATGTCTTGGCTTGTGCTATATTGAGTGCCATGAATGTTTATGATGATATGTCCTTGCCATAGCATGAACATAAAGTTAAAGTATGCATGCATGTAGCTTGATTTACAATGCATTGTGTGACCTTGATAATGTATGCAATTGCTACTAAGATTCCCCAAGAATCTTACCCCAATATTTAAACAAACCCTCGGGCCTTCAACATCTAAGGGCAAAGGAAAGGAGTTGGCTCTTACTTGAAGAGGTAGTAAGCCATAGTAGCTTTATATGGCTTTGAACCTTTATATTTTGGAGGAATGTAATATGAAGCATGCTTTATGTTTCCAATAGTATGATTAAGGTTAGAGGTATACAAGCATGAGTAGAATAGTCCAAGCATGATTAGAAATAGCTAATATAGCTAAGGAGAGTATGCTATGATATTAAGTGGTCAATTAAGTTACCCTTCCAAAGGGGGTAAAAAAGTCAACTAAAAGGGATTAAAGTTTGACCAATGACCATTTGAGTAAACAAGTGAATTAGGTTTTGAAATTTGGTGAGCAAAGAGATCTTATTTTTCTATTTAAAATGAGGGGTAGTTCACCTGATTCCGATAACCGAGCAGAAAGTTTTGCCTTTCCAAAGTTAGGCAAAAATCAAGTAAAATCCGAAAATGACCAAATGAACAGTAACTTTTTCACAGAAAATTGGGCTTGACTTCCAAGGCAATCAGTTCAGAAACTATTTTTCCTCAAAATTTTATCCAAAGAGCTTTCCGTAGAACTTAGAATCACTCAATTTCAATTTTTCTACAATTAGTTATGAATTTTTGAAGTTTGTCACATTTTAAGGTGACAATGAATAGTAAGCCGTAAATGAAAATTTTTAAACTTGATTTTTCATCATTTGTAGCCTTCAAAAGTGATTCCAAATTCTTCCACAAGATAAGTTATTTGGTATAAACAAAAGGTGTTAAACCAATGATACCATGTATTTAATTACAATGTTTATGGGATGAATAGAAATGTATGAGGATGATTGGGAAAGCATAAACCCAATTTATGTATGCCAAAGAAATAGAAAGAATTAAAGTAAAAAGAGGTTAAGGGATAAAACGTAAGTGATGGAGTAGTGAGTTTGTAGCTCCAGTTTGTCCTATCAAATGAATGAGTTAGGCCACAAAATTTGGCAGATTTATAGTACACATCCCAAGCTTTAAAATGAGAGCTATATCGCCTCAATTGGATGTGTATACAAGGAGATACAAATTTTCAAAGTTAAGGCATAAAATCTGAAAGTTCCAGATTTTGCCAAATAAATAGTAATATTTATTGATTAAACTGTATGAATTGGATAAGGATAAGTCCAATTGGATATTTTTTTCTTAAAGAGATTTCAAAGAGCTTTCTGTAGAATTTTAGAACACCTCAATACAATTTTTATAGAATTAGTTATGATTTTTCAAAATTGAACCTGAAATCTGAATTTAAACAGTAAATAGTAATCCGAGTAGTTATGTTGAAATTTTTAATCCACGGACTTGTATTTTGACCTACTTGAACCATAACGCTTACGAATGCATACTCTGAGGGGTTAAAAGTAGGATGTTTTACTTTCGTGTTCTTACGGTTGTCCCATGGTCGCTTTCTCTTCTTACTCATATTAGAAGAGGTACCACCTTGACCTCCCTGACCTCCCTTCTCCGTCCTGGGAGTAGTCTTGACTAGTAGATGATGGTTCAGGCTGCTTTCTATAATTCGACAGGCCTCAATTGCCTTGTTGAATTCTTTAAATTATCTGGGAGCAATCATCTCCCTCGAGGACTACTTTAGTCCCTGAACTATCTTCTCTGTCGTCCACTTCTCATCATCTCGGTAACGGAGATAGCTTGAATAGTGATAGAGATAGATGAACTTAGCTAGGTACTCGTCAAATGGTTCGTCATCTCTTTGCTTCAGAGTTAGAAATTCTGCTTCCTCTCATCTCTAACTGATCTCAGAAAATATTTTTCATAGAACTGCTCTAGGAACACTTCCCATGTCACCCTCGTGTTCTGAGCATCCAGAAGAAGTTCAATATTCTTCCACCAGCGATTGGCATCTTTCTCTAACTTGTAAATTGCTATCTAGGCCTTCCGCCTTATTGGGCAGTCAAATGAAGATCTTCTCTAGGCGATTAATCCAATCTTCTGCCACTTGGACATCAAACATTTAGTCAAATGACGGCGGGTTGTGTTTACAGAAGTGAGTCATCCACTGCTGGATGCTGTCAAGGTCTACTGTTGGCATTGCCAATCTAGGCAATTGTTCTGATGCTTGTGCTACGGAGGTTTCTTCCTCTAGCTGCTTCCTATTGAGGTTAGCCCTGACCCTACCACTACTGCAACTATTACAGCGTCCCTCTCTTGTTCCTGGCAAGCCTGTGCCACCCTCATATCCTTAATGGTCTTTTGCTATTGCTCAAGATGATCCAGAATTAACTATAGTGGATTAGGAGGAACCCTCACATCTTGAGTTGGGGGTCTCTCTAGCGAAAGGTTTTGTCAAGTTCTAACCATCGTGTTTAACTAATCGAATAGCATAACAAAGGAACAAGAAGTAAAACATCATGCTTGGATTTCATTTAACAACATATGCATACATCATTCGACGTTTGAACATCAGTCATAAGCAATACGGTTCAAAATATACATATACCAAGCAATGTCACCTAACCTACTAGGGTTAGCTGTACTAAAATACATCCTACGTTAGCGGTAGGAGGGTCCTAATTATCTAAAGAAAATGAATAATAACAAAGCCCTCGAGGCTTTGGATCCAATCCTCCATATCATCTCCAAGTATGTAGTTCAGGTAGACAATCTCATGAGTCCAGAAAGGGGTGTCAGGTAGGACCTCTACCATCTCTCTTAGCCAATCAAAAGGTTCCAGGTAAGGGTTGCCTGGTCCGTGGGCTTGGTACAACTCTCTTATGCCCTGGAGGTAATCTAGGTGTACTCTCAAGTTTGCGTCCACATTCTTCCTAATGTGATGCCCTAGAAACCTCAATTTGTCACTCAGCTTGCCTACACTATGAATCTCATGACTAGGAGAAGTTGGGGCAGGTATAATTGGTACTGTAGGTGCCACGGGTGTCACAGGGGCTAGGGGTATAACTGGTCAGATACTGGGTCCAGGAATGTTGCTTGGATGCACCTCTGGGGTAACAGGCTGTCTAATAGACTGAATGTAAAGGCTAAGGTCCAATGGTTCTTGGTACAAGCCAGTTACGAGATCTATCAGGTCACTAGTCCAAGAAGGTACAGTAACTGTTCTGCAGAAATCCCTAGCAGCTTAGCATAATGTGATAGACCTTGTCGCTAGGTAATCAAAGTTTTACTAGGGAAAATGCAGCAAGTGAGACACTACCTAGGTCATTCTTCACAAGGAGCCTTAAGTTGTATTTCAATTCTTAACAATTCACTATTAATTATCAAATTACCAAGATGAGAGCTTGAGTTCAGAAAAAGAGAAATCAAAACAAGAAACAAATCTAATGAAAGGTAAATTGCAATGAGATTCAGATGAAGATAGTAGTTCCCCTAGCAATTTATCCAACCTTCCTTGTTCAATCTTATAATTTGGAGTCTCTTAATGTCAATTAAATGGATAGATTCAGCTACTGCTCAAATCTCTCTTAACATAGATCAGAAACAACTATCTTACTAGATTCATTGTTTTGATCTATGAGAAGGAAAATCAATTGACAAGAACACTTGAGAAGCAAGTTGCAATTCTCTAAGAATGACCACAACTGTGAATCATCAATATATTCAACCAAAATTCAGATTTACAGAACAACAGTCCAAGTAAAACGAATTAGATTTACAAATCAACAGAGAATCCTCTATTCAACTGAACTAAAGGACACAACTCACATCTGAATGTTCAATCAGATCTAAATTCCAAGAAACATAAATCTAATCACTCAATCTTCATTCTAATCACAATTGTTCAACTGAAACAAATGACTCTTAGAATAGAAGGTAGAAAATAGATCTGAAATGACTCCCTGTTTAGCTCCATGAACTCAGGTCAGCTTCATTGCTAGAAGAACTTGGAAATTCAGCTACTCATACTCTGGATTAGGGTAGAAACAGCAAGAATTGATGAAAGATCCATGGTTGATCGGTGGAAATTGATGGAATTGGACGAAAATGGAAGAGAGAAATGAGAGAGGGCGGAGAGAGCAAGAAATTCGCGTCTGGGGAGAATGGGTAACTGAATATCTCCTTCTGGCTGAAGCGCGCGACTCTGGTTTTAAATCTGAAATTTCGGTCATCCGCCGCGGCGCCTCCTTCAATCCGCCGCGGCGCTTTGCCTGTACGGTGTCGTTTTGATTAATGATCCTGAGCTTCATGAAAACCTCCGTCCGCCGTGGCGCCTTAGTCCATCTGCCGCGGCGCTTTTCACCGAGAGTACCTTGGAAATCCGCCGTGGCGCCTCAGACAGAATGGCGAAAATGCTACTGAAACTTCCTGAAATTCATGCCAAAGCAGGGATCAAAAGTACACACAAATAAAATCATATAAAAACATGTAAAAACACTTGCAAAACCTCATAATTCTTCTCACCAACTCTTATGCACAATGGAAGCTAATTATGCCCAAAGTATGCAATTATAGATGGCAAAAGCATGAGTTTAGGGCTAGAAATATATGCAAATAATGAGACTTATCAACTCCCCCACACTTAGCTTTTGCACTCCTGGGCAAATCAAGTCTAAACTTGTTGTGAAAGAGAAGGATGAGAGAAAGGAATAAGCAAGCTCAAAAGTTCAGGTTACAACTGCAACCAACAATGATTCTTCAACCAATATCCATCCATGGAACATTCTAATGCAAGAAATCAAGCAATGATATGTAATTTAATCCAAGTGAATAAGATATAGAAGACCACACGGGAATTAGTGTATCGCTCAACTAACAAGTATCAAAGGTTCTTTCACTCAATTCACTTATTCAAATGCTCTACCATATGCTTGTAATAGCTCTACCTCTCCACCACTTAAATACATAAGCACTCAAGAATCAAGAGGACTTTTGTGGGTTGTAATGTAAGGGTGAGGAAGAAATGCACAAGAATGCATAGAAGGATAGAGATAATATGTGAATCAATGTGTAGAATTCAATAGCATTAGTAATGTTCAATTTAAGGGTTGATTTCTTGATCTTGAATTCCTAAGCTATAAAGGTGCTTTTATTCCCACTTTCTTTTCTTTTCTTGCCTTTTCATTTCTTTTCAACTTTTCTATTCTCTTTCTCTTTTTGTTTTTTTTTTTTTTCTTTCTTTCTTTTACATTCACATGTTTCTTCTTTTCTTTGTTGTTGTTTTTTTTTTTTTTTAAAGTTCAAGTATGCATCTCCTCATATCAATCCATCAATTGAATCCATCAAAATGCTAGTGAATTCTAAAAGGAATTAATGAAATGAAATATGCATCCTTGTAGGAAAGAGGTTTTATAAATGAGAGTGAAATGAATGGAAAATTCAGCTAAAAGGCTCAAATGGGTAACAAGGGATAAATCATGTAGGGGTTGGCCATTTGGTCTAAGTAGCTAATTTGAATGAATGCCTCAATCATGTTCAAGAGTACTAATGTTGCATGTGGTCTTGATTAAGAACTAAGACAAGTTCTAGAGAGCATAAGAAACAAGTGAATGCACACATCAGAAATGAATATAAAGGCTCAAAGAATCCTTCCAACTAGGCTTTGTCTTCCATATTCATTCACTCAGCTAAAGAACACATCATGCTTAATCTTATGCATTAGAAAATTTCACTTCAGGATATTAATTTCCAAATCAAATCAGTCACAAATGTAACATTAGAATTCCTGAAGCAAGCTTAAACCTTCAAAAAGTTTTTGAAAACTGAGGTTCTACAAAGACACAAAACACACAAAAACACAACATTCACTCCCCCACACTTGATCCTTGCATTGCCCTCAATGCAAATTTGAACAAAAGATAGCAAGGAAAATTGGTAAAGGAAGGAATGGAAAGAAACAACAGAACACTTCAAAACAAACTAAAAACAACCTACACTTGCTACTAGTTATGCCCTCCCCCACACTTGTTCAAAAATGGAGTTCAAGAATGATAATAATCAAATAAACACAGACTAAAGTGTGTAAGGAAGGGGACAACCTGGAATTATGGTGGATCAAAATTCTCCTTGTAAATTTTGAGCAGGTGGCCATTGACCTTGAAAGTTTACTGCTCTTCTCATCTAGCAGCTCTATCATGCCAAACTTGTGGACCTTAGTGACCAAGTATGGTCCTTCCCATCTAGTGCTCAACTTCCCAGGTTTAAATGTGAATCGTGCTTTGTACAGCAACACTTTATCTCCAACCTTGAAAGTCTTCCTTAGGATTTGCTTGTCATGGATCATCTTCGTCTTCTCCTTGTAGAACCTGGAATTCTCATATGCTTCAAGTCTCAACTCTTCAAGTTCCTGCAATTGCAATAATCTTTCCATACCAGCAGAATCAAAATCAAGGTTACATGCTTTTACAGCCCAAAGAGACTTATGTTCAATCTCAACCGGTAGGTGACACATCTTACCATAAACCAATCTATAAGGAGACATGCCTATTGGGGTTTTAAATGCAGTTCTATATGCCCACAAAGCATCATCTAATCTAGCACTCCAATCCTTCCTAGATGGTTTAACTATTCGTTCCAACACCTTCTTGATTTCTCTATTTGCATTTTCAGCTTGCCCATTACTTTGGGGATGATAAGGTGTGGATGTCTTATGTGTCACACCATACTTGGTGAATAACCCTTGTAGCAATTTATTACAAAAATGAGTGCCATTATCACTAACTACTGCTCTAGGAATGCCAAATCTAGAAAAGATGTTATTTTTCAGAAATTTTAAAACAGTAGCAGCATCATTCTTTTTGGTTGCTATGGCCTCTACCCATCTTGAAAGGTAATCAACTGCAAGAAGAATGTATGTAAAACCCATAGAAGGAAGAAAGGGGCCCATAAAATCAATACCCCATACTTCAAACACCTCACAGAAAAGCATTGGGTGTTGGGGTAATTCATGTTTCTTAGTTAGGCTACCAAATCTTTGACAAATATCACAATTCTTGCAATACTCATAAGAGTCTTTAAAGAGTGATGGCCAATACAAACCAGCTTCCAATATTTTTCTTGCAGTCTTGTTAGCACTAAAATGACCTCCACAAGTTTGAGAGTGGCAAGCATGCAGGATGTCTTGAAATTCTTCATTTGGTACACATCTTCGAATGATTTGGTCGCTGCATACCTTCCAAAGGATTGGAGGATCCCAAATGTAGTGCTTAGACTCACTCTTAATCTTCTGCATCTGAAAATGAGACAAAGAGGGGGAATTAGACCAGCAACTAAAAAGTTGACAATATGGCAATACCAAGGTTCCAAGAGAGACAAGGCAGAAACAGAACAATCCTTAAACTCATCACAAACAGAATCTGAACCGATTACTCCCCTTGTAGTTTCTGGTAAGCGACTTAGATGGTCAGCCACCACATTTTCTGCTCCAGGTTTGTCTTTGATGTCAATGTCAAACTCTTGGATCAACAACATCCACCTTAAGAGCCTCGGTTTGGATTGTGGCTTGCTGAAAAGATACTTGACAGCAGAATGATCAGTGAAAACAGTAACCTTAGAGTTAATTAGGTAAGGTCTAAACTTGTCTAATGCAAAAACAATAGAAAAGAGCTCCTTTTCAGTAGTTGTGTAATTAGTTTGAGCCTTATCTAGAGTCTTTGAAGCATAAGCAATAACCTTGGAAGCCTTACCATCTTTTGTCCCAAAACTGCACCCACTGCATTGTTAGAGGCATCACAACACAATTCAAATGGTAAATTCCAATTAGGGCAAGTCAAAATAGGTGGAGAAGTCAATCTGGATTTAATCTCATCAAAAGACATTTTACACTCATCAGTGAAATCAAAGGAAGCATCTTTTTGCAGCAATTTAGACATTGGAAAAGTCACTTTACTAAAATCTTTTATGAATCTTCTATAAAATCCAGCATGGCCTAGGAAAGATCTAAGCTCCTTAAGATTTGTTGGATAGGGTAGAGAGGAAATTACTTCAACCTTTGCTTTGTCTACCTCTATTCCCTTTTCAGAAATTAGGTGACCTAGAACTATTCCTTGTTGAACCATAAAGTGACATTTTTCAAAATTCAGAATAAGATCCTTTTCAACACATTTTGATAGAGCTTTTTCCAAATTCACTAAGCATTCATCAAAATTATTTCCATAGATGGTAAAATCATCCATAAACACCTCAATTCCATTCTCTAGCAAATCACTAAATATGGATAGCATACACCTTTGGAATGTGCCCGGTGCATTGCAAAGTCCAAATGGCATTCTTCTATATGCAAATGTGCCAAAGGGACAAGTAAATGTAGTCTTCTCTTGATCTTGAGGTGCAATGGGAACCTGAAAATAGCCACTGAAACCATCAAGGAAACAATAGTGAGATTTACAAGCTAATCTTTCAAGCATTTGATCTATAAAGGGTAGAGGAAAATGATCTTTTCTTGTAGAATCATTAAGCTTCCTATAATCAATGCAAACACGCCAAGAATTCTGGATTCTAGTGGGAATTAATTCATTTTTTTCATTCCTAACCACAGTGATCCCACTTTTCTTAGGAACAACCTGAACTGGACTTACCCACTCACTATCTGAAATAGGGTATATGATACCAGCACTAAGCAGCTTTGTTACTTCCTTTTTAACAACATCAAGTATGAGTGGGTTAAGTCTTCTTTGAGGTTGCCTTATGGGTTTTGCATTTTCATTTAACAATATTCTATGAGTGCAAATTGAAGCATTAATACCAGGAATATCTGCTAAAGACCACCCAATTGCACTTTTATACCTTTTCAAAACAGTAAGTAACTGAGATTCTTCAATATCAGTTAAAGAGTTAGAGATTATCACCGGGAGTCTTTCATTTTCAGCTAAAAATGCATATTTCAGTGTTGATGGCAAGGGTTTAAGCTCCAATTCAGGAGGTTGAACTACTGAGGGTATCAGTTTCTTGAGCTCCAAGGTAGTGCAATTATTTCCAGATTGCTTCAAAGCTTCAATACCAAAAATTTCAGTTGTACATTCATCCTCATGTGAGTAACTCTCCTTAGTTGGTCCCTGCAACAATGCATTTAAAACATTTGTAAATCCATGTGAAAACTCAAAGTTAGATGCAGAATAATCTTGAGGAATTCCAATTTCAGAAGTAAAATTAGATTGCAAAAGTGCACTCCCTATGCTGCATATTTCGGCAAATTTGGTTGGTGTCATGCTTAATCTCCTAGGGTTGGGAGTAGCTGCACTTCGCATGATTTCCAAGAGGTGTTCCAATTCTGCATGGTTAAAGAAATTAAGATCAAGTGACTTGTAAACAGGATTGGAATACAAAATGTGATAAGAATTTAAAGACAAATCCTGTTGTTCAGAAGGTTCAGCTGCATGCTCCTTGAATGGAGGTTCATCCATGAGACTTGGGCTGGCCTTGCAATTATGAGTCTTGTGCCCTTCACCTTCCCCTTCTTGTATAGGAGTTGATTCACTCTCTTGTGCTGTTGAGAAATCTACAAGCAATCTTTTTGCAAGTTGTTCATCACTTGACAGTGTGGAGTTAGCGTCAATGGAAGACTTAATAGATGAAACTGAAGACAACTCATTCCAAGTGGAAAGCCAGCCATCAATTTTAGAATCAATGCTAGGCACATCATCAAGGTGTGAAGAAAAAGAAGATGAAGGAGAATATATGGAGGAGAAAGAGACGAAAGAATCTTCAGTATCATCATTGCTATCATGCTCAAAAATAGATTCACACTCATTTTCAAGTGACACATCAATCATATTAAGCCCTAACAGAGAATAATCCTCATGTGGATGTTTCATCATCTCATACATGTTAAATTGAATTTCTTGTCCACCAAATTCCATTTTTATAATTCCATCTTTCATGCAAATCATGGTGTTGGCGGTTCTTAGAAATGGCCTACCCAAAATTAATGTGCTTTCACTTATGGCCTCATTAGTCATATCTAACACATAAAAATCAGCAGGAAATACAAGGTCCTTTACTTGAACCAAAATGTCTTCTAAGATTCCCTTGGGATTCCTAATAGACTTATCAGCTAGTTGCACTAAGACACTTGTAGGTTTCATGATTTCAACTCCCAAAGCATAATAAACAGAACTTGGCATCACATTGATAGCAGCACCCAAATCTAGCAAAGCTTTAGAAATATGAAACTTACCAATTTGACAAGGAATGGAGAAAGCTCCTGGATCTTGGCATTTCACAGGTAATTGAGCTTTAAAAAGGGCTGAAACATTAGGGCCAACTTGCACCAATTCATTAGTTTTAAACTTTCTTTTGTTAGTGCAAATGTCTTTTAAGAATTTTGCATATTCAGGCACTTTCTTCAACAAATCCAGCAAAGGAATGTTAATTTCTACTTTACTAAAGAAATCTAAAACTTCTTTATTTTGTTTTTCTTTTGCAACCTTCTGCCCAAACATAAAAGCTTTAGGAAAAGGTAGATCTTTCAAGCTTACCTCCTTACCTTGACTTTCCGGTTTATTGCTCTTGTGAGCATCTTCAACTTTCTCTTGCTCAATCTTTCCATTGTCCTGGTTAGGATCTGAAATTCTTGAAGAAAGTTGCTCCAAATTCTCTCCTAATGGTGCTTCATGGATGCCTTCATTATCCTGAATTAAAGAGCTTGCTTCATTTGTGCAACCTTCAGTAGCTACACTTCTAAATTCAGCTTCCTTTCTTTCTTGTAGAAGTTGCTTCTCTCTTAAGCTTTCAGATTCCACATTTGGTGATGTCCTTTTCTGGACAGAGCTTCTTTTAGTGCAATGATCTTCCTCCAAGTCAGATTCTACATCATTTTCATTGAATGTCACCTTTCTTCCACTCCTCAAATTTATGGCATTCAATGACTTGGGATTAATCACAGTATTGGAAGGCAAAGCTCCACTTGTTTTTGCTTGAAAACTGCTGAGATTATCTGAAATTTGGGTCACAAAGTTAGCCAAGTTTGCAGTCTTAGTCTCCCATTGTTCCACCCTATTCTCTATGGCAGCCATTCTTGCATCAGATGCAGTGGTATGCTTATCAATTCTGTCCATTTGAGATGCCATAGCACTGAGATTAGCATTCATACTGTTCATGCTTTTCAACAAAAGGGACATGTCATCACTCCTTGAATTACCAACTTCTTGAGTAGCTTGGGAAGGAACCATAGCTTGTTCTGAATGTTGACGTTGCTGGAACCTATTCTGCATGAATCTCTCCTTGTTGTTCTCTCCTCCTCCCCATCTAAAATTGGGATGATCCTTCCATCCTTCGTTATAAGTGTTGGAGAAAGGGTTCCTTTGCTGATATTGACCGGCTCTTTGTTGATACATGGCTGACACTTCTTCAAATTGAGAAGGGCAAGATTCAGTACAATGCATCATAGAACCACAGGAGTCACAAGAGGGAGCTACCAAGGCTTGAGATGTTCCCATAGCACCACATTGTTTAGTTGACAAGAGTTGCTCCATCCTAGTCATTCTCTTGTCCATTCTTTCTGATAAGGCAGCAAATTGAGAGTCTAAGTTAGTAGGATTTGACCTTAAAATTTCATTGACAGATTGGTTATCCCTTGTGCTGAATTGCTGATTGTTGTTGGCCATCTTCTCCAATAATTCCCAAGCATTGTGAGGAGTCAAATCAAACAGTGAACCATGGGCTGCAGCATCTATTGTGTTCTTGTGATGAGATAGCAAACCCTCATAGAAATATTGGACTAGATTAGACTTGCTGATTTGATGATTTGGACATTTAGAAAGCATGGCTAGAAATCTTGTCCAATACTCATACAAGGTTTCTCTACTATCTTGTTGAACTCCATAGATAGCCTTCCTCAATTTAGATGTCCTTGATGCAGGAAAGTACTTCTCTAAAAAGGCCTTCTTAAGTTGCTCCCATGTAAGTGTTGTGAAGTGCTGAGGTAGACTTTGCAACCATTCTTTGGCATTTCCCTCTAATGTGAAGTGGAAAGCTCTCCTTAGCACATCTTCCAATTGAGCACCATGGGGCTTCATAGAGGAACAAACCGCATGCATATTCTGAAGGTGTCTATATGGATCATCCCCTGCAAGACCAAGGAATCTTGGTAAGGCATTAATCAAAGTACCTTTTAGTTCAAAATCAGCTTCAAAGTTATAAAAACCACATGGATCACAGTTCACACTTGAGTTATTAATTTCTCTAATGCTCCTATTCTCCTCATCTCTATTCAATTGAATATTAGCATTATGGAGAACATTTTCAGCTTGCCTTTCATTTTGAGGTCTATTTGTAGCATCACCTCTCTCAGTTTGGGCATTGTTATTATTTTGCTCCATCACAAAATGATTGTCTATAAACCCTCCTAAAGTAGAGTCAGATTCTGAGGAAGAACAAGATTCAACTTGAGGAAGAGAGTCACTCACTATAGGTTGCTTACTAAACTCAGCTATTTGTTTGGTTTTCTTGATTTGCCTAAGAGTTCTATTGATTTCCCAATCAAAAGGTAAAAGACCCTTATCCTGGGACATGCAACTAAAGAACACTAGAATAGACTAATAAAATAAATGTGAAAAAGCAATTAGACAAAAGACAGAAGTCAAAGAGAGAACAAAAAGCTAAGAGGGGATCAGGTGAAATCCGCCGCGGCCCTTTAACAGATCCGCCGCGGCCTCTATTACAGAGACAGTTGCCGAGCTGAAAATGGACAGGCGCTGCGGCCTCTGGTGCAATCCGCCGCGGCGCTTGTTACAGAATTGATTCTGTGAAAGGCGCTGCGGCGCCTGATGATATCCGCCGCGGCGCTTGGTACTGATAAACCAGATGGACGAATTCTGCAGCAGCTTCTGACACTGTTCACACCTTCACTCCTGCAAATTGAACCCCTTAACACAATGGTATTAGTTTGTCAACAAGAAAAATATCTTAAAAGCATAAAAACAACCAACCATCATTAGGTTAAATGGAAGAACAATTAAAAGGGAAAAGGTTGCTACAGCAAGGATTCAAACAATTCACAGCCTACTCAATTGTGTTAACTCCTTGACAACCTATGGAATGAATTTGAAACACAGCAAAAAGGGAAACTACTAAACAACAAAGCACAAAAGTGAAAATGCAACACAACTCAAAAACACTAAAGCTACTTTTTCTGAAGTTTTGGGTTTTCAAACATGAAAATTTTCTTGGCACACCAGTGAATTGCTCAGAACCTCAACAAGTAAGGCTCCCCGGCAACGGCGCCAATTTGATAGACCTTGTCGCTAGGTAATCAAAGTTTTACTAGGGAAAATGCAGCAAGTGAGACACTACCTAGGTCATTCTTCACAAGGAGCCTTAAGTTGTATTTCAATTCTTAACAATTCACTATTAATTATCAAATTACCAAGATGAGAGCTTGAGTTCAGAAAAAGAGAAATCAAAACAAGAAACAAATCTAATGAAAGGTAAATTGCAGATGAGATTCAGATGAAAGATAGTAGTTCCCCTAGCAATTTATCCAACCTTCCTTGTTCAATCTTATAATTTGGAGTCTCTTAATGTCAATTAAATGGATAGATTCAGCTACTGCTCAAGTCTCTCTTAACATAGATCAGAAACAACTATCTTACTAGATTCATTGTTTTGATTCTATGAGAAGGAAAATCAATTGACAAGAACACTTGAGAAGCAAGTTGCAATTCTCTAAGAATGACCACAACTGTGAATCATCAATATATTCAACCAAAATTCAGATTTACAGAACAACAGTCCAAGTAAAACGAATTAGATTTACAAATCAACAGAGAATCCTCTATTCAATTGAACTAAAGGACACAACTCACATCTGAATGTTCAATCAGATCTAAATTCCAAGAAACATAAATCTAATCACTCAATCTTCATTCTAATCACAATTGTTCAACTGAAACAAATGACTCTTAGAATAGAAGGTAGAAAATAGATCTGAAATGACTCCCTGTTTAGCTCCATGAACTCAGGTCAGCTTCATTGCTAGAAGAACTTGGAAATTCAGCTACTCATACTCTGGATTAGGGTAGAAACAGCAAGAATTGATGAAAGATCTATGGTTGATCGGTGGAAATTGATGGAATTGAACGAAAATGGAAGAGAGAAATGAGAGAGGGCGGAGAGAGCAAGAAATTCGCGTCTGAAGGGAGAATGGGTAACTGAATATCTCCTTCCGGCTGAAGCGCGCGACTCTGGTTTTAAATCTGGAAATTTCGGTCATCCGCCGCGGCGCCTCCTTCAATCCGCCGCGGCGCTTTGCCTGTACGGTGTCGTTTTGATTAATGATCCTGAGCTTCATGAAAACCTCCGTCCGCCGTGGCGCCTTAGTCTATCCGCCGCGGCGCTTTTCACCGAGAGTACCTTGGAAATCCGCCGTGGCGCCTTCCCAAATCAGCCGTGGCGCCTCAGACAGAATGGCGAAAATGCTACTGAAACTTCCTGAAATTCATGCCAAAGCAGGGATCAAAAGTACACACAAATAAAATCATATAAAAACATGTAAAAACACTTGCAAAACCTCATAATTCTTCTCACCAACTCTTATGCACAATGGAAGCTAATTATGCCCAAAGTATGCAATTATAGATGGCAAAAGCATGAGTTTAGGGCTAGAAATATATGCAAATAATGAGACTTATCATAATGCTCGACGTAATCGTTAGAGCTCACTGACAAATGGCCTGGGCTAGCATCTCCCATAGACCATTCCACCGGATCCTCCTCTTCAGTGAGATCGATTACGTTAAGATCCCAATCATTGACCGATGGCTCAGATCTAGGATCCCAATCCATTATGGTTTCCATTTCGATTCCTATAAAAGCTTCTCAGTTCCTCCTTAACCAACCCCAATATCTAACAAATAACTTAAGCAGAGCGTTCTATCCTATGCCAGAACCTTCGCTCTGATACAAAAAATTTTACACCTTACTATCGTATCGACTTACGGTTCAATCAAAACCATTTTTGACCACATTATATGGCCTTAGGCTCAAATTTTTCACAAAAATGCTGATTTTCATATTTTTACTATTCATTTGGTAAAAATCCAATTTTCTAGTCTAATTTCAAAAAAAATCATAACTTAATCTAGAAAAATCAAAATGGAGTGGTTTAAAATTCTGTGAAAAGCTCTTTGAATGCTCCTTCGAGGAAAAATAAACTTGTAAACCAATTTCATTTGAGAAAGTAATTTAATCTAGCATGCTTATCATTGGGCAAACTCAATCATGCAAAGGCCAAAGCAAGAAAGTGCAAAGAACAGCCACATCACAATCAAGAAAGTTCATCCATATAATAGCAATTAATCATGCAATAATCAACAATGCAAAGTTAATGTTAGTAGTTAGGTTAAACTTTGCTACCTTGCTCCAAAGACTTGAACTTTCTTTGTTTTTCTTCCTTCCCTTCACAAATTTCAAACCCTAACATAATAAACCACAAAAAGGTCAACAAGATCACCAACCATTCTATATAAAAATCAACAACTTAACTCAAGAATTTCTTAAACCCTTTCAAGGCTTCCTTCTTTGTTCTTGAATTTTTAGAGTTTGTTTCTTTAACCTTAAAAATTCCCTCTTAACTTATTCCTACATGGTTTTTCATGTAGCTTCCAAATATGTGCTTGGATTTAAGAAAATAAAAGTCCTTCTTCTAGTTTTGAACTGACCAAACCAATAGGGTTTATTTTCCAAAAATTGCAACTTTGATTCTAATGCATCCAACACTTGTTGTTTAGGTTTACCCTACACCATTTTTCATTTTGAACACAATGGAAGCCTCAAAACATTGAAAAACTCATCCTAGGGTCTAGTTCCTAGGTTGGCTGAAATGGATCTCAAGAAATACAACAAAGAAAACCCTTCAAAAACAACCTATAACCACTTGTAACCACTAGGAACTACTGTACTTTGAAGTGTTCAAAGAAGATTGAACAACAAAACTTCCTCCCCTACTATATATATGATTCAACCAGCATAAGAAAAAGGAGAGAACCATAAATTTTAACCATACAACCTAAGCAAACAAAGCAAGGCACAACTTAGAACCAAAAACTAACCTTGAACCTTGGTTGGATGATCAAAGTTGGTGCCTTTTCTCTTGGTTCTTCTTCAAACTCTCTCTTGCTCTCACTTTCTCTCTTTTGGCTGAATAAAGGTCAGAAAAATAGGGGGAGGAAGGGCTCTTTAATGAGCAAAATATCCCAACTATCATCATTAATGAAAATCCAAGGGTCATTACCCCCTTTAATCTTGCATTCTCTTTCTTAATTAACTAAATCCAATTGAAATTAATTACTAAAAGTCAGAATCCTCTCTATTTGAGGTGTGACACTTGGCAAATTCAAATCCTCTCTATTAGGGGCTTAACACATGGCAAAATGTGAGCTATTTAAAGTGCAAGACTCTAGCTTCACTTTATCGCCTGGACTTTGAGTTTAATTTCTTTTCTATAATTTGGTCATAAAACCAATTATATAATCTTATATAACTCTCAAAGGATATCATCCTTATTTTTCCTTAATTTTCTAAGACTTGAAAATATTTTTCCATAATTATTTTTGACCAATTTTCCTTAGTTATTCAAATTTTCATAATTGACTTGGAAAACCATAATAATTATTTTCCCTCAAAATTCTTCTATTTCTCCTTATCATTTTTTTGCCCTTAATTATTTAGGAATATTTCTTATTCCTAATTATCCTATTACTGGATGTGACAGAATGTGCTAATATATCTGTTAACGGTGACTACTGGCTGTGGTAATTGTTATTACTCCATTATATAGAGGACTTGGTATGAAGCCTTATACGGTAGGTAGTACTGATCACCACTGTAATGGATTGGACTAAGTATAAGCAATGTTTACAGTCCAAAGGTAATGAATCAAGTTTGAAGGTGAATAAATATGATTGGTAAAAATGGTCAATCGCATATAGTAAATAGAAGGGATATGTGGACAAGGATATACAGGCATGAGAAAGGGACCATTGAAGATTATGGTTAGAGATACTAACCACAGGAATGGTTCACACCCCTAAGGCGAAATAGTTAACACTAGAGACTCTCCCAAATTTTGTTAAAAGATAAGCAGGTAGCTTATAAATTGGCCCTACCCCCTAATTCTGATTAAATGCACGACCTCTTCCATGTTTCTTAACTGAAGAAGTATCAACCAGATTTCTATCATATGTTGAGATATGAGGACCTCACACTGCAAGATAACTCAACATTTGAAGTAAAGCCGGTAAAGATCATGGAACGGCGAATTGAGCAGCTGTAAAGTAAAACCAGTATGACAGGCAAAGGAGATCTGGGAGGACTTGACACAAGAGGAAATAGCATGGGAAAGGGAAGACGACATGAAGAGCAGTCAATCGGAGTGTTTCATCTACAATATATGTAAATTTTAAGGACGAAATTTATTTAAGGGGGAGGAAATATCACATCCCGCCAAATTTAATATTGATAGAAGGGATAAAAAATTTTAGTTAAAGGCTAATATGGAAGGTAGACTGGCTGATTAAGCCAGGCATGACATAAGATCTGGATAAGGTTCGGACCGGTATTTTTGAAATTATCGGTCTAGGAATAGCAAAATGGGAAAATTTAGGAAAAATTCTAGAAAATTCTCAAAAAATAGTAAAAAAAAAGTAAATTAGAGGTTGTGGAACCTTAATGGAGGCCCTAAAAGTGAAAATGGTATGAAAATAACTTATTACATAATTTCTTGAAAACAAAGGTTTTTCAGGAAAACAATGGGAAGTTGAAGGAAAATAGTTATTTTAAATAGTTAGAAGCCTCAATAAATTTGGGAAAAATAATTATCTAAATATTTGATTGAATTTATAAAATTAATTTCAAGCCTCAGAAGTGGAGGAAATTATTTTAGGGAATTTATTTCCTGCAGTTTTACCGATTAAGGGCCTATTCAAAGAAAATTCAAAATAAATAGTTAGAGGTGGAGAAAAATCCTAAAACTTTTCAGATCATATCCTTTTATGAAAAGAGGATTTTTTATCAAGAGAAATGAATTTTTAGATGCCTAGAAAAATTATGAAATGTTACTAGTGAATAGTAACTGATAATGTTTTGAAATGGTTTGAGATTGTGAGCTGGTTTGAGCCATCTTTTTGGGCTATCCTAAACTATTTGTGGGCCCCACATTGAGCCCAAAGATGGCTCAATTTTGTGCAGTTTCCAAACCCTTCAAGTTAATTGGATTTAAACCCAATTTCAGTCAAAACGTTAGGAAGAAGATTCTAGAGACTGGACACTTGTCATGATTTGAAAATTTGGGCATTGGACTATAGCCACATGGCCATTTTTCTGGCCAAATTTCATCCACAAGTGAGCAGAGGAAATCAGATTTTCTTTTCTATAAATACCCCCTCAAAATACCTAAAAATAGGAAGAAAACTGGAAAAACAAGGGGAGGTGCTGCCATTTCATTTTCTTGAGCTGGAAACTGATTTTGATAAGTGCTTTTGGACAAGAAATCATCAAGCTTTAGTCAAGGATTCACGAAGGTATGTCTAAGCTTTACTATGGTTGAGATCAAAGCTTGTTTGGTTAGGTTTTTGAATTGAAATTCCAAGAGGGAGATGCTGCAATTTTTGTTCAGCATGCTTATACTTTAGGAAAGGACAAAAACCTTAAATATGATATGAAATAAGCATGTTTAAATGGTGTTTGAATTGACTTTTGGAAGAAAACTAAGATAGGGTCCTTAATGGTTCAATTCGGCCACTATGCTATCTTGAGGTAGGAATTTGTTTTGATGTGTTTTAATGATTTTAATCAGTTCAAAAGGTGTTTTTGTGTAGAAAAACACCAAGGGAAAGTGTTTGAAATCATTAGAATCAAAAATGAAATTTTTTAAACATATACTACCCTATTTGGCCAAGCTTAAATGAAAGGGAAGGAGTTTGATTTTCATAAATCTGAATTGATATTTGGATTCCACATGAAAAATTGTGTAGAAATGGACCAAGAGATTAATGAAAAATAAAGAGGAAGTAATTATGTCAAAATTCAAGGAAAAGAGGTTTAATTGAGTTTAATGTCAAGCATTAATATGTATGCTTGAATTATTGATGAATTGGAATGTGTTTATGCATGAATTGATAGGCATTGTGCAAGACAACAAGAAGGAACCTAAAGGAATTGAAGAGGCCAAATTGGTTCAAGTATAAAAGAGGTAGCTCTGAATCTAATTTGATTGTTTTTTTGCTTACTTAATATGTATGTGTTGCTTGCTTTATGTTTCTATGAATTGATTGATTTATACTATGGTATGTGTTAGATTTAAGGTTTTGATGATAACAAATTGGATAATCTGTGTTTTAGTAAATTGATCAATCACCTGATCGATCAAGGATTTATCGATCACTTGTTAGATAAAGTTCATATGAAAACTAATAACTTTGCAGAAATTTTAATCGATAACCTGATGGATAAACGAAGTTAGTATGTGTTGATCGATTAGTTGATCGATCATCATTAACAATGTTTTGTGTAGAAGTTTACCGATCATTATTAATCAATTTATCATTAATCTAATGATTGAACCTATAAGATAATGGGACATAATTTTGGTAAGTATTTATCGATCACTTGATTGATAAATAGGTCATCAATAAGAAGATAGATAAATGGTAAAGCTCTTTCATTTTGGTTGTATTCTATTTCTTTCATCATTTATCGATCACTTTATCGATCAGAGATTTTTCGATAACATGATCGAACATTGCTTAATAACCCACTCGATATGTCCCTGTTCAAGGTTGTTATCTGGTTGATTTATCGATCAATTGATAGATCAGTGATTTATCGATCAAATGATTGATCATCGCTATCTCACTCTACTTTTTGAGTTATGTTTTTCAATCACCTGATCGATAATCTAATTCTCAATGAAATGACCGATCACCCATATTTCTGAATGTCTTGTTTTCACATAACGTGATTGATCAAGCATTTTCCTGGCATTTCAAAACTAAGTCTCTTTGTTATATTTTATTGATCACTTACTCGATCAAACATTAATCAATCACTTAATCGATCATCATTTGTTTTGTGTCCTTTAAAAAAATCTTTGTTAAATCTCTTTTATCGATCAAATTTTCCATCATTCATTTATCGATAAAGTACTCGATCATTGCTCCTTGAAAATCTATTTCTATCTCACTTTGCTTTATCGATAGCTTAATCGATCAAGCAGTTTTCGATCACTTAATCGATCATTGACTCTTTCCGGTTAAACATCAACAAGTTACCATGATTCTCAAAATATGTTGATTATTTCCCTTCAAGCTATTCTCAACCTTCATGTTTATCTTAATTCTCTATTTTAAGGGATTCAAAATCAAACGTGACCTTGAGCCTTTTCTCTACATGTTTTTCTGGAGTCACTATTTTCATTTATCGATTACTTGATTGATAAATTATTAATCCATAACTTGATCGATAAACAAACTTGCCTGTTTCAAATTCTTTCTATTTGATTAATCGATAATTTGATCGATCAACTAGTCATCAATCATTACTTTGATCAAGGATGTCCAGTTCTTGTTCAATACATTCAGCAACTGATTGATTCCACTTTGAAACTATGAATGTTCATTTTTATCATTTGATCAGTTATGCTCTTGAGCTTACCTCTGTAAGAAAAACTTATTAGATTGAAGTATTATTACAGATTATGAAGAAGAACTCAACGGTTATCCAATGGTTGTTTAGTAGGCTGTAACCTACTATGTCAGAAGCATTAATGGTGAAAACCGTTGCAACTAGGAAAACACGCAACCAAACTCTCAACAGCTAGAAGGTCTTCCGTCTAATGGTTATTAAACTTCCTCAACTATAAAAGGCGCAAAGAAGCATTGAATGCACAGATTGAATATGCAAGCTACCTTCTGCAAATAACTTACTGTTGCATTCAATACTCTGTTCTTGTTTGTACTAAGCTTCAGTATTTCTCATCTATTTACTCTATGAGGGGGCTCTATGTAACGCCTCATGTTTAAATCAATTAACTTTCCTTGCGGAAGCATTTGGAATCACTTTTGAAGGCTACAATTGATGAAAAATCAAGTTTGAAAATTTTCATTTACGGGTTACTATTCATTATCACCTTAAAATGTGACAAACTTCAAAAATTCATAACTAATTGTAGAAAAATTGAAATTGAGTGATTCCAAGTTCTACAGAAAGCTCTTTGGATAAAATTTTGAGGAAAAATAGTTTCTGAACTGATTGCCTTGAAATTCGAGCTCAATTTCCTTTGAGAAAGTTACTGTTCATTTAGTCATTTTCGGATTTTATTGTATTTTTGCCTAATTTTGGAAAGGCACAACTTTCTGCCCGATTATCAGAATCAGGCAAACTACCCCTCATTTTAAAGAGAAATATCAGATCTCCTTGTTTGCCAAATCTTATGACCTAACTCACTCGTCTGATAGGTCAAACTGGAGCTACAAACTCACTGCTCCAAGACTTACGTTTTATCCCTTAACATCTCTTTAATTCTTTTTATTTCTTTGGCATACATAACATGGCCTTACTCTTTCCCATTCATGCTCATACACTTTCATTCATGCCATAAATATTATAATTAAATACATGGCATCATTGGCATCCATAACATAGTTCACAAAATAGTAGAATTATACATATATCAACAGTCTCATCCATTAACAAGAATAATTCTCCGCTTACTTCTCCCTGCTTCTCATGCCATTATTGCCCATCATTGATTGACCTAAATGGTTGGTTAGGGAAGGGTGAGATTCGGGGGAATCTCAGTAACAAACACTACCCATAAGCATGCAAGACATAATGCACATGCATGACATGTTATAACATTAACACATGAATGCCATGGAAAGTAAGCTAAAGCATTTCATGCTTCCATAACATATTGCCAAGGAAAAACATAACATAAACTTGCAAACATAACTTTGCAAACATTTCATCATAGCTTAGTCACATCATGGCAACACAATCACATCATGCAAGCATACATATCAAGCACACAGTATAGGTAAGTTCACTACCTTGTAACATGGCTTTCCCCTTGCTTTTCCTTTGATTCCCTTGTCTTTCCAACCATGTGGACATTCGGTCAACATCACCAAACATCCTCTTGGATGTTCCAAAGGTCCTAAACATAGTCACATTGATCATACAATCCATTAGGACCACTAGATTACATAAAGTTCAAGACTATCTCTCTTGAACCTCAACCCTTTCTCTTAGTCTTAGGGTTTTCTTTCTAACTCTTCTACCATAAATCTCATCATTTTCCATCCTTATGATCTATTTCTTGTCAATTAGGACCACTTTAGATGGCCTTAGATTCAAGAATACCAAATCTGGAAATTTTGCTTCGCGGGTACTGTTCACGCAGAATTTCCAGAATTTTTGCTCAACTTTGAAAATTCATAATTAATTCTAGAAAAATCCCAATTAAGTGCTTCCAAGTCTCACTAGAAGATCCTTAAGTTAAATTTAAAGGAAAAATAGTTTCAAGAGCCAATTCTACACCGAACAGTACCGGAACTGTACGGAACTCGAAACTCTTCCAAAAGTTCAACACTGTTTCCAGATTTCAAACCCTAACTTTGAAAAATCACCATAAATCGTACACATATCCAAATGAAGTGTTCTACCTATGAATTTAAAGATCACATAGTGTACTTTAAGCATACAAAATTTCAGAATCAGATATGCACAGTAACTAATCCGAAATAGGCATAAAATCAGGTGCTATAACCATCACATACCTTGTTTTAGAGTTTGATCTGGCTTGGAACCACTTGGCCTTTCTTTCTCCCTCTTCTTTCTCTCTCTAGAAACCATTTTTCAAGAGCTTCCACATGGATTCCTTATGCTTGGACGAAATGGTAGGGAGGGGGGGGTATTTATAGAAAAACAGACTGAATCTGAACCGTTGATCTTAAAAATACGTGGCTCGATCTGGACCGTCCATTTTCTCTTTTGATCTTACGGTGACAAGTGTCCTATGACATCATGCTTACCTCATCATGATGACATCATGCTTACATCATCAAGCCACATGTCTTTAATCCGACCGCACACGTGTCTTCCATCTAGCCGTACACGTAATATTTTCTTTTTCTCATCTAACCGTACACGTGTCACTTTCATGTCCTTTCATCATTTATGGCATTAAAATAGGGAGAAAATAAATGGAAATTCGTGCAAAAATATTTTCTTAATTATTTCTCCACCTATCAAACCAATCTTGCACCGTATCGGATACTTTTCGGGTCTTGACTTACCCTGTACCACCAGGACATGTTCTGACACTATTTTCTCATCTTAATAAGTACATATATGGTGCCACCTTAGAGGAGCAGAGGGAAAAATAATTAGCTCTACTGACAGGATACTTAACCTTACTGAGTCATGCAGTAGAGATTTCGCTATAATGGGTAGACAAAAAATTGTCTAAAATATTCCCATACTGCGTTCTGATTTTTATGCTGTCCATAAATATCTTCTGGTGACTCAGCATGATGACTTGTAGGTGTCATGATTACGCTTGATGACTCAGCATGATGACTCGTCGGTGTCATGATTAAGCTTGATGACTCAGCATGCTGACTCAGCATCGTCATGATGGCTCTTAGATATTTTCTTTGGTTTTGTCTCCTATTTAGGGGATAAAATTATTTAATATTTGACTGGAGCCTTTTATTCAATCCAGAGCTCCAAAAATTCATCCAAAAATATCATAAAATTCCTCATATTCTAGAGAAAATTTGTGAATTTTCTCAGGTCATAACTCAACCTGTAGCCCCACTTAAAAATCATTCTTTAAAATGCCCTTTTTCGGCATAACTGGCTTTCAAGAATTCTTAAAACCATTCTGCTGGCCTTTTGGGGACGAGACTAATTTTATAATTTTCTATAGTCTCTTAACTCGTGAATCTCATTTTTACTTACATTTTTGAGGCCTCCTGATGGCTCAAATAATTAAATCTAGCTTTATACCTCAAAACGAGCCATAAACTTATAAATTCCTTTTAAGTTACCTCAGGGGTATTTTCACCATCTCTCTTCACAAAAGAGCCTTAGAATATTATTTCCTATTTTCTGGGATTTTCTCAGAATTTTCTAAGTACTTTCCATTTTTACCCCTGATGGCTGTAACTTTCTAAATTTACGGTTTTACCCCTGCTTAGGCTCAACCTCATAAAACCATCTCTTTGAGGCTTCTAACTTAACCATTGGTCTGTATCTAGCCTCTTTTCTCTTTCTGCCTTTGAGACTTTACTGGAGCCTCTAACTTTGATTACCCTTTAGCCCCTTAAGACATTCACTTTGCAGTTTAGTCCCTAAAACTGCTTTAACTTTCTTTCTCATCTTTAAGACCTCTACTAAAAAGGGGTCTGGTAGCCTATCTCATTCAGGCTATTTCTAGTACTTCTAGGCTTAAGAATTGGGATGTTACAATTCTCCCCCTCTCAAAAGAATTTGTCCTCGAAATTCCGAGTCAAACCTCTATGAGAGGTTAACTGAGGAGAATATCTCCACTTATCATTAATTTTGACCTCTTCAACTTTTCATTATACTCATTTTCAGGTTTCAACCATGGCTCCATACTTACATAACTTGTTGTTCTATACTTTTCTGTCATTTACATGAGCATGGCCTTTGCTTTTAAGCATTTTGTCACCACTGCTCACCTTCTTCCTCTCCTTTAGGCTCATTCTTTCATAATAATACCATGACAGTGTGCCTGTCTTCATGGTATTTTACTACACCATGGCATTTTGGGTTCTCTTAATACAACCTTTATCTATTCTTTGCTGTATACCCTGCCATTCCTCTTTACTTTAAGGGCATATCTCCTTTCTTTCTTTCATTGACTAGAATAGAATTGAGCTCAGTCTAATCAACAATAAAGGTGTCTGGAACAAGTCAAGGGTACTCTCTCTATATTAGTCCACCGCTGAAGGAGATTTCACTATCTTAAACTCATCTCACTACAAGAAAATGTAGAATTAGCAGCGGAACATTTCTAGCGGTTCAACAAAACCGCTAGAAATTCTAACATTACTAGCGGTTTCTAGAAAAACCGCTGCAAATTACAGACGGTTTGACTATTGCCCGTACATTTCTAGCGGTTACCACCTAACCGCTAGAAATTTAGAGCTAGAAAATTCCTGGGTTTTGGCGGGAACTTGGCGCTAAATTTGTAGCGTTTATTTTCTAGCGGTTCAGGCCAATAAACCGCTAGAAACTGAAAATTTCTAGCGGTTGATGCATGAACCGCTAGAAATATTTTTAATTGCCCGAGGAGTTGAGAAATTTCTAGCGGTTCGGTCCCAAACCGCTAGAAATTTCTAGCGGTTTGGGACCGAACCGCTAGAAATTCTGGCAATTCCCGAGGCCTATGTGACCGTTGGGAATTTCTAGCGGTTCGGTCCAAAACCGCTAGAAATTTCTAGCGGTTTTGGACCGAACCGCTATAAATGCTCGGTCTATATATACCCCCACCCCCACTTTCACTTCTTCAATCGTTCTGGAAGCGAAGCTCTGCTGAATTTTCTCCACAAACATATTCGAGTTCTGATTCAGTTGCAGATCCTTGTTTTTAGGTAAAAATAGTAATTTATTGATAAATAATTTTTATTTTATGTTTTATTTTATTTAATTTATTATGTTGTAGCTTATAAATAATTTTGCTTTTTATTTTATTTATAAATAATTACTATTTGTTGTTATTAGGATGACTCGTCGGCACGGGAAAGACCCAGTTGATCCTGAGAGAGCTGGACCCAGTGAGGTTCATCATGATGCTGGTGAGCCATTCCCCAGCATTCATGACTACGATCTCAGCGAGGAGGATATCCTCAGTTTTATGGAGCAGGATGATGTTGAGCGGACTGAGGAGGCTCATTTTACTGGGGATGAGCAACCCCATGCTGA
This sequence comes from Neltuma alba, assembly GCF_004799145.2. Classification (NCBI taxonomy): domain Eukaryota; kingdom Viridiplantae; phylum Streptophyta; class Magnoliopsida; order Fabales; family Fabaceae; genus Neltuma; species Neltuma alba. Next base: position 302,702 of record NW_021635047.1, read on the forward strand.
CGATGGAGGAGAGAGAGGAGGAGGAGCAGGATCAGGGGAATGAGTATCCCCAGGCTACGCAGCGTCCTGCTCCGAGACGTCAGGCTGGTTATGAGGTGGAATTTGTCGGTAAGTATTTATTTAACTTTTTAAAATTTTGATCAGTATTTAATTTATATAGAAATTGTATTAATTGATTGATATATAATTTATTTCTTAATTAAATTTTACAGACACTGAGGGGAACAAGTCCTATCGGAGGCTGACAGCCAGAGAGCTGTCTATGATGACGAGCGGACGAAATGAGTTGGGCCAACCGACGAAGAAAGGTGGCCAGTTGTACAACAAGTACGTGCGCCTCTTTGGTCAGCAGTGGACGCTGTTCCCCATCTACGTGCAGGACTGGAAGAAGATCACCTCAGACAAGAAGCAGCAAGGCTGGGAAATGATGAAGGTAATATAAAATTGTTATTTATAATTTTTTTTAATTTAAATAAATGATTATATATTTTGTTTTCAAATAATTTAATTGTTTGATTATAATTTTTTATTTATTTAATTTGTTTGTTATTTATAATATTTTTAAAAGTAGTTAAATGAATATATATATTTTTTATTTAAATTATTTAAAAGTAGTTAAATGAAAAAAATTTGTTATTGATTTCATTAATTTATTACTTATAATAATTTTAAATTTAGTTGAGTAAAAATATTTTTTCATTTAAATTACTTAATTGTTTAATTATTATTTGTTTTTGATTAATTTATATTTTATTTATAATATTTTTAAATTAGTTAAAAACTAATTATTTGTTTTTATTATTGAAATTGCTTAATTATTTGTTTATAATTTGTTATTTAGTAAATTTATTATTTTAATCATAGAGTAAATTTATTCTGGGGAGGAGTTGAGGGCTGACACGATCAAGAGGCTTGGGATGGCATGGAAGAACAGGAGGGCCGACCTGTGGAGGGAGAAGAAAGGTGACGGGACGAGGCCCCTTCAGGAGATACTGGCAGATGTACCTGGTGGAGTCCCGGACCAAGACTGGTCCAGTTACGTCTATTTTAGGATGACGGCTGACCAGATGGTATGATAATATTGTATTAATTATAATTTCTTTATTTTTTATCCGACTTGACTCATTTAATTTAATTTTTTTACATTTTGCTTCAAGCTCTTTCTAGGAGAAATGCTGGGAGCGTCAGGCATCAAACGATACGTCATAGGGCTGGATCCAGGAGCTTTGCGATCACTTATGACGAGATTGTGAGTACTTGAAATAAATTTATTAAATATGTATATGTATTTAATTTGTAACTAATTATTTCTTTGATTTCATTTACAGAGGGAAAAGATACGGCAGGAGCAGGGATACACGGCCACTTATGGCGAGATGTGGCCGATGGTGTATAGACCTCGAGACGGGCGTGCGTCGGATGAGGTTGAGGAGATAGCGGTAAGTAATAAATTAAATATTAATATAATATCACAGCATAGATATCATTATATTATAATTAACTTCTTTATATTAATTTTGGTAGGCACGGATGACTCAGGTCGATTCCGAGTTGCGTGAGTCTCAGGGGTCTGCCTTGGATCCCACCGCCTCACTTTTAGCGGGTCGTGGCCGGCCGCAGCACCCTGGTCGAGTTAGCGGGCTTGGACTTGGACCTACACCGACTAGGTTGCCCCGCTCAAGTGGCGCTGGCCCTTCATATACTGCCGGGAGCTCTCATGCGAGTGCGAAGCGGCCGGGTTCCTCATCCTCAGAGGAATTGCGAGAGGAGCTCAGACAAGAGTTCGAGGCCAGGATGGAGGCCAGGATCGTGGAGCGTGATCGTCAGCTGCAGGATCGTGATCGTCAGCTCCAGGGGCAGCTTGACCAGCTCTTGGCAGCTGCTACGGCTCTGCGTCATGTGGTGGTCAGTATAGCTCCAAACATCTCGGTTCCTGAGATCCCTGACCTACACCTGCCACCAGTCCCGCCCCTACCCCCCATCCGCCAGTCCAGTCCCAGTAGGTTGAGCGGCCTGCCTACCCCCAGCCGGAGGATCCAGCAGAGGATGATCACGATGATGCTGCTTCTGTCCCTCACCCATGATTTATCTTGCTTTCATTGTATGGGATTTTATTAGAATTTTGATTTTACGGTTTTATATACTATTTAGATATTTATTTAAATTTTATATTTTATTTGTTTACTTTATTTATTTCTATAATTTTATTTATGTCAAGTATTAATTAATATTGAAATATTTATTTATTTATTACAACATCAACATTACAATTTATTAAACACGTTAAACATGTTAAACATGTTAATTAATCAAAATAATTCTATAATCATTTATTAATTTAATAAATATTTATTCTTGTAATGTTATTAATTTATTGTGCAGTATTTCTATTTAATATTTAAAAATAATATCAATAAAATTTTATTACATCGAGAAATTTTCTAGCGGTTCTGTAAACCGCTAGAAAATTACTAATTTTCTAGCGGTTTACAGAAAACCGCTAGAAACTGATATCCTTTTCTAGCGGTTCATTAAAACCGCTAGAAATTTCAAAACCGTTTGGAGAAAAAATTCCCGTTAAACCGCTAGAAATTTCTATCGGTTTGTAACCGATATTTTGAATTTCTAGCGGTTAATAACCGCTGGAAAATGAAAGTTTCCGTTAAAACCGCTACAAATTCGTAGCGGTTTTATAACCGCTACAAAAAAATGACCGTTCCCCAGCCTCCTTTATAAGCTGAAACACTCTAACTGAATTCCATTTTAACTTCTCTTTGAGCTTCCTGTGTCATATTTTCACGAAATTTGAGCATTATTAGTGATGGATAGGTCGTGGATCAACTTGCACCGGTCGACTCCGCAATACTTGGCTGGTCTAAACTATTTCTTGGATTTTGCTTTCGCCAATGCTGCCGTAAATGGTAAGATTCAGTGTCCCTGTCCTAAATGTAATTTCAAAAAGTGGCATCCCAAAGATATTGTTAGGGAACATTTAATCTTTAAGCGTTTTCCGCGAGAGTACGTATTTTGGCAACTACATGGGGAACGGCTAGATATGGGTGCTGAGTCAGTTCCAGTAGTTTCACGGATGGGAGTTCGAGTGGATGAAGCCGATGCCGTGAATGATGCTGTGCGTGATGCTTTTGGTGTTCATGAAAGCTCGAATCCCAACGAAGATGAAGTAGAGGGACCTCAACCGGAGTTTCTAAGAAACGAAACTGCTCGGGAATTTTTTGACCTCATGACCGAAGCTGACAAGCCTCTTTATTCTGGGTGCACAAAGTATTCGAAGTTGTCATTCTTGGTGAGGCTGTATCACATCAAATGCTTGTGCGGTATGACTGACAAGGCGATGTCCATGTTGCTGGAATTACTGGGAGATGCTTTCCCCAAGCTGAATTCCCTCCATCTTTTTACGAAGCAAAAAAGATTATTAACAAGCTTGGCTTGAACTATAAGAAGATAGATGCATGCCCAAACGACTGTATGCTATACTGGGGAGATGATGCCAACAAAGAGATTTGTACGAGATGCAAGACGTCACGCTATAAGTCGGTACGGAAGGGCAAGAAGCAAAAAGAAGAAACCGGCCAAAATTCTCAGGTACAAATTATTACAGCGTGTTACTTGTTCCGTCTCTAAATATTCGATATTTGAAATTCTTAAAACAATTGATTATGTCATCACTTTTTTTAAATTGAGTCGATATTTAGTATTTAAATATTCGGTATTTTAAATTTTTAATATATTATTTTCTTAGATACTTTCCTTTGAAACCACGGTTGCAAAGAATGTATATGTCATCAAAAATGGCTCAGCATATGAGGTGGCACGTGACTGAGGAAAATCTAGATGGTAGGTTAAGGCACCCACGAGACTCGGAGGCGTGGAAAGCATTTGATGCGAAATTTCCAGACTTTGCCAATGATCCTAGAAATGTACGTCTTGCATTGGCAACCGATGGTTTCAATCCCTTCGGAAACATGAGCACAAGTTACAGTATCTGGCCGGTGGTGTTAATTCCATACAATCTACCACCTTGGATGTGCATGAAGCAGAGCTCCTTTTTGCTTTCCATGATCATTCCTGGCAAGAAAGCACCAGGAAATGATATTGACGTATACCTGCAACCGTTGATACACGAATTGATCGACCTATGGACGAATGGTGTTGAGGCATATGACTCACATGACAAGCAACTATTCAATCTCCGTGCAGCCTTGATGTGGACAATAAGTGATTTTCCCGGTTTGGGAACTTTGTCTGGCTGGAATGTGCATACTGGGTTGGCCTGTCCTGAGTGCAATTTTGATTCTGTGCCATGTCGCCTTCCACACAGTCGCAAGTGGTGCTTCATAGGACATCGACGGTTCCTTGATTTCAAGCACAGACTTAGATTGCAACGGATTCGCTTCGATGGGAAACAGGAGAAGAGAGATCCTCCTGTTACTTTGTCTGGTATGGATATTTTGCGGCAGTTAGAAGATGTTCATGTCGAGTTTGGTAAGAGTGTGGATCCCGAACGATTGGGACGACGATCTCGTGGGACATCTGATACGCAACCTATGCAATGGCGGAAGAGAAGCATATTTTTCACTCTTCCTTATTGGGAATCTAATTTGCTACGACACAGTTTGGATGTTATGCACATTGAAAAAAATGTGTGCGATAATGTGCTATATACGTTGCTCAATGAAGCTGGAAAGTCCAAAGACCATCTCGCAGCTAGAAAAGATTTACGGGCCTGGGGAATTCGTGAAGAGGCTTGGCCTGATGAAAACGACAAGTTTCAGCCAGCTAAATTCACCTTGACAAAGCATAACAAGGATATCTTCCTCTCGACGTTGAAGAACATAAAAGTACCAGATGGATATTCTAGCAACATCTCAAGGTGTATCGATCTGCAGGCTCGAAAGGTTACTGGGTTGAAAAGTCATGACTCTCATGTTCTTATGCAACAGTTACTTCCATTGGCCTTGAAAAACACACTTCCTTCTGATGTATCGGTGGTTTTGGTAGAATTATGTTCATTTTTCAAGAAGTTGTGTGCGAAGGTCTTGGTAGCGGAAGAGCTTGATCAGCTGCAAAATAAAATTATTCTTACACTTTGTCACTTGGAGATGATATTTCCTCCATCATTCTTTACTGTTATGGTTCACTTGACTGTCCACCTTGTTCGAGAAGCAAAGGTTGCTGGCCCAGTTCACTATCGATGGATGTACCCTATAGAGAGGTACTAGATTATCTTTTATTCCCGCCTCTTTAAATTTCACATTGTTCTTTCATTTACTCGTAATTATTAATGCAATTTTAACTTACAGGTACTTGGGAAAATTAAAATCATATGTTAGGAATAAGGCATGGCCTGAGGGGTCAATAGCAGAAGGTTATTCCGGAGATGAGGTCCTAACTTTCTGTTCGAGGTACTTTGATGACATGGAGACATCTTTTAACCGCCCGCGTCGCGTAGATGATTCTCCTCCTGGTCCTTCCACGTCAACTTTATTTCCTCCTGTTGGGAAACCAGTTGGAGGATATGAATTCTTCAGACTCACTCCTACAGAGAAACTCCAGGCACACAGACACGTTTTGATAAATTGCAGCCAAGTTGAACCCTTCATGCAGTAAGTATATATATCATATAAGCTCACTAGCTTTTACACTTTATATTTGTTTCTTACTGACTCTTCTAACAAATTACACTTTACTATAGTGAGTTTAGGAGTTATCTCAGGCGTCAGCTACGGGGCCGTGCGCGTTCTGCTGACATTGATAAAAGAGTCCACAAAGAGTTTCCCAGTTGGTTTACACGTCGAATACGTAATGACAACAGCCCATACACAGATGAATTCAAAGCTCTTTCTCTCGGTCCGTTAGACCATGCACGAAGGTTTACCGCGTACAATGTCAACGGCTTCAAGTTCTGTACGGTTGGACGTGATCAGGGATTGCTCACACAAAACTCTGGAGTTTGCGGGACATTCGGAACGAGATGTTATGCTAGCAGTAGTGATGGCGATATGCGCTTTGGAGGCGTCACTTACTATGGAAAGCTAATTGACATTATTGAGTTGAGTTACCAGCTTTTCACCGTGACACTGTTCAAGTGCTCCTGGGCAAATACGACAACTTCACGGGGACTCGCTACTGACCATTTGGGCATCACCTCAGTTAATTTCTCTAGACTTATTCATACGGGGGCATCTGAAGATGATGAGCCATATATCCTTGCTTCTGAGGCACACCAAATTTACTATGTCGAGGACGAGAAACATAAAGACTGGAATATGGTCGTTCACCTCAAGCCACGGGATCTTTATGATATGGGTGATGGTGACATTATTTACGACAGTGAACCCTTCCAACCCTCGAATTTTGAAGACTTCTTTCCTCAAGGAGATGATAATTTGCCAATTATCAGGTACACGTCTTTTCTTAAATTATTTAAATAATTAACTACTAATTACTAATTTTTTCCAAATACATTATAAATTTAACAAATTTTTTTAAAATGTGTCCTTTCAGGCCGGATGATGATGGAGAATAGCAGCATCCAAAATAAATTATTAAAAAAATTTTCGTCCATAAATACATATGTATAAATTAAAATTCGTACAGTTTTTTTAAAAATAAAAAATTTTAATTTGTAGCGGTTAAATAACCGCTACAAATTTATTTTATAAAATTATAATTTGTAGCGGTTATTAACCGCTACAAATACATATCTATAAATTAAAATTCGTTCAGATATTTAAAAATAAAAAATTTAATTTGTAGCGGTTTTAACCGCTACAAATATATATCTATAAATGAAAAAAATAAAAAAATTAAATTTGTAGCGGTTATTAACCGCTACAAATATATATCTATAAACTAAAATTCGTTCAGCTTTTTAAAAACAAAAAACATTTAATTTGTAGCGGTTATTAACCGCTACAAATGAAACCGCTACAAAATACTAGCGGTTATACATACGCTAGAAAATGAATAACAGCTACAAAATGCAAAAAAGCGCTACAAAATAACCGCTACAAATGTGTCGCTGATCTCTATAAATACCATATCTTCTCTACATTTATTTACTCCATCTCTTTTCTTTCCTCTCCTATTCTTCTTCATAATTCTCTCTTTTTTTCTTACTATCTCATATGGTGGTTTCCTTCTCCTTACTGTATGGTAAGTGAATTTTATTTTATAATTCATTGTATCTTTTATTTGTTTTCATTTAAAATTTACTAACATATTTATTTCTCCTTTTCTTTCAGATTTTTCTTTTCCACACTTGTCATGCCCTCCTTAACTGATTCAAATACTCCTCAACCTAACACTATAGGTTCAATATTACAAAATATATCATCTTCAATTCAACTATCTTATTAAATATTCAACTAAATTATCTTATTAAATTAAATTTACTTCTTTTGACACATTCATAATTTAATTACATATTGTTTATTAAAAAATTTAAATATATAAAATGTAACATATAACTAATTATACAAATTAACAAAAATTCTTAAACATAATTTATTTAATGGTTTTTAAAATTATTATATGAAAAACCAAAATTTTTTTTCTGGCAGGTAAACATTTCTAGCGGTTACGAACCGCTAGAAATATTTCGTCAAATTTAAATTTTGCGCCAAAATTTCTAGCGGTTCAAACCGCTAGAAAATTTTTTTGCCGCCATTCCAGAAATTTAATTGGCGGGAAAACTGAATTTTCCAAACATTTGTAGCGGTTCTATAACCGCTAGAAATTTGCGCGCACTACTGAAATTATTTATTTCCCGGCAAAATTGATTTGGTTTAGCATGTTTCTAGCGGTTATAAAACCGCTAGAAATTTTATTCCGGGCACATTTTCTAGCGGTTTCATAACCGCTAGAAATGTATTCCCTTTATATATTTTCTAGCGGTTATAAACCGCTAGAAATTTTCTAACGTGTTGACCATAATGTGTAGCGGTTGCCATAACCGCTAGAAATTTTTTCTTGCGCCTGTTTTTCTAGCGGTTTTGTTAACCGCTACAAATGTTATTTGTTGCGATTAAAACCGCTAGAAATGTACCACTCTAACCGCTACAATTGACATATTTTTTTGTAGTGTCTCTGGTCATCGTCTTCCCAAAGAGGTACTGTACTCTTACCCTTATGGCTCAGACATTTTCTCTTAGGCTTGGTCTTTCACGACCTTAGGAGCTACTGCGCTCTACCATAAGCCTCTTCAGGATCTATCATGACCCTGGAATACTATCATCAATCTGAGCCATCTTAGGATGTCTAGGAGACTCTAGACCATAGAGTTGAGTAATAAAATAAGTCACCTCCACTCAGCTAGTAACTTGACTGATTATTCCCCAAGACTGATCACAGATATCAGTATTGTCTTCTTAGGCCTTACTCAATCCTTTCTGTCAACTCCTGGAATTCTTAGCCTTTCCATGTTTCTTTAGCCCTTAGTGTTAGCTTCCTTAGGTCACTTTCCTTTCTTTGTGCCTTTCAAATTCCTAGGCACTGGCTCATCTCTAGAGCTCATTAACTTGCCATTGTATCAATGCCAGCCTGCCTTGTCTTAGGATTCTGTAGTCCTTTCTGTCTCTTAACAATTTGGACAACTTCGGGAGAGGACTTATATCATCACATTCTCATTATCCTTCAGTATCTCGTAGTACCCTGTTAAGCTTAAAGAGCATCTGTTTGTATATCACGCTTCTATTGTCTTAACCAGTTTCACTCTCTCTCTCTCTCTGGGGTAAGGTCCGTCCTGTGCCTTGCCTCGGTTGCTTCTACTTTTCTTATGGGAGGACAGATTGCTCTGACTAGAGCATCGTCAACTCAACCACTTACTTTCTGTTTCATTCCTTCAGAGGATAGCTTACTCTTACTAGAGCAGCGTCACTCTGATTTGGAGAACCATTCCCCAATCTTAGAGAGGTACTTCATGGTCAAGACTTTGCTTATATGCAATCTCTTCTAGGGTACACTCCTCGAATACCATATCCCCATTAAAGGGAGCCTCTCCACTAGATTATTCAATCGTGTAGGCAGTGGCATCTATCTATAGGAATCTCATCTCTTAGATTCCTTAATGGCCTAAGTACCATGGTTGCACGCTCTCAGATGCCTTAGGGACATAAAAGAATATTGTTTAGTCCCTAACATTATCATGTATCTAAGCATCATCGAGCTTTAGGTATTACTAGGAACTCGCTTATCTCTCTCTGTTCATTAGTTCCCAATGAAACCATACACTATCATGTTCTTATTCATTTCCTTTCATCTCTATCCTCAAGAGGGATCTTGCCTCACTTTACTCTTTCTAACTTTCTTTACCTCTTGACCAATTAGTCTTATGGTCAGGTATTGATCACCATATTCTCATCACATTACACAGTGAATATTTAATCACTTTGCTGTGTGGTATCTAGGTCTGGCACCTAGGTCATCATTGACCCTTCATTCATTATCATTTAATCTCTGTCTCTCTTGGTTCACTATCCCTTAGGGATTTCTACCTCTATTCAGGGATTTGAACAAACCTCAAACATCTCATCCTGTTACCTTGCCTCTATCGAGGTCACATCGATTACTTAAGGTACAGGTTGACATTCAGTTCCCTTACTAGGGCATTGACTTATACCTCTGACTGGCTTACTGTATCCTTAACCATTCATTTCTATGGTCATATGCTAATCATAAACTGACCATATTACACAGCAGGCATTGATCATTAAAACATCTCCGCTGTATGACATTCCAATCAGGCACCTTTAACCAATCACCCAAGGCTAGGTTGTCACCTTGCTTCCTTATTTGGGTATGGACTCCTATTCCTTACTGGCTTACCATACTCTTAGCCATTACCCTCTGGAGACATCTTTCAACTTTAACTCATTCCTTGGTCAAGCTCTCTCAGCTCAACCATTCCTCTCCTGAGGGGGAGTCTCTTAGCAACGACTACCTATTTCTCAAGTTACTCTCTATCATTCCTTACTTCCCTTCTATGTCTATTTCTTTCGGAGAAAACACCTAAGCTTTCTGTAATCCAAATGACCAAATCAATTTATTAATGAACAGTGTAAATTATTTTCCTCAAAATTCAGAGCATAAAAATTTTAAATTTTAAATTTGTTCTGGTTGCCAGAACCATTTGCTCTGATACCAAAAATGTAACGCCTCATGTTTAAATCAATTAACTTTCCTTGCGGAAGCATTTGGAATCACTTTTGAAGGCTACAATTGATGAAAAATCAAGTTTGAAAATTTTCATTTACGGGTTACTATTCATTGTCACCTTAAAATGTGACAAACTTCGAAAATTCATAACTAATTGTAGAAAAATTGAAATTGAGTGATTCCAAGTTCTACAGAAAGCTCTTTGGATAAAATTTTGAGGAAAAATAGTTTCTGAAACTGATTGCCTTGAAATTCGAGCTCAATTTCCTTTGAAAAGTTACTGTTCATTTGGTCATTTTCGGATTTTACTGTATTTTTGCCTAACTTTGGAAAGGCACAACTTTCTGCCCGGTTATCAGAATCGGAAAACTACCCCTCATTTTAAAGAGAAATATCAGATCTCCTTGCTTGCCAAATCTTATGACCTAACTCACTCGTCTGATAGGTCAAACTGGAGCTACAAACTCACTGCTCCAGGACTTACGTTTTATCCCTTAACATCTCTTTAATTCTTTTTATTTCTTTGGCATACATAACATGGCCTTACTCTTTCCCATTCATGCTCATACACTTTCATTCATGCCATAAATATTATAATTAAATACATGGCATCATTGGCATCCATAACATAGTTCACAAAATAGTAGAATTATATATATCAACAGTCTCATCCATTAACAAGAATAATTCTCCGCTTACTTCTCCCTGCTTCTCATGCCATTATTGCCCATCATTGATTGACCTAAATGGTTGGTTAGGGAGGGGTGAGATTCGGGGGAATCTCAGTAGCAAACACTACCCATAAGCATGCAAGACATAATGCACATGCATGACATGTTATAACATTAACACATGAATGCCATGGAAAGTAAGCTAAAGCATTTCATGCTTCCATAACATATTGCCAAGGAAAAACATAACATAAACTTGCAAACATAACTTTGCAAACATTTCATCATAGCTTAGTCACATCATGGCAACACAATCACATCATGCAAGCATACATATCAAGCACACAGTATAGGTAAGTTCACTACCTTGTAACATGGCTTTCCCCTTGCTTTTCCTTTGATTCCCTTGTCTTTCCAACCATGTGGACATTCGATCAAGTCACCAAACATCCTCTTGGATGTTCCAAAGGTCCTAAACATAGTCACATTGATCATACAATCCATTAGGACCACTAGATTACATAAAGTTCAAGACTATCTCTCTTGAACCTCAACCCTTTCTCTTAGTCTTAGGGTTTTCTTTCTAACTCTTCTAATAAATCTCATCATTTTCCATCCTTATGATCCATTTCTTGTCAATTAGGACCACTTTAGATGGCCTTAGATTCAAGAATACCAAATCTGGAAATTTTGCTTCGTGGGTACTGTTCACGCAGAATTTCCAGAATTTTTGCTCAACTTTGAAAATTCATAATTAATTCTAGAAAACTCCAAATTGAGTGCTTCCAAGTCTCACTGGAAGATCCTTAAGTTAAATTTAAAGGAAAAATAGTTTCAAGAGCCAATTCTACACCGAACAGTACCGAACTGTACGGAACTCGAAACTCTTCAAAAGTTCAACACTGTTTCCAGATTTCAAACCCTAACTTTGAAAAATCACCATAAATCGTACACATATCCAAATGAAGTGTTCTACCTATGGATTTAAAGATTACATAGTGTACTTTAAGCATGCAAAATTTCAGAATCAGATATGCACAGTAACTAATCCGAAATAGGCATAAAATCAGGTGCTATAACCATCACATACCTTGTTTTAGAGTTTGATCTGGCTTGGAACCACTTGGCCTTTCTTTCTCCCTCTTCTTTCTCTCTCTAGAAACCATTTTTCAAGAGCTTCCCCATGGATTCCTTATGCTTGGACGAAATGGTAGGGAGGGGAGGGGGTATTTATAGAAAAACAGACTGAATCTGAACCGTTGATCTTAAAAATACGTGGCTCGATCTGGACCGTCCATTTTCTCTTTTGATCTTACGGTGACAAGTGTCCTATGACATCATGCTTACCTCATCATGATGACATCATGCTTACATCATCAAGCCACATGTCTTTAATCCGACCGCACACGTGTCTTCCATCTAGCCGTACACGCAATATTTTCTTTTTCTCATCTAACCGTACACGTGTCACTTTCATGTCCTTTCATCATTTATGGCATTAAAATAGGGAGAAAATAAATGAAAATTCGTGCAAAAATATTTTCTTAATTATTTCTCCACCTATCAAACCAATCTTGCACCGTATCGGATACTTTTCGGGTCTTGACTTACCCTGTACCACCAGGACATGTTCTGACACTATTTTCTCATCTTAATAAGTACATATATGGTGCCACCTTAGAGGAGCAGAGGGAAAAATAATTAGCTCTACTGACAGGCTACTTAACCTTACTGAGTCATGCAGTAGAGATTTCGCTATAATGGGTAGACAAAATATTGTCTAAAATATTCCCATACTGCGTTCTGATGTTTATGCTGTCCATAAATATCTTCTGGTGACTCAGCATGATGACTCGTAGGTGTCATGATTACGCTTGATGACTCGTCGGTGTCATGATTACGCTTGATGACTCAGCATGCTGACTCAGCATCGTCATGATGGCTCTTAGATATTTTCTTTGGTTTTGTCTCCTATTTAGGGGACAAAATTATTTAATATTTGACTGGAGCATTTTATTCAATCTAAAGCTCCAAAAATTCATCCAAAAATATCATAAAATTCCTCATATTCTAGAGAAAATTTGTGAATTTTCTCAAGTCATAACTCAACCTGTAGCCCCACTTAAAAATCATTCTTTAAAATGCCCTTTTTCGGCATAACTGGCTTTCAAGAATTCTTAAAACCATTCTGCTGGCCTTTTGGGGACGAGACTAATTTTATAATTTTCTATAGTCTCTTAACTCGTGAATCCCATTTTTACTTACATTTCTGAGGCCTCCTCATGGCTCAAATAATTAAATCTAGCTTTATACCTCAAAACAAGCCATAAACTTATAAATTCCTTTTAAGTTACCTCAGGGGTATTTTCACCATCTCTCTTCACAAAAGAGCCTTAGAATATTATTTCCTATTTTCTGGGATTTTCTCAGAATTTTCTAAGTACTTTTCATTTTTACCCCTGATGGCTGTAACTTTATGAATTTACGGTTTTACCCCTGCTTAGGCTCAACCTCATAAAACCATCTCTTTGAGGCTTCTAACTTAACCATTGGTCTGTATCTAGCCTCTTTTCTCTTTCTGGGCCTTTGAGACTTTACTGGAGCCTTTAACTTTGATTACCCTTTAGCCCCTTAAAACATTCACTTTGCAGTTTAGTCCCTAAAACTGCTTTAACTTTCTTTCTCATCTTTAAGACCTCTACTAAAAAGGGGTCTGGTAGCCTATCTCATTCAGGCTATTTCTAGTACTTCTAGGCTTAAAAATTAGGATGTTACACTCTACATATCATCTTTAATTACTTTCTAAGTGAAACTCAAGAGTATGGACTCTTGAGTGGGTCTGTAACCTTACGGGTAGTAAGGGGGGATTGAGAGAATCAATTGTTGTACTACGGCACCAAGAGCCCTATTAATCTTGGAACTTAGTGAAATACTCAGAGGTGTTCTGAGGATTGGGTGTAGGTCAAGTGGTTGAGACCAAACCAGTATAAATTCTGTGTCTACTCTCTACAGTGTAATTACTCTAACTTAAGCTCTCTGTTTTTGTTTAGCTTACTGTTTTTTAGTTCGTTAGATTTTTATAACTCACCCAATTCACCCCCTCTTGGGTGAGACTGCCACTAACATTTGGTATCAGAACAGGTCTCTTCTATAAAGACTTCACAGTTTGAAGAGAGATTCCATGGCAGGTTTCAGAGACAGCGTGCTATGTCACATCCAGCATTATGATAATTAGAGATAAGAAATATTCTCAAATTATTGAGAATTAAAAATGATAAGGAAAAGTCAAAGGATTTTGGTGGAAAATAATTACAGTAATTTTCCAAGCCAATTATAGGAAATTGACTAATTAAGGAAAATTGGTCAAATGTAAATAAGGAAAAATATTTCCGAGCCTTGGAAAATTAAGGAAAAATAGGGATAATATCCTTTGAAGGTACGGGAGAAAGTGCAGATCTCCCTTATGCTGGACAGAGCTTAGTGAGAGAAATTCTCTTGGTCCTGACATGCTGGATCAGACTTCCCGACAGATAAAGGCTATTCAGCAAAGGCTTCTAACGGCTCAGAGTAGACAAAAGAGTTATGCAGATACGAGAAGGAGACCGTTAGAATTTGATGTTGGTGATCACGTTTTCCTCAAAGTGTCGCCAACAACGGGAGTCGGTCGATCTCTCAAAACTAAGAAGCTCAGTCCAAAGTATGTTGGACCATTTCAGATCCTATCTAAAGCTAGACCAGTGGCCTATAAGTTGGCTCTTCCCCCGAAGTTAAGCCAGATTCATGATGTTTTCCATGTCTCCTAACTGAAGAAGTACCATCCAGATCCCACGCATGTCATAAGCTATGATGACATTGCGCTTCGGGATAATCTATCTTTTGAGGTTAGACCAAAACGAATCGTTGATCAGAAGACCAAGCAGCTGAGGAACAAGCAGATTCCCCTGGTCAAAGTGGTCTGGAAAGGTCTTTCTTCTGAAGAAGCCATATGGGAGATGGAAGCTGAGATGAAGGAAAAGTACCCTGAGCTTTTCCATTAAGGTATGCTTTAAATTTCGAGCACGAAATTTATTTAGGGGGGAGAAATGTCACATCCAGCATTATGATAATTAGAGATAAGAAATATTCTCAAATTATTGAGGATTAAAAATGATAATGAAAGTCAAAGGATTTTGGTGGAAAATAATTACAGTAATTTTCCAAGCCAATTATAGGAAATTGATTAATTAAGGAAAATTGGTCAAATGTAAATAAGGAAAATATTTCCGAGCCTTGGAAAATTAAGGAAAAATAGGGATATTATCCTTTGAGGGTTATATGAAATTATAAAGTTGGCTTTATGACCAAATTACCCTTAGAGAAATTATGAGAGAATTAAAGGGTGATTTGGGCTAATTAAGGGATTTTATTTGGAAAATTCCAAATAAATGTATTAAGGGGAATAAAATTCCAAGAAAATTTATATGAGATCCC
Source organism: Neltuma alba (assembly GCF_004799145.2). Taxonomy (NCBI): domain Eukaryota; kingdom Viridiplantae; phylum Streptophyta; class Magnoliopsida; order Fabales; family Fabaceae; genus Neltuma; species Neltuma alba. The sequence goes on from NW_021635047.1 coordinate 318,019, forward strand.
AAGAAATTATAAGGAATTATGGAATTAAATGAAGACCCTCAAGTATCCAAGATTTTTCCAAATAATGATAAAAAGTGGAAAAATCCCCAAAGAGAAGGAAATTAATTTTTCTTTTTATTTAAATATTAGGAAATTAATTTTGTGACAAAGAGGATAATTTGGGAAGATAATAATGAGGAGAATAAATTAAGGATCTGACAGAAAATAATTACAGAGGCTAAGCTACTGTAATTATAGAAAAGAAATTAAACTCAGAGCCTAAAGTATATTGATAAAGCAAGATTGGTGTCTTGCAAATCCAAGGGATCCTATTGAGCCATGTGTCAAGCTCTTGAAGGAGAAGATTTGAATTAGCCAAGTGTCATTTCATAAATGGAGAGGATCTTGACTTTAGTAATTAATTTCATTTGGAATTATGTTAATTAGGAAAGAGGAATCAAGACTTAGTAGGATAATGACACTTGGACTATCATTAAAGAAGGTGGTTGGGATATTTTGAAGCATTAATCAAGCTCTTCTCTCCCCATTTTTAGATGTTCAATTCATCCAAGGGAGAAAATAAGAGAAAAAGAGAGAGTTTGAGAGAAAACAAGAAGAAAGGGAGCACCTTTGGTCATTCAAGCAAGCTTTCAAGGTTAGATCTTGGTTCTAGAGGTGTTCTTACTTTATTTTCTTTCCTTTTTATGGTTAAAAATCTGTCTCCTCCCTCTCTTGATGTTGAACGAACTGATTAATAAAAAGGGGAAAGAAGTTTTGATCATCACACTTGCTAAGACACAACAACACAAGCTAGATCCTAGTGTTTGCAAGTGAGTTTAAGTTGTTTTAAAGCATTTTTATGGTTGTTTTCTTGAGCTTTCATTTTGGCCAAGTGAGGAAATGAACCCTAGGATGAGTTTTTCATTGTTTTAAGGCTTCCATGATGCTTAAAATGAGGAATGGTGTAGGGTAGACTAAAAGAAACAAGTGTTGGAAGCTTTAAAGCAAAGTTGTAATTTTTGGTTTAAACCCTCTAGTGGTTCAGTTAAAGTGTGGCTGGAAGAAGTAATTTTATTTTCCTAGATCTAAGCATATATTTGAAATCTACATGAAAAACCATGTAGGTTTGAGTCAAGGAGTGATTTTTAGGGTTAAAGAGAACCAAGTTCAAAAATAGTGAACAAAGGAGGGAACTTTATGGTTCAAAAATCATTTTGAAGTATGTTCTTGCTTTTTCATTGTTGGATAATGATTATGGCTGCCTTTGTTGATGGATTATAGGGTTTGATATTTGTCAAGGGAAAGAGGAGAAGGAAGAAAAGCTAAGACTTTTGGAGCAAGGTAGTAAGTTAAACCTAGCTACTACCACTAACTAGCATTGTTGATTATTGTATGGTTAATTACTATTATTGTGGTTGAGCTTTCTTGATTGTTATGTGGCTGCTCTTTATAGTATCTTGCTTTGGCCTTTGCATATTTGAGTTTGCCAAATGATAAGTATGTTAGTTCACCAATAGTAGCTAATATGATCATGCATAATAATGATGCTTGCTTGGTGCTATAGTTGGTTAATTTGTTACTGGGATTTTCAAAAATCTCATCCCCCAAAAATAATGTAACATTTTAGGGCTTGAATCTTCCAAGGGAAAGGTGCATATTGAAGGCTAATTTGTGGGGTTTAGCCACAAAAATTCGTGAGCTCATTTTGGTTATGTAAATATTAAACTAACAGTGCTGGAAGCACACTGACACTGACTGGTTCATGTGACTTTTTGATTATTCTGCTGAATGCATTTAGTCATGAAATTTGGTATGAAGAAAGATAACGTCCTGAGCTTCAATTTGATAGCTAATACATTAAAAATGGCCCAGTATACGATTTATAATGATTTTTCAAAATTAATGGTCAGAATCTGGGAACCAGAGTTTTTGGCAAGTGGTCAGTGTTGCTTTTCTCAAAAACCTGACGCTTTCTCATAAGAAATTGGACAATAAGATTATTTTTCCTTAAAATAGGACTTAAAGAGCTTTAAGTATAATTTTGAATCACCCCAATTGGATTTTTTTGGAATAAGTTATGAATTTTTGAAGTTGGGCCAGAAAAACTGGATTTTTACCCGATGAATAGTAAAAATCCGAAAATTAGCGTTTTTATAGAAAAAAATGAGCCCAAGACCATCTAATGTGGTCTAAAATGATTTTGGAAGGAACCTAAGTCAATATAATAGTAAGGTGTGGCATGCTACCTGAAGAGTGTTCAACATCAAAGCCACCTGGCTTCAAAAAGCAAAACTATACCTTCTGGAAGATGAGGATGAAAATCTTCATCAAAGCTACTGAGTATGGATTATGGAATGTGATCGAACATGGTAACTATATTCTGATGAAAATCATAGACGAACAACAAGTTCGTAAGAGTCCCAGGGAGTTCGATGAAGAAGACAGGAAGTTGGTGACACTAAATGACAAAGCTATCAACATACTAACCTGTGCACTAAGCCAAAGAGAATATTTCTGAGTTTCCACTTTGGAAACTGTAAAGAAAATATGGGAAGCACTGGAGATTGCTCACGAAGGAACCACTGGTGTAAAACAGAGCAGAATCAACACTCTTACCACAGAATTCAAATTATTCAGAATGAAGGATGGAGAGTGCATCCGAGACATGGAAGTTAGATTCTCGCACCTCATAAATCACCTCACTGCACTCAGAAAGAAGTATGGTCAGGAAGACCAAGTGAGGAAAATCTTAAGTGGTCTCACAAAAAAATGGGAGTCGAAAGTAACAGCCATTGAGGAAACGAAGGGAGAATCAATTGTCTCGGTTGTAGTGCTATTTAGAAGTCTTGCATAATATTAAAGCAAGCAAAAATATAAAAAGCAGATGAATGAGAAAAACCACAAAGCCATTACTCTCAGAACTCAAGAGAGTGAAGATGACAACGAAGAGGACCTGGAAGATGATGAAATGGGTCTTATCGTCAGAAGGTTTAAGAAATTCTACAGAAACAAAACTGAAAGGAGGTTTCAATCAAAACGCAAAATCTCCACATCTCAGAATGAGCTAAAGGAACCAATCATCTGCTTCAAATGCAAAAAGCCGGGGCACATCAAAGTAGAGTGTCCTCAGCTGTCCAAGATAAAGGACAAAGAAAAGAAGAAAGAAAAGTTCAGAAAGAAGAAAGCCTTTGTCACGTCAATCTGGGGAGATAGTTCCTCAGAGAAAGAAGAAAGTGACGATGAAGAAACTGCCAACATCTGTCTCGTGGCTCAGGAAGATGAAGATTCAGAGACAGATGAGGTAATCACTTGTGAACCCTCCTATGATAAATTACAATCTGAATACAATGCATTACATTTAGAATTAGTAAGAATTGCAAAGGAGTTGGTAAGCTCCAAGAAAAAAATAAAGCTTCTAGAGGAACAATAAGCAAAGCAGAAAGATAACATAGTTCCACCTCCAGTATATACAGAATGTGAACAAAACAGAAGAAAGGCCGAGGATCTCACAAGAACCTTGGAAAAATTCACTAAGGGCAATGAAATGCTCAAAGTGATTCTAGGAGCTCAACGGTGTTTAATGGATAAAACCGGATGATTGAGCTCAAATTATTCTTGTCTTTTCATTACATCATCCATGGTTTTGTTGCATTTTCTAGTTCTTTTGGCTATAATTGAGCTTATTTTAGATCAATAGTCCTTGCATTGAGTTAGTGTCTTTTTGAGGGTAAAATCGTCATAATTAGTTATTAATTGTATTCAATTAATTTCTAGGACAATTGACGCCTTAAATTGTTGCTTTTCAGTGTAGGACACCTGAGATTGGAGCCAAGATTGAAGACTCAAGGCACAAAGAGCAAAAAGAGGAGCCCCTGCCATGGTTCGTAGCGGCACACTCAGCCTTCGCCGCGGCAAACGTCTACCTTCATAAAAGAAACTCTCTGCCATGGTTCGCCGCGGCGAACCCCTCGTATCAGCAAAATCAGACCCGACCATTTCGGGAAAATTTGACTTGCCCACTTCCATGAACCGACCCAGACACGTCATATTCGGGTTAGAAACCCTATTTTCGGTATGAGTGAGGTCAGACATGGAGATCGAGCCACCATCCATGTTTTTCTCTTCATCTTCTCTCATCTCTCCCACCAGAACCCTAATCCCTCACCTTCCACTGTCATCCTCATCCATGGCCAACACTGAGTCAATTTCAATAGAGATGTTTCTACACACCATGAGTGGCTAGGCTTCCTCCAGCTCTTGAAGATGGATGATTGGCATGAGTTCTAAGAGCTTAAAAGGGGAGTTTCAGTTTCATCTTAGTTTAGCTATGTATTTATGAATTCCTAGGTCTAGGGTTTGTAAATTCTTAGTGAAAGACTTTGATTGTTATGTAATCATTAATTAATTATTCATATTTGTAGTTGGATTGGTTAATGTTGGATTTCATGCTTCAATATATGTAGTTACATATACGTTCTTTGTAGCTTTCTTGATTCTCTTCATCTTGCATGGTCATGTTCTGATGATGAGTTGATTTTCTGTTGCATTGAACCATTTGCATTAATCATTCTTAATTATATATTAGGGAAGCTTAACAATGTTTTCATTAATGAGTTCATTAATGTAAGCATTAGACTCAATAAGTTATTGAGGTTGTTATCAAGAAAACCTAATGAATTTCTAAAACTCCCACATCTTAAGAGAACTATCATTGCCAAGAATCCATTTTCAAGAGGTTTTATCAATTGATTCAGTACTTGATTTCCATCCATTTCATCCTAATCTCCTAAAAATCCAAAAATACATTTACATTCTATTGCACTTTATCTTAATTACAAATCTCAATGAAAACCCCCAACCTTTTTCAGCTTTATTTCATAACCATGGCATTTAGTTAATCTAGGATCTTAATTTCGGCTCCACAAGTGAAACGACCCGAGGTTGTGCCTATAGTACAATCCTTGGATAAATTTTTGAAATTGGCCCCAAGGTGTAAACAAAGACAGTCAAGGTGATTTTCACCGGAATAGGATATGATCTTGTTTAAGATAAGATGAAAGGGAAGAAGAAAAATGGTGGTCGGTCGTATCTTACCTTCTTTAGAAATACTGTTCATTCCTCTAACTTTTTTGCATTATGTTCTTATTACAACCATAAAGGTCATACAACCTCTTCTTGTTATCATAAGAAGAAAGGAATTTACAGGACATTAAAATGGGTGCCCAAAGGTACTTATGTCCCTAGGACAATCCATACTAACCAAAAAGGACCCAAGAAGGTATGGGTACCAAAAACATGATTATGTTGTTGCAGGTATGTTTTAAAGCATCCAGAATGAACAAATGGTATATCGACAGTGGATGCTCCAGACATATGACGGGTGATACCGAGAAATTCATATCACTCAAACCAGGAGAAGGAGGCAAAGTAAGCTTCGGTGGCAATCAATCTGGAAGAATTGTTGGAATCAGAGAAATAAGAAGTGACAAAGGGATGAACGTTGAAGATGTGTACTACGTAGAAGGCTTGTGTCACAATCTGCTCAGTGTCAGTCAAAGTATTGATAAAAATAACTGGGTGATCTTTGATTCAGAGGAATGCTTAGTAATAAGCAAAGATGACTTGCCACTGAAGAAGGAAGAATTGAATGTAAAGCTGAGAGCTCTGAGGGACGGTAATTGTTATACTCTTCAAATTGATTCAAAACTTTCTGAAAACTATTTTATTAGCAAAAGGGAGGAAAGTTGGGTTTGGCATAAACGTCTTGCACATGTTAACATGAATCAGCTTTCAAAATTAACAAAAAGGGACTTGGTTATTGGTTTACTAAAAATTCAGTACGAACATGATATTATTTGTGATGCTTGTCAGAAGGGCAAATAAACAAACTCCTCGTTTAAATCAAAGAAGACAGTCTCAACCGAAAGGCCACTCTAAATGCTTCATATAGATTTGGTTAGTCCGTTAAGAGTTAAAAGTTTTGATGGAAATCTGTATACTCTTGTGATAGTTAATGACTATTCGAGATTCACTTGGACTCGGTTTCTTTCCTCTAAAGATGAGAAATTTAATGCATTCATTGTTTTTGTTAAAGAGGTCCAAAATGAGAAAGGTATTTCTATTTTGTCAATCAGATCTGATCACAGAGGAGAATTCAAGAACAACAAATTCGCGAACTACTGTGATGAGCATGGGATTGATCACAACTTCTTAGTACCAAGAACTCCTCAACAAAATGGAGTTGTTGAATAAAAGAACAGAGTGCTCACAGAAATGGCAAGAGCAATGCTGGATGAGAAAGGGATTTCATAAGTGTTCTGGGCCGAAGCAATGAGCACAGCTTGCTACATCTCCAAAAGAGCTTACATTAGAACACTGCTCAGGAAAACTCCATACAAGCATACAAAGGAAGAAAGCCTAACCTAGCTTATCTGAAGATCTTCAGGAGTAAGTGCTACATTCACAACAATAACAAAGAGAATCTTAGTAAATTGATCCTAAAGCTGATGAAGGTTTATTTCTCAGTTACTCTAATCGTAGTAAAGCTTATAGAGTTTTCAACAAACGCACTTTCACAATTGAAGAGTCAATACATGTCGTGTTTGTTGAAACTGAGCTGATTTCAAAACCTCTAGATGATGATGCTGAGATCATTCAAAATTTTCAAAAATTGAATTTAAACAAATCTTCAAATAAAGTACCTTCAGAAGAATTTTTAGAAAACAAAGATGATTCAAATGAACCTCTTTCACAAGAAAACTTAGAATAGCCTAAGGCTTGGAGGCATAATAGAAACCATCCTCTCGAACAAGTCATTGGTGAAGCCAATGAAGGGGTCAAAACCCGGAGACAAGTGTTCAATAAAGTACGCTTCTCTGTATTCATCTCACATATTGAACCAACCAATGTTGATGAGGCTCTATCTGATGAATTCTGGACAGTTACAATGCAGGAAGAGTTGAACCAATTTGAAAGAAATCAAGTTTGGGAATTGGTACCCAGACCTCATGACCATTCGGTCATAGGCACCAAATGGGTATTCAAGAATAAGCTCGATGAATCTGCATAAATCGTCAGAAATAAAGCCAGACTAGTAGCTAAAGGCTATAATTAGGAAGAAGGAATTGATTATGAGGAAACACATGCTCCAGTAGCTAGGTTGGAGGCCATACAAGTACTCTTAGCCTTTGCTTGCATAAAAGATTTCAAATTATATCAAATAGATGTTAAAAGTGCATTTTTGAATGGTTATATTTTAGAAGAAGTTTTTATCGAGCAGCCTCCTGGTTTCGAAGACTCAAACTTCCCTAACAATGTTTACAAACTGAAAAAGGCTTTATATGGTTTAAAACAAGCTCCGAGAGCTTAGTATGAATGTAACATCCAGACTTTTAGGCCTAGAAGCATTAGAAATAGCCTGAATTGGATAGGCTGCTAGACTCCTTTGAGCAGAAGTCCCAAAGATGAGAAAGGAAGTCAAAGCAGTTTTAGGGACTAAACTGCAAAGTAAAAGTTTTTCAGGGGCTTCAGTATAATCAAGGTTAGAGACTCCAATAAAGTCTCGAAGGCCTAGAGAGAGAAAAGAGACTAGATATAGGCCAAAGGTTGAGTTAGAAGCCTCAAAGAGAGGATTATATAAAGTTAAGTCCAACCAGGGACTAAACTGTAAATTCAGAAAGTTATGACCAACAGGGATAAACAAGTTGCGTGTAGTGCATGAGCATCCATTTAGCATGATTAATATGGTATTGTTTGCTACTGAGATTCCCCCCAATCTATCCCCTTCGTAACCAACCATTTAGGTCAATCAATGATGGGCACTAATGGCATGAGAAGCAAGGAGAAGAAGTGGAGAGTTATTGATGATAATGATTGATATTATTATTCAATGTATAATTCTCCTATGTTATGACTTATGTTGTGAATGCCATGTACTTAATTATAAAGCTTATGGCATGTATAGGAATGTATGAGCATGAATGGAAAAAAGTAAGCCCATGTTAGGTATGCCAAAGAAATAAAAAGAATTAAAGTAAAGAGATGTTAAGGGATAAAACGTAGGTCATGGAGCAGTTAGTTTCAAACTTTAGTTTGACCTATCATATGAATGAGTTAAGCTACGAAATTTGGTATAGTTCACATCCCAAGCTTTAAAATGAGTGGTGAATCACCTCATTTGGATGTGTATACGAAGAGATATGAATTTTCAAAGTTAAGGCACAGAATCTGGAAAGTCCAGATTTTACCAAACAAATAGTAATCTTAATCCAATAAACTGTACGTTTTCAGTGAGGGTGAGTTCAGTTGAATATTTTTCCCTTAAAGAGCATTGAAAGAGCTTTCCGTAAAATTTTGGAACGCTTCCATACGATTTTTCTAGAATTAGTTATGATTTTTCAAAGTTGGACCTGTAGTCTAAAAACTGGACAGTGAACAGTAATTTTCTGAAAATTAACGTCCAAATTGCAATTTTTAAGTTTTAGACCATCCAAAGTGGTCTGAAATGGCTCTAAAGGAATGCTAAGGTATAATATAAGTAAGGTGTGACATTTTTTGGTATCAGAGCAGAGGTTATGGCATAGGAAGAAGAGAACTATCTGCAAGAATTTAGAAAAGCCCAGTTCAGGTTAGAGCTAGTAGTGGAATACTAGCTAAGGTCCAACTAAGGTTATGCATTGGAGGTGAATGCTCTAGGGAAAATAAGTAATAAGGATCTTTAAATGAAGTTGGGATCCTCTGTGAGAAAGGTACAGATAAAATGATTATGAGAAGTTATACGCAGAGGAAGGTAGCCACTGTGTAAAGATAAAGAGACTTCCCTCTAAAGAAAAGGGGATAATGGCTCATAAGTTAGATAGAGGTATGAGTCTAAACCCTAGAAGAAAAAGGGTCAAGTGGCAACCTAAGTTAGATACAGTTACTGTAGCCTTGATATGAGGTTAAGGCAAAATGATTAAAATAATTATCTTTGATTCCTAAATAGATATAAAAAGGTCAGAAGAGCTAAATATCACTTTCTGTCACCGGTAATCCCTGAGGATAAGGGAAAGCAAAAGTGCTAATGGCCTAGAGTTGTGAGCCAGACCCTTCCTTCATTGCTTGAAAGGAAGTAGTTGACTTAGTTGGGGATTACAGTGAGGCTAGGACATGGAAGTCCTTCAGGCAGTAGTTAAGGTTACGATGAACAAAGCTAAGTAAAACTAGTAGAAGTAAGAGAAAGTATGTTTTGTCATGATGAACCAAAGAAAGTGGTGGCGAATAAGAATTCTGGTCATGATGAATAGAGATGGTGACTCTCAGATGCTGAGGTGGTATCTTGGCATGACTTGATGGACTATGAGGTCCTTGAGAGTAAGACTGATAGAGCTCAGAGAGAGGGTTGTAGCCACTATTTAAAAGCTATTAGATTCCCCCTCAAGAGGAAGAGTAATGATGAGTTGAACAAGATAGTTAGGGGTTGAGTCTATACACCGCTAAGAGGGTGTAGTGGCCACCTAAGCTGGGCAAACTCTTGAAGCCTCGTTAGAGATGGGGCACTATGATAGAATAGCTATCTCAAGTTCCTGAATAGATAAATAGGAACATGGAGATAGTGAAGTCAAGGTAGATAACCCTAGTGGAATTATTAGGGATTAAAAAGAAGAGAAAGAGATGAGAATAAGATAGATAGCTATGCAGGGAACTAGCATTATGAGGTCAGTATGTTCCTGATGATGTTAAGAGATACTCAGTCACTTGGGGTTAGGTTGAGAAGCACCCTTCACAGAGGATATAGTCTTGGCTACCAGTCTTCCTAGAGAAAGCGGGGAACTAGTCCTTCAAGTCAGAATTGACACTGCTCTAGATAGAGCAAGATACCCTGTACGAGCAGGAAAGGGAAGCAGCCGAGGTAAGGCAAGCGGAGTTGACTTCACCCTAATAGAAGCATGACTAGCCAAGAATAAAGCTAGGGTTCAATGTCCCTGAGCTTAGCAGAGAAGGGCAAATAGAAAGAAAAAGAACCTCAAAAGTCCTCTCCCTATAACTTTTAGAAACAGCTGCGAACAGAAAAGAGGCTCCCTCTTGTAGGGATAAGATGTCCGGCTAGCATGCTACAGACATAGCAACCAGTAAGAGCTTACACTCCTTGCATTAAAATGTCAGACATTATGCATGTTAGAGTATGCTCGTACTGAAAAGTAAAGTAGAGGAAAGAGAAGTTGCATAAGTCCTCTCTCTGTACCGTTCTAAAGTAGTAAGAGACGATAAGAGCAGCTGGAGAAGTAAGAGAACTCCTAAGACAGATTGGCTTAGGCACCTAAAGAGACAAATAGGTGGCCTGGAGAATTGACAGGAGGTTTAAGAAATGGTATTGGCTCTTGGAACAGTTTTTGGGGAATTATTAGTATGGTGGCCAACTGAGTGGAGATGACTTCACTTAATCCTATGGTCTAAGTCTCACAAAGATTGGTACCTATTTCGGAAGATGAGGACCAGGGATGAGTTGAGGATGTGGAAACCTCCTTCAGTTGTAAACCAGTACTGAGAGAGTACCCATGATTTTCTTCCAGATAACCTTATCATTAATTAAGCTGGATTCAATTTCCTTTCGACTAATAGACGAAAGCCAAAGTTAGAGGAGTTAGAGCCATAAGACCTGGAAAAAGAGACATTCAGGCTAGCTCTAAATATAGAAAGAACCCATGTGACATAGAGACAGATTGAGTATTGACGGGTAAATTCTTAAGATAAGACGAGAGACAAGAATGTAAGCTGAACAGACCTGATTAAAGATAGAATAAGAAGGGCCTAAGACAGCAAGGTACTAGGGTTCGTGCCTATCAGCACTATTTAGTTAAGCGTGCTTAGGCGAAAGTAACCCAATGATAGGTAACCGTTGGGAAGTTCTTGTAGAGGTCCTGACTAAGGTATGAGCAGAGTATTGGTTCAAGCGAAGCCTGGTATGGAAAGAAAAAGGCTAATTACAAAAGTAACGGGTTTCTAGGATTGGTCCAATTGAGGTTAAGATATTGAGGTGTTTTCTTTAAGGGAAATAGATATAGAAGAGAAGTAAGAAATGACAAAGAGTAACCTGAGAGATAGGTAGTGACTACTAAGAGACTCCCCCTCAGGAGAGGAATGGTTGGGCTAAGAGAGCTTAACCAGGAATGAGTCAAAGTTGAAAGACGTCTCCAGAGGGTAATGGCTAAGAGTATGGTAAGCTAATAAAGAATAGGAGTCTAGACCCTAATAGGGAAGCAGGGTGACAACCTAAGCCTCGAGTAATTAGTTAAAAGTGCCTGACTGGAAGGTCACACAGCAGAGATGTTTTAATGATCAATGCCTGCTGTGTAATATGGTCACTTTATGATTAGCATTTGACCATAGAAACAAATGGTTAAGGATACAATAAGCCAGTCAGAGGTATAAGTCAATGCCCTAGTAAGGGAACTGAATATCAACCTGTACCTTAAGTAATCGATATGACCTTGATAGAGGCGTGGTAACAGAATGAGATGTTTTGAGGTTTGTTCGAATCCCTGAATAGAGGTAGAAATCCCTAAGGGATAATGAACCAAGAGGGACAGAGATTAGATGATAATAAATGAAAGGTCAATGATGACCTAGGTACCTGACCTAGATACCACACAGCAAGGTGATTAAATGTTTGCTGTGATGGATGAGGGTATGGTGATCAATACCAGACCAGAAAAATATTTGGTCAAGAGGTGAAGAAAGTTAGAGAGAGTAAAGTGAGGCAAGATCCCTCTTGAGGATGGAGATGAAAGGAAATGAATAAGAACATGATAGTGGATGGTTGCATTGGGAACTAATAGACAAAGAGAGATAAGTAAGTTCCTTGTGATACCTAGAGCTCGATGATGCTTAGATATATGATAATGTTAAGGACTAAAACAATATTCTTTTATGTCTCTAAGGTATCCAAGAGTGTGCAACCATGGCAATTAGGCCATTAAGGAATCTAAGAAATGAGATTCCTATAGATAGATGCCACTACTTATAAGATTGAGTAATCTAGTAGAGAGGCTCCCTTTGATACGGATATGGTATTCGAGGAATGTACCCTGGCCGAGATTGCATATGAGGAAAGTCTTGACCATGAAGTACCTCTCTAAGATTGTGAAGTGGTTCTCTGGATCAGAGTGACACTGCTCTAGTAAGAGTAAGCTATCCTCTCAAGGAATGAAATAGAAAGTAAGTGGCTGAGTTGACGATGCTCCAGTTAAAGCAATCTGTCCTCTCACAGGAAAAGCAAAAGTAGCCGAGATAAGGCATAGGACGGACCTTACCCCAGAGAGAGAGAGTGAAACTGGTTAAGACAACAAAAGTGTGATATGCAAACAGATGCTCCTTGAGCTTAACAGGGTACTACGGAATACTGAAGGATAATGAGAATGTGATGATATAAGTCCTCTCCTGATACTATCCAAACTATTACAAGACAGCAAGGACTATAGAGTCCTAAGACAAGGCAGGCTGGCATTGATATAATAGCAAGTTAATGGGCTCTAGAGATAAGTCAGTGCCTAGGGATTCAAAAGGCACAAAGAAAGGAAAGTGACTCAAGGAAGTTAAAACTAAGGGCTAAAGAAATATGGAAAGGCTAAGAATTCCAAGAGTTGACAGAAAGGATTGAGTAAGGCCTAAGAAGATAATACTGATATCTGTGATTAGTCTTGGGGAATAATTAGTCAAGTCACTAGCTGAGTGGAGGTGACTTATTTTATTACTCAACTCCATAGTCTAGAGTCTCCTGGCTCAGATTGATGGTAGTATTCTAGGGTCATAGTAGATCCTGAAGAGGCTTACGGTAGAGCGCAGTAGCTCCCGAGGTCATAGTAGACCAAGCCTAAGAGAAAATAGCTGAGCCATAAGGGTAAGAGTACAGTACCTCTTTGGGAAGACAATGACCAGAGATGAGTTTAAGATACTGAAATCTTCCTCAGCGGTGGACTAATATAGAGAGAGTACCCTTGACTTGTTCCAGATACCTCTATTGTTGATTAGACTGTGCTCAATTCTGCTCTAGTCAATGAAGAAAAGAAAGGAGATACGCCCTTAAAGTAAAGAGGAATGATAGGGTACCAAAAAGAATAGATAAATACGGTATTAAGAGAACCCAAAATGCCATGGTATAGTAAAATACCATGAAGACAGGCACACTATCGTGGTATTATTATGAAAGAATAAGCCTAAAGTATCGAAGAATGTGAGCAGTGGTGACAAAATGCTTAAAAGCAAAGGCCATGCTCATATGAATGACAGAAAAGTTTAAAACGACGAGTTATGTAAGTATGAAGCCAGGGTGGAAACATGGAAATGAGGTATAATGAAAAGTTGAAAAGGTCGAAGTTAAGTATAAGTAGGGATACTCTCCTCAAGCAACCTCTCATTAAGGGTAAGAATAGAGGTTTGACCCGAAATTTCGAGGATGAAATTTTTTTGAGAGGGGAAGAATTGTAACATCCAGACTTTTAGGCCTAGAAGCATCAGAAATAGCCTGAATTGGATAGGCTGCTAGACTCCTTTGAGCAGAAGTCCCAAAGATGAGAAAGGAAGTCAAAGCAGTTTCAGGGACTAAACTGCAAAGTAAAAGTTTTTCAGGGGCTTCAGTATAATCAAGGTCAGAGACTCCAGTAAAGTCTAGAAGACCTAGAGAGAGAAAAGAGACTAGATATAGGCCAAAGGTTGAGTTAGAAGCCTCAAAGAGAGGATTATATAAAGTTAAGTCCAACCAGAGACTAAATTGTAAATTCTGCAAGTTATGACCAACAAGGATAAAAATGGAAGAGTACACAGAGAATTCCAAGAAAATTCCCAAAAAAAAGGGAAATAATATTCTAAGGCTCTTCTGTGAAGAGAAAAGACGAAAATACCCCTAAGGCAGCTTCAATAGAATTTATGAGGTTATTACCGGTAAAAAGTATACCATTTGAGGTAATTATTTAAAATAGCAAGAGACCTCAAAAATGTATATAAAAATGAGATTAAATGGTTAGAAGGTTGCACTAATTTATAAAATTAGTCCCGCAACCAAAAGGCCAGTGGAGTGGCTTTAATAAATTAAAGAGCTGGTTTTGCTGATAAAAGGGTATTTTAGTAAATGAATTTTATGCAAGGCTTAAAGGAAGTGTTATGGCCTAAGAAAATTCATAGATACTCTCTAGAATTAAAGGAAATTTATGGATCTGACAGAAAATAATTACAGAGGCCAGAGCACTGTAATTATAGAAAAGAAGTTAAACCCGGAGTAAAAGTGCACCGATAAAGTTTTAATCAGAGTCTTGCACTTTACTTGGCCCACAAGTCGCCACTTGTCAAGCCTTTAATGGATGGTAATTAAAGCTTTCCAAGTGTCAAGCTACCAATGGAGAGGATCTTGACTTTGGAATTTAATTACATTATGATTTAAGTTAATTAAGAGAGAGGATTAAGATTAAGTAGGCCAATGACACTTGGCATAACATTAATGATGGTTGGTGGGATATTTTGTACACATTAATGAGCTTCTTTTCCCCCTAATTGCTGATGGTGTTTTGGCCAAGTGAGAGGAAGAGGGAAAAGAGAGGGTTTTGAAGGAGAACCAAGGAAAAGCTATCAACTTTGATCAACCAATCAAGGATTCAAGGTTAGTTTTTGTTCTTAAGTTGTTCTCCACCTTGTTTGCTTAAGTTGTATGGTTGAAAATCATAGTTTTCCTTCTCTTTTGATGCTGGCCGAAACATATATATTGTAGAGGAGGAAGTTTTGATGTTAGATCTAGCTAAAACACATGGATTAAAGGTTGTTTCAAGTGGATCTATGTGAAAATTGGAAGAATTACGTGCTGATTTGATGCCTATTTCGAATTAGTTATTGTTCATATCTGGTTCTGAAATTTTGTATGCATAAAGTACACTCTGTGAGATTTAAACATGGGTAGAACACTTTATTTGGATATGTGTACGATTTATGATGATTTTTCAAAGTTAGGGTTTGAAATCTGGAAACAGTGTTGAACTTTTTGGAGAGTGTCAATTTCCGTACAATTCCGGTACTGTTTGGCATAGAATTGGTTCCTGAAACTATTTTTAATTTAAAGTTAACTTAAGGAGCTTTCAGTGAGACAATGAAGCACTCAGTTTGGATTTTTCTAGATTTAATTATGAATTTTCAAAGTTGAGCAAAAAATTCTGGAGATTCTGCGTGAACAGTACCCGCGAACCAAAATTTCCAGATTTGATCTTCTTGAATCTAAGGCCATCTAAAGTTATCCTAATTGACAAGAAATGGATCATAAGGATGGGAAATGATGAGATTTATGTCAGAAAAGCTAGAAAGAAAACCTAAGGCTAAGAGAAAGGGTTGAGGTTCAAGAGAGCTAGCTTTGAACTTTATGTAATCTAGTGATCCTAATAGATTGTATGATCATTATGACTATGTTTAGGACCTTTGGAACATCCAAGAGGATGTTTGATGATGTTGACCGAAAGCTAACATGGTTGGAAAGTCAAGGGAGTCAAAGGAAAAGTAAGAGGAAGGCTTGAGGTGCAAGGTAGTGAACTTACCTATTGTCATTGCTTGATGTGGTATGCTTGTGTGTTGCCGTGTACATGTTATTGAATGTTATTGTGACATGTTTTAGCTACTGTAATTGTTATTCATGATGAGTAGATTATGTATCTATGGCCATGCATCAAGAAGTTAGCTTTGAGCATGCTAGTATGTCACTAATTAACAAGAGAATAAACAAGTTGCGTGTAGTGCATGAGCATCCATTTAGCATGATTAATATGGTATTGTTTGCTACTGAGATTCCCCTGAATCTCACCCCTTCATAACCAACCATTTAGGTCAATCAATGATGGGCACTAATGGCATGAGAAGCAAGGAGAAGAAGTGGAGAGTTATTGATGCTAATGATTGATATTATTATTCAATGTATAATTCTCCTATGTTATGACTTATGTTGTGAATGCCATGTACTTAATTATAAAGCTTATGGCATGTATAGGAATGTATGAGCATGAATGGGAAAAAGTAAGCCCATGTTAGGTATGCCAAAGAAATAAAAAGAATTAAAGTAAAGAGATGTTAAGGGATAAAACGTAGGTCATGGAGCAGTTAGTTTCGAGCTTCAGTTTGACCTATCATATGAATGATTTAAGCTACGAAATTTGGTATACTTATAGTGCACATCCCAAGCTTTAAAGTGAGTGGTGAAACACCTCATTTGGATGTGTATACGAAGAGATATGAATTTTCAAAATTAAGGCGCAGAATCTGGAAAGTCCAGATTTTACCAAACAAATAGTAATCTTAATCCAATAAACTGTACGTTTTCAGTGAGGGTGAGTTCAGTTGAATATTTTTCCCTTAAAGAGCATTGAAAGAGCTTTCCATATAATTTTGGAATGCCTCGATACAATTTTTCTAGAATTAGTTATGATTTTTTAAAGTTGGACCTGTAGTCTGAAAACTAGACAGTGAATAGTAATTTTCTGAAAATTAACATCCAAATTGCAATTTTTAAGTTTTAGACCATCCAAAGTGGTCTGAAATGGCTCTAAAGGAATGCTAAGGTATTATATAAGTAAGGTGTGACAGTGAACGCCTTAGCAATTTCCTAATAGAAAAAGGTTTTGAAAGAGGAAAACTGGATGCTACACTTTTCATTAAAAGAAGTAGAGAGGAACTTTTGATTGTTCAAATTTACGTGGATGATATTATATTCAGAGCTACTAATGAGGATCTCTGTCAAGAGTTTGTCAAGTTAATATAGGGTGAGTTTGAAATGTCGATGATGGGAGAACTAAACTTCTTTCTGGGATTGCAAATCAAGCAAAAGAAAAATGGCATATTCATATCCCAGACAAAGTATCTCAAGGAATTACTAAAGAAATATGGATTAGAAAATGCCAAAAGTGTAAAAACTCCTATGAGCTCAACCATTTCACTAAACGTAGATGAGAAGGGCAAGGACATGAATCTAACCAAGTATAGAGGAATGATTGGGCCATTACTCTATCTCATAGCAAGCAGACCAAATATTCAATTCAGTATGGGAATGTGCGCAAGATATCAATTAGCCCCCAAGGAATCACATGAAGAAGCCGTCAAGAGAATCCTCAGATATCTTGTCGAAACACAAAATTTGGGAATCTGGTATCCGAAGAAGGGAGCAGAATATCTAATGGGATGCTCAGATGTAGATCATGGAGGTTATAAGACAGACAAAAAGAGTACTAGTGGTTAATGTCAATTCCTCGGAGGATGCCTTGTCCCGTGGTCCAGTAAAAAGCAGAATATTGTGGCAATTTCCTCCACAGAATCAGAATATGTTGCCACTGCCAGCTATTGTGCTCAGATTCTATGGTTAAAACAACAACTACAAGATTTGGGAATCAACTAGAGAGAGATTCCAATTCTGTGTGACAACACGAGTATAATAAGTCTGTCCAAGAATCTAGTTCATCATGCCCGAACTAAGCACATTAACGTTTGACATAATTTAATTCGGGATGTTCAAAAGCAAGATGTAAAAGTAGAATTCATCCCCACTGAATATCAAATAGTAGATATTTTCACGAAGCCTCTCGATCAACAAAAGTTCAACTACTTCAAAAGAGAATTGGGAATGGTAAATTCTAATGAGTTGTAAGAAATCTCATATTATCTCTCTAATTTGAGTATTTAGATTTAATGTTTTGATGATTAAAAGACTAACTTAAGCATCAAAGTGTATAGAAATTTATTTTGTAGGAAGCTCTGTTTTATCATGAAAAAAATAGAGGCAAACAGAGTATAGAATGATCGATGAGGACATCGATAATCATAATGTAAGTACAGGTTGATTTATCTATCAAATGATTGATAAATAAGGTATATGGAGCAAAAGAATGAAGTTGGAAGGAATGTTATCGATAAGTCAATTATTGATCAACACATTAATCAAGAGCAACGAGGATTTCAGAGTCAAATGGTAAGAATTATCGATAAGCTGATCAATAAACTGTTAATCGATCAAATAATCGATAAACCAGACCAGGTACGCATTTCTCTCATTAACTTTTATCGATAACGTGATTGATAATTTATTGATTGATAACTTGATCGATAATTATCTTCAGTATTCTTGTGTGCTCTTCATATTTATCGAACACGTGATCGATCATTCATTGATCGATAACTTGATTGATAATTTTAGTGTTTATAACGTTCAATTTTTGAAAACCCCCCATCAGTTACCGCAGCCCTAACTCGATAAACCGTTCCCTTGTTCCCATGCAATGGTCCAAAACTCACTATTCTATTAAATTATTGTTCCCTTTCCACTCGAAATCACTCCTGAAGCATCCTCGTTCTTCACCACACCCTTTAAACACTCTTTTCAATGATCAAATCCTCATAATCCTTCGGTACAATAAGAATGATGAGAGTTGAACAACCTGGAAGTGACCAGGAAGAGCAAATAGAAAAGCAAACTCAGTCCAAAAAATTTGCTACCCCTATAACAAAAAAGAGGTATAGACCCAAAGTAAGGCAAGAGCCTTCGAAGAAAAAGGGGTGCTAAAAATCAGAAAAAGCCAAGTCGAAGAAAGTGGGCAACCTATACCACAGAGACGATCTTCTCGCTCAAAGTCCAAGCCACCAATTATGACTGAGGAATCTGAAATAGAATCAGATAATGAAGCTTCAGTTCAAAAAGCTGTGGAGGCTGCACTACGTGTTCCTATTCCAAAACAACCACGGCACAAGAAACAAAAAACCGAAGAGGGTGTGTCTCAGTAATCTTCTGGCCAAGGTATACCTTCCGAAGCATCTGAATTCTTGATTGGACCTAAACAAGATGTAAACATGTTAAGATTCAAAGCTGATTGTGCAACTTGGAAGTTTTGTCCTGTGGTGTCAGTAGATCTGGATAGTTTGAAAAAGAATGAGAAAATCAGATTAGATTTGGGTAACCCTCTAGAACAGTAATTCTAACTGGCTGAGTATTGGCAGTGAATATTGCCCTGAAGTGGTTAAAAGATTTTACTGTAATATGGAATTTATGGAAGAGTATGATGATGAAGATAATTTGGTGAATAATTATCTCACATGACTCAGAGGAAGAACCATTACCCTCA
Source organism: Neltuma alba (assembly GCF_004799145.2). NCBI lineage: Eukaryota > Viridiplantae > Streptophyta > Magnoliopsida > Fabales > Fabaceae > Neltuma > Neltuma alba. Next base: position 337,107 of record NW_021635047.1, read on the forward strand.
CTTCCGCCAAGATAAATGAGCTACTGGGAAATCCTGAATTTGTCAGAGGAGGGGATACGAATGACATAAAAGCATATAAGATTTTGATGCAGAGTGATAGTTACCAAGAGAGCTGAACTTCCCACCTAAACAGATGTGTGATTATTACAGAATAATTCACTACATCTATTCAAGAAGCATGGTCAATAAATCTGGAAGCTTCTCCCACCTCAATCAGGATGACCGCCTTTTGTTAGCCAGGATAATCAGTGGGGAGAAAATCAATATTGGAGCCTTAATCTACAATGAGATAAAGGATTTCACTATCAATAAATCCAAATCCACACCCATCCCCTATCCTCAGCAGGCCACATACTTTCTCTAAGTAAATAACATTGCACCATTCGAGCTTGGAGAAGTTAAAGTAAAGATTCTTGTATTTGGAATTAACCAGCTTAATAAGATGAAGATTCTAGTGCCCTTTCACTCTTCACAAAAGTTGGCAAGAAAAGAGAAAGGAAAACAGCCAATGATCAGTGCTTCAAAGGGCCAAGATGATGCTGAATCTTCTACAAAACCCTCTCAAACCTCAGGCCCCTTATTCTATGGCAACACCATTCAGAATCTATTCCAAAATAAGCTATAACAATTTGTAAAAAGACTATATGCCACGACCAAAGAATATGGGAAAGTTTCAGATCGGAAATTTGATGGCATTACCAAAATTCTGGATCTTCATCACCAAGCCATGATAGTTTTGGAAAAGGAAGTCTGACAGAGGTTTGATCATATTGAAAGAGAAATTAGAGATCTAAAAGGGATGGTGGCCTCTCTCTGCAACAATTTTTCTACACCAAACACTTCCTTCAGTTTTGAAGACTTGCTCTCTCACCCACCATCTCCTTCTCACCATGAGCCTGTACCACCTACCTCACCTATACCTACTTCTCCTATTTCTATTTCACCATCTGTACCTTCCACCTCTCCCACTCCTCCTCCTACCTTAGCCCTTATCACAGTCCCTCATCTACTCCCTCTATGCTACTTCCATCCATTCCTCAAACTATCTCTCCATTTCCCAGCTTCCCCCTCTTCCCATCTCAATCACCTTGCCTTCCCTACCTTCTGATGCTGACAAAAAGGGGGAGAAGGAATCGGTTTAGTTGTTTGTCTAGTTGTTTAGCTTTGATGATTTTTGTTATTTCAGTTTTTCATATATTTCTGTTATGTAATCTAAATTCTGGGTTATCATTTGAATTCTGATAGCATTTAAATGTTATCAGTTGTGCATTTCTGCCATTTTTTGACATTTATTGATGAATACTGTTATCTGTCATATGATTATGTTGAAATCCTGATCTAGTTTAAGTTTTATTTGATAAAATTTGATTTATCTTACACCTGTGTTTTGTCATCGTCAAAAAGGGGGAGAATGTTAGATTTAAGGTTTTGATGATAACAAATTGGATAATCTGTGTTTTAGTAAATTGATCGATCAAGGATTTATCGATCACTTGTTAGATAAAGTTCATATGAAAACTAATAACTTTACAGAAATTTTAACCGATAACCTGATGGACAAATGAAGTCAGTATGTGTTGATCGATCAGTTGATCGATCATCGTTAACACTGTTTTGTGTAGAAGTTTGCTAATAATTATCGATCAATTTATCGATAACCTAATGATCGAACACCTATCAGATAATGGGACACAATTCTGGTAAGTATTTATCGATCACTTGATTGATAAATAGGTCATCGATAAGAAGACATATAAATGATAAAGCTCTTTTGTCACATCCAATAATATGGCATTTAGGAATAGGGATATTCCTAAATATTTAAAGGCCAAAAAGGATAAGAAGAAATAGAAGATTTATGGTGGAAAATAATTATTATAATTTTCCAAACCAATTATGAAAAGTTTGACTAATTAAGGAAAATTGGTCAAGAATAATTATGGAAAAATATTTCCAAGCCTCAGAAAATTAAGAAAAAATAAGGACAATGTTTCTTGAGAATTATAGGGGATTATAAAATTAGTTTCATGACTAAATTGCCCTTAGAGAAATTACAAAGGAATTTAAGGGCGATTTAAACTAGTTTAAAGTCCTTTATTTGGAAAATTCCAAATAAATATTTTTAAGGAGGATAAAATCCCAAGAAAATTCCTATGATATCCCAAGGAATTATAAGAGATTATGAAATTAAAAGAAGACCCTCAAGTATCCAAGATTGTTTTCCAATTCCTCTAAAAGGTGGAAAAATCACTAAAGAGAAGGAAATTATTTTTTTTCTTTTTATTTAATTATTGGGAAATTAAATTTGAGACAGAGGACAATTCGGGAAGATAAAAATGAGGAGAATAATTTATGGATCTGACAGAAAATAATTACAGAAGTTAGAGCATCGTAGTTATAGAAAAGAAATCAAACTCAAAGTAAAAGTGCACCGATAAAGTAAGGACTAGAATCTTACACTTTACTTAACCCACAAGTTGCCACTTGTTAAGCCTCTAATGGATGGTAATTAAATCTTTCCAAGTGTCAAGCCTTGATTGGAGAGGATCTTGACTTTAGAATGTAATTACATTATGATTTAAGTTAATTAGGAGAGAGGTTACAAGAGGGAATAGGGAGATGACACTTGGCAAATCATTAATGTTGATTGGTGAGATATTTTTGGCCTTAATCAACACATTCCTCCCCTCATTTTCAGATCACCATTCAGCCAAGGCAAGAAGAGAGGGAAAAAGAGAGAGCTTGAGGTGGAAACAAGGAAGAATCAACCACTTTGGGTCAAGAAAGCTTGGAGTTAAGGTTGGTAGTTGATTCTTTGTTGTTCTTTGCTTGTTTCTCTTGAGTTTGATGGTTGAAAAATTCTGTTTATCCTCTCTTTGGGTGCTGGCCGAAATGCTCTTTGAGTAGGGAAGGGAGTTTGGTTGTTAAATCTTGCTAGAACACTTCAAAGTATGATAGATCCTAGTGATTGCAAGTGGTTGTAGGGTAAACCTAAAGAACAAGTGTTGGAAGCCATAGAATCAAAGTTGCAATTTTTGGATTTTGAACCCTAATGGTTCGGTTAGTTCAAAACTGAAAGAAGGAATTTTATTTTGCTAAATCCAAGTAGATAATTGGAATCTATATGAAGAATCATGTAGGAGTGAGTTAAGAGGGAATTTTTAGGGTTAAGGAAATAAACTAAAAAATTTAAAGAACAAAGGTGGAAGCTTTAAGGGATAAAGGTTGTCCTTGAGTTATGTTGTTGATTTTTATATAAAATGGTTGATGATTCTTGCTGCCTTTTTTATGGATTGCCATGTTAGGGTTTGGCATTTGTGGAAGCAAGAAAGAAGAACAAGAAAATCAAAGAGCATTAGATCAAGGTAGTAAGATTTAATTGACCTTAATGTTAAGTGTTGCATTGATTACTATGCAATTTCATGTGCTATTATGTGGTTGAGCTAAATGATGATGATGATGATGATGATGATTGTGTAGCTATACTCCTTGCTTTATGTGCCTTGGCTATTGCATGTTAGAGTGCTACATGTATGAGGTAAAGTAGTTCCCTATTAATAGCAAAAGGTTGGAATGTTTGTAATTGATGCATATTAATGTTTTGGTTGATTGATCTTGCTACTGGGATTTCATTGAATTCTCATCCCCCATATGTAACTTAACACTTTAGGGACTGAATCATCAAAAGGGAGGCTGCAAATCGAAGGATAAATATGATGATGAACCATGAGGAACATTTATATTTGGTTATGTATAAGCATGTATAGTTGGAGCTGTAATCCCTAAGCAAGACGCTAGTTTAGAGCCACGTTTTATTACGTTACTGAACAAATTTCTGCACAAAATTTGACATGCTTAAATTTGACGTCATGAACTTCAAATTGATAGGCAGCACGTTAAAAATGGCAAACTATATGATTTTTAATTATTTTTTCAATTTAAGGTTCAGAATTTGGAAAAAGAATTTTTGCCAAATGGACAGAGGTGACTTTCCCAAAAGCCTGAGACGTTTTCAAATGGAATTGGTTCATAAGATTAGTTTTCCTTGAAAGAGAATTCAAATATATTTTTATAGAATTTTGAACCACTCCATTTTGATTTTTCTAGATTAAGTTATGAATTTTGGAAGTTGGGCCAGAAAACTGGATTTTTACCCGATGAATAGTAAATATCCGAAAATCAGCATTTTTCATGGATTTTTGAGCCCAAGACCATCCAATGTGGTTTAAAATGGTTTTGATTAAACCCTAAGTGGATCGGATAGTAAGGTGTGATATTTTTTGGTATCAGAGCAGAAGTTCTGGCATAGGATAGAACGCTCTACTTGAGTTTATGCGTTAGACATCGAGGTTAGTTAAGGAGAAACTGACAAACCTTTGTAGGAATTGAGATGGAAAACACAATGGATTGGGACGCTCGATCTGAGAAGTTAGTCAATGATTGGGATGTTAACATGACCGATCTCACAAAAAAGGATCTGGTGGGATGGACTAGGGGACTGCTAGCACAAGATACTTAACAAAGGAGTCCAACAATTATCCAGAGCATGGGGCCAACCTTTTAGGGGTTACTGTTGAGGATTTAATGCACCTTCTTGTACCTAGTGACCCGGTGGATCCCACAACTGAATTGTATTAGAAACCAGTGGACCCTAGTTTTGACATTCAGTCTCGCAGACTGCTTGTTACCCCAAGTGTGCACCCAAACGATATCCCCGGATCTAGTACCAAGCTAGGGATACCCCTGACACCCACAGTACCTATCACTGTTTCGACTGAGCCTAAGATCCATAGTCAGGATCAGTTGAGAGAGAAGTTGGAATTCTTGGGTCAATATATCAGGAAAGATGAGGATCAGCAAGACCCGAACATTTACCTAGAATACCTTCAGGGAGTAAAGGTGTTATATCAGACTCATGGACTGGGTAACACTTATCTAGACACCAAGGATTGGATCTATACGATAGCGGACATGCTTCCATATTTACCCTTCTGGGTATATGAGTTTTGTCACCTGAATCAGATAGTGGATTTAGGTGTTGAGGATTACATCCAGCACCTTGAAAACTTTGTTAAGATTCACTATTTTTAGATAGTTAGATCCTCGTAAAATTGAGGTAGGACTTGTTTTGATACAGCTAACCTGAGTAGGTTAGTTTGGCATGTTTGATGGTTATGTATGTTAAACTATATTGTTGTGACTGATGATTGATACTTGAATGATGTATTATGAATGCAAATGTTGTTAAATGAAATCCAAGCATGTTGTTTATTTTCTTGTTTCTTGGATATGTTATCCGTTTAGTTAGCGTATTGGTTAGAACCCGATGAAATGCTTTTCCGGAGAGACCCTCAGGACACAACATAAAGGTCCCTCCCACTCCAATACGATTAATTTTGGAATGCTTAGAACCATAATAAAAGGCGATTGGAGGGTTGAGGGTGGCACAAGCTAACCAGTAACAAGAAAGAGATGCTGTAATAGTAGCAGTGGTAGTAGTGGCAGTGGCTAACCTCGACAGGAGGCAGCCAGAGGAAGAAACCTCAGCAGCGCAAGCAACAGAACATTTGCCAGATCAGCAATGCCAACAGTAGACCCCGACAGCATCTAGCAGTGGATGACTCGCTTTTGCAAGCATAATCTGCCATCCTTCGATGGAGTGGTTGACGTCCAAGTAGTAGAGAGTTGGATTAACCGCTTGGAAAAGATTTTCAAAGTTCTAGACTATCCGACTAAGCGAAAAGCCTAAATGGCTATTTACCAGCTAGAAAAGGATGCTAATCATGAGTAGAAGAATACCAAGATTCTTCTGGATGCTCGAAACACAAGAGTGACATAGGAAGTGTTCTTGGAGCAGTTTTACGAAATGTACTTCTGTGATCAATCAAGGACAAAAAGGAAGTAGAATTCCTAACCCTAAAGCATAAGGATAATGAGTCATTTGATGATTACTTAGCTAAGTTTAGACGTCTTTCTTACTACTTCAGTTACCTACGTTACCGAGATGATAAAAGGTAGATGACCAAAAAGATGGTCAGAGGACTAAAGCAGTCCTTAAGGGAGATGATTGCTCCCTGACAATTCGAGCACTTTAACATTGAGGCCTGCTGAATTACGGAGAACAGCTTGAACCATCATTTGATGATTGAGCCTACTCCCAAGTTAGAGAATGGAGATCAGGGTGGCACCTCTTCTAATGCTAATAGGAAGAGGAAGAGGCTATGGGACAACCAAAAGAGTAAGAAGGGAGGTAGGCCCCTAAATAGCAAGGAATGCCCAATTGCGGCAAGAGTCACGATGATAGAATGTATATGGTTGAGCAAAATGTTTGCTGCACTTGCGGCAAGTCCAGACACTTCTCGAGAGCATGCCTGCAGAATATAGAGAAGGCAAGGTCACGTACCCGAGGACGAGTATTTGCCATCACAGGGAAAGAAGCCTGGAAGTCTCCGGAAATGATCCAAGGAACGATCATTCTTAACAACTCCCCAGTTATTGCAATGTTAAATTAGGGTGCTAGTCATTCTTTTATTTTGTATGCCTCAACTAAAAGATTTGGCTTGATTATGAATACGTTGTCTTATGACATGCATGTGTCCACACCAATACAAAAGAGGACAATTACATCTGATAGGTGCTTAAACTGTATAGTTGGTTATGAGCACTGTTATATGTCACATCCAGTAATATGGCATTTAGGAATAAGGATATTCCTAAATAACTAAGGGTCAAAAATGACAAGGAGAAATAGAAGAATTTTGGTGAAAATATTATTATAGTTTTCCAAGCCAATTATGAAAAGTTTGACTAATTAAGGAAAATTGGTCAAGAATAATTATGGAAAAATATTCCCAAGTCTTAGAAAATTAAGAAAAAATAAGGAAAATGTTCCTTGAGAATTATATGGGATTATAAAATTAGTTTTATGACCAAATTGCCCTTAGAGAAATTACAAAGGAATTTAAGGGCGATTTAAGCTAGTTAAGATCCTTTATTTGGAAAAATCCAAATGAATATTTTTAAGGAGGATAAAATCCCAAAAAAATTCTTATGATATCCCAAGGGCACCGATAAAGAAGCAAAGTTTGCACTTTACTTGGCCCACAAGTTGCCACTTGTCAAGCCTCTAATGGATGGTAATTAAAGCTTTCCAAGTGTCAAGCCACCAATGGAGAGCATCTTAACTTTGGAATTAAATTACATTATGATTTAAGTTAATTAAGAGAGAGGATTAAGATTAAGTAGGCTTATGACACTTGGTAAATCATTAATGATGGTTGGTGGGATATTTTGTACACATTAATGAGCTTTTCCTTCCCCTAAATCAGATCATATTTCATCCAAGGCATGAAGAGAGGGAAAAAGAGAGAGTTTGAAGGGAAATCAAGCAAAAAGCAAGCATATTTGATCTTCCAACTAAGATCCAAGCTTGGTAAGTTGTCTTAAGATGTTCCTTGCTTTGTTTTATTGCTTTATATGGTTGAAATTTCTGGTTTTCCCTCTTCATTTGGAGATGGTAGGAATTCTTATGGGGTAGGGGAGGAAGTTTTATGGTTCAGTCTTGCTAGAACACTTCAAAGTATGGTAGATCCTAGTGGTCACAAGTGGTTGAAGGTTGATTTTGGAGTGTTTCCTTGGTTGTGTTGCTTGAGACCCATTTCGGCCAAGGCAAGATCTGAACCCTAGGATGAGTTTTTCAAATTTTTGAGGCTTCCATTGTGTTCAAAATGAAAAATTATGTAGGGTAAACCTAAAGAACAAGTATTGGAAGCCATAGAATCAAAGTTGTAATTTTTGGAAAGTGAACCATAGTGGTTCAGCCAAGCTGAAATTGAAAGAAAGAAATTTATTTTATTAAATCCAAGTAGATATCTTGAATCTACATGAAAAATCATGTAGGAATGAGTGAAGAGGGAATTTTTAGGGTTAAAGGAAATAAACTCTAAAAATTCAAGAATAAAGATTGAAGCTTTAAGGGACAAAGGTTGTCCTTGTGTCATGTTATTGATTTTTATATAAAATGGTTGATGATTCTTGATGCCCTTTTTGTGGATTGCCATACTAGGGTTTGGCATTTGTGGAAGCAAGAAAGAAGAACAAGAAAATCAAAGAGCATTGGATTAAGGTAGTAAGATTTAATTGACCTTAATGTTGAGTGTTGCATTGATTGCTATGCAATTTCATGTGCTATTATGTGGTTGAACTAAATGATGATGATGATGATGATTGTGTAGCTATACTTCTTGCTTCATGTGCCTTGGCTATTGCATGTTAGAGTGCTATATGTATGAGGTAAAGTAGTTTCCTATTAATAGCAAAAGGTTGAAATGCTTGTAATTGATGCATGTTAATGTTTTGGTTGATTGATCTTGCTACTGGGATTTCTTAAAATCTCATCCCCCAAATATAATCTAAGATTTTAGGGCTGAAACTCCCAAAAGCAAGCTACAGATTGGAGGCTAAATTATGGTGTCACACCATAAAAATTCGTGGACATTTGGTTATGTATAAGTATCAATGGTTGGTGCTGTAATCTCTAAGCAGGACGTCAGTTTAGAGCCACGTTTTATTGAGTTACTGAATGAATTTCTACACAAAATTTGATATGCTTAAATTTCACATCGTGAGCTTCAAATTGATAGGCAGCCCGTTAAAAATGTCCAACTACACGATTTTTAATGATTTTTCAAAGTTAAGGTTCAGAATCTGGAAAAAGGATTTTTGCCAAATAGACAGAGGTGAATTTCACAAAAACCCGACACTTTTTCAAATAGAATTAGTTCATAAGCTTATTTTTCCTTGAAATAGGATTCAAATATATTTTTATAGAATTTTGAACCACTCCATTTCGATTTTTCTAGATTAAGTTATGAATTTTTGAAGTTGAGCCAAAAAACTGGATTTTTACCTGATGAACAGTAAAAATCCGAAAATCAACGTTTTTTATGGATTTTTGAGCCCAAGACCATCCAATGTGGTCTAAAATGGTTTTAATTAACCCTAAGTGGATCCGATAGTAAGATGTGACATTATATTGCCTTAGACTTGATATATATGCCTTCTATAAAGTTGATGGGGTAATTGGATTAAGTTGGTTGTCATCCCTTAATGGCAAGGACAAAACCTTGATCCTACCCCCAAGAGAAATGGAGTAAATCCAGAAGTTAAGTTAAACTTCATAACGGAAGCCTAGACAGGTAATAGTACGATAAATGAAGTTACGTAATACTAGGAGAGGTTAAGAGAAAAGTGTATTTCGTCACGATAAACCAAGGGAATTAGTGGCGATAGACGAATACAGAGTGATTACCAAAGGAGATGGTAACTTCTATCATTGCAAACAAGGATTCTAGTCACGACGAACAAACACAATAACTCTCAGATGTTGAGGTGATATCTCAACGAGACATAATGACTTTTAGAGGTCACAGAGAGTAGGATAAGTATAAGTCAGGAAGAGAGCAGTAGCCACTGTTTAGAGTTACCAGATTCCCCCTCAAAAGAAAAGTAATGATAAGAAGTTAAATAAGACAGTTAGGGGTTGAGTCTTTACATCATTACGAAGGTGTAAGTGGACACCTAAGCTAGACAAACTCTTACAGCCTCGTTAGGGCTAGGACACCCTGATAGAGTAGCTATCTCAAGTCCCAGAATAGATGAATAAAAACTTTGAGATAGTAAAGTCAAGATGGAGAGCCCTAGTGAGATGTCTTAAGGATTAAGAAGAAGAGGACGAGACAGATAGCTATACAGGGAACTAGCTTAGAGGTTGGCATGTTCCCCTTAATGTTAAAAAATACTTAGTCGCTTGGGGTTTAGGATGAGAGGCACCCTTTTCAGGGGATAAGGTCTTAGCTAGGAGTTTTCCTAGAGAGGTTGGGAATTGGTCCTCCAGATTAGAATTTATGTTGCTCAAGATGGAGCAAGATACCCTATCCGAGCAAGAAAGGGAAGTAGCCGAGGCAAGGCAAGCGGAGTTTGTAACATCCCGATTTTTAGGCCTATAAGTACTAGAAATAGCCTGAATGGGATAGGCTACCAGACCCCTTTTTAGTAGAGGTCTTAAAGATGAGAAAGAAAGTTAAAGCAGTTTTAGGGACTAAACTGCAAAGTGAATGTTTTAAGGGGCTAAAGGGTAATCAAAGTTAGAGGCTCCAGTAAAGTCTCAAAGGCCTAGAAAGAGAAAAGAGGCTAGATACAGACTAAAGGTTAAGTTAGAAGCCTTAAAGAGATGGTTTTATGAGGTTGAGCCTAAGCAGGGGTAAGACCGTAAATTCAGAAAGTTACGGCCATCAGGGGTAAAAATGGAAAGTACTTAGAAAATTCTAAGAAAATCCCAGAAAATGGGAAATAATATTCTAAGGCTCTTTTGTGAAGAGAGATGACGAAAATACCCCTAGGGTAACTTAAAAGGAATTTATAAGTTTATGGCTCAATTTGAGATGTAGAGGTAGATTTAATTGTTTGAGTCATAAGGAAACCTCAGAAAATTATGGTAAAATAGGAATGTATGATCTAAGAGACTATAGAAAATTATAAAATTAGTCTCATCCCCAGAAGACCAGCAAAATGGCTTTAAGAATACTTAAAAGCCAGTTGTGCCAAAAAGGGGCATTTTAAAGAATGATTTGTAAGTGGAGCTACAGGTTGAGTTATGACCTGAGAAAATTCCTAGATTTTCTCTAGAATATGAGGAATTTTATGATATTTTTGGATGAATTTTTGGAGCTCTGGATTGAATAAAATGCTCCAGTCAAATATTAAATAATTTTGTCCCCTGAATAGGAGACAAAACCAAAGAAAAATATCTAAGAGCCATTATGACGATGCTGAGTCAGCATGCTGAGTCATCAAGCGTAATCATGACACCGACGAGTCATCATGCTGAGTCATCAAGCGTAATCATGACACCGACGAGTCATCATGCTGAGTCATCAAGCGTAATCATGACACCTACGAGTCATCATGCTGAGTCACCAGAAGATATTTATGGACAGTATAAAAATCAAAACGCAGTACAGGAATATTTTAGACAGTCTTTTGTCTACCCGTTATAGTGAAATCTCTACTGCATGACTCAGTAAGGTTAAGTAGCTTGTCAGTAGAGCTAATTATTTTTCCCTCTGCTCCTCTAAGGTGGTACCATATATGTACTTAATTAAGATGAGAAAATAGTGTCAGAACATGTCCTGGTGGTACAGGGTAAGTCAGGACCCAAAAAGTATCCGATACGGTGCAAGATTGGCTTGATAGGTGGAGAAATAATTAAGAAAATATTTTTGCACGAATTTCCATTTATTTTCTCCCTATTTTAATGCCATAAATGATGAAAGGACATGAAAGTGACAAGTGTATGGTTAGATAAGAAAAAAAATATTACGTGTACGGCTAGATGGAAGACACGTGTACGGTCGGATGCAAGACACGTGTGCGGTCGGATTAAAGACATATGGCTTGATGATGTAAGCATGATGTCATCATGATGAGGTAAGCATGATGTCATAGGACACTTGTCACCGTAAGATCAAAAGAGAAAATGGGCGGTCCAGATCGAGCCACGTATTTTTAAGATCAACGGTCCAGATTCAGTCTGCTTTTCTATAAATACCCCCTCCCCTCCCTACCATTTCGTCCAAGCATAAGGAATCCATGGGAAAGCTCTTGCAAAATGGTTTCTAGAGAGAGAAAGAAGAGGGAGAAAGAAAGGCCAAGTGGTTCCAAGCCAGATCAAGCTCTAAAACAAGGTATGTGATAGTTATAGCACCTGATTTTATGCCTATTTCGGATTAGTTACTGTGTATATCTGATTCTGAAATTTTTCATGCTTAAAGTACATTCTGTGAGCTTTAAATCCATATGTAGAACACTTCATTTGGATATGTGTACGATTTATGGTGATTTTTCAAAGTTAGGGTTTGAAATCTGGAAACAGTGTTGAACTTTTGGAAGAGTTTCTAGTTCCGTACAGTTCCGGTACTGTTCGGTGTAGAATTGGTTCATGAAACTATTTTTCCTCTAAAGTGAACTTAGGGAGATTTCAGTGAGACTTGGAATCATGCAATTTGGATTTTTCTAGAATTAATTATGAATTTTCAAATTTGAGCAAAAATTCTGGAAATTCTGCGTGAACAGTACACGCGAAGCAAAATCTCCAGATTTGGTATTCTTGAATCTAAGGTCATCTAAAGTGGTCCTAATTGATAAGAAATGGATCTTAAGGATGGGAAATGATAAGATTTATGTTAGAAAAGTTGGAAAGAAAACCCTAGGACTAAGAGAAAGGGTTGAGGTTCAAGAAAGCTAGTCTTGAACTTTATGTAATCTAGTGGTCCTAATGGATTGTATGATCAATGTGACTATGTTTAGGACCTTTGGAACATCCAAGAGGATGTTTGGTGATGTTGACCGAATGCCCACATGGTTGGAAAGTCAAGGGAGTCAAAGGAAAAGCAAGGGGAAAGCCATGTTACAAGGTAGTGAACTTACCTATACTGTGTGCTTGATATGTATGCTTGCATGATGTGATTGTGTTGCCATGATGTGACTAAGCTATGATGAAATGTTTACAAAGTTATGTTTGCAAGTTTATGTCATGTTCTGCCTTGGCAATATGTTATGGAAGCATGAAATGCTTTAGCTTACTTTCCATGGCATTCATGTGTTAATGTTATAACATATCATGCATGTGCATTATGTCTTGCATGCTTATGGGTAGTGTTTGCTACTGAAATTCCCCCAAATCTTACCCCTCCCTAACCAACCATTTAGGTCAATCAATGATGGGCAATAATGGCATGAGAAGCAAGGAGAAGTAAGCGGAGAATTATTCTTGTTAATGGATGAGACTGTTGATAAATGTATAATTCTACTATTTTGTGAACTATGTTATGGATGCCAATGATGCCATATATTTAATTATAATATTTATGGCATGAATGAAAGTGTATGAGCATGAACAAGAAATAGTAAGGCCATGTTATGTATGCCAAAGAAATAAAAAGAATTAAATAGATGTTAAGGGATAAAACGTAAGTCCTGGAGCAGTGAATTTGTAGCTCTAGTTTGACCTATCAAACGAGTGAGTTAGGTCATAAGATTTGGTAAGCAAAGAGATCTAATGTTTTTCTTTAAAATGAGGGGTAGTTTTTCTGATTCTGATAACCGTGCAGAAAGTTATGCCTTTCCAACATTAGGCAAAAATACAGTAAAATCCGAAAATGACCAAATGAACAGTAACTCTTTCAAAGGAAATTGAGCTCGAATTTCAAGGCAATCAGTTCAGAAACTATTTTTCCTCAAAATTTTATTCAAAGAGCTTTCTGTAGAACTTAGAATCACTCAATTTTAATTTTTCTACAATTAGTTATGAATTTTTGAAGTTTGTCACATTTTAAAGTGACAATGAATAGTAACCCGTAAATGAAAATTTTCAAACTTGATTTTTCATCAATTGTAGCCTTCAAAAGTGATTCCAAATGCTTCTGCAAGGAAAGTTAATTGATTTAAACATGAGGTGTCACAGAGTTGACCTTACCCAATGGAAGTATGACTAGCCAAGAACGAAGCTAGGCTTAGATGTATCTGAGCTTAGCAGAGCACTAGAGCAAGTAGAAAGAAGAAGAACCTCAAAGTCCTCTCCCTATGACTTCCAAAAGCAACTCTGAACAGAAAGAGAGGCTCCCTTTTTAGGGATGAAATGTCTGGTTGGCATGCTATAAACATAGCAACCAGTAAGAGCTTGCACTCCTTGCATTTGAAATGCCAGGCATTATGCATATTAGAGTATGCTCCTACTGAAAAGGAAAGTAAAGGGAAGGAAAGTTGCAAGGTCCTCTCTCTATAACGTTCTAAAATAGTAAGAGACGATAAGAGCAGCTGAAGGAATAAGAGAACTCCTAAGACAAATTGGCTTAGGCACCTAAAGAGACAAATAGGTAGCCTAGGGAATTGACATAAAGCCTAAGAGAATGCTATTGGTTCTTGGAACAGTTTTGGGGAATTATCAATTAGGTGACCAACTGAAAGGAGGTGACTATACTTAGTCCTATGGTCAAAAGTCTCCCAAAGATCTTAAGAGTATGGTACCACTTTGGGAAGATAAGGACTAGGGATGAGTTGAGGATGTGGAAACCTCCTTCGTTTGTGAACCAATACCGAGAGAGTACCCATGACTTCCTTCCAGATAACCTTATCATTAATTAGGCTAGGTTTAATTTCCTTCCGATTAACAGTGGAAAGCCAAAGTTAGAAGAATTGGAACTATAAGACCTGAAAAAGAGACGTTCAGGCTAGTCTTAGATACAGGAACCCATGTGATACAAAGACAGACAAAGTATTGACAGATAAATCCTTAAGATGAGGTAAGAGACAAGAATGTAAGCTGAGAAGACCCGACTAAAGATAGATCAAGAAAGGGGTCTAAGACAGCAAAGTACCAGGGTTGAGCTTATCAGAATTAGTGCCTTACTTTCCCGTCAGCACTGTTTAGCTAAGTGTTTCAGGCAAAAGTAGCCCAAGAAAGTGTGACCCTAGGAAGTAATGTAAGAAAGTGCAAAAACCAGACATGTTAACCATTTTGGCAAGAATGCACTAAGTCCAACGAAAAATGGGAGATGAAAGTTAAGGAAGTTGTTAAGCTACCGAGTGTCCTAACCAGTATTGTTTTAGACTAAGACCCAAGATTTACTTGAAGTTTTGGAGGTCCTTATGAAAGAAGTGGACACTACTCTCAGATTCAATACAACCTACCATCCTAAGACAATGGGCAGACACAGAGAATGATATAGATGTTAGAAGATATGCTACACGCATATGTGCTTAATTTCGACGGTAACTAGTATACGTACTTACCGTAAGCCGAATTCGGTTAAGATAACCATTTCCATTCAGTATCTGAATAGCGCCATATGGAGCACTCTATGGGAGGAAGTGTAGATCTCCCTTTTGCTGGATAGAGTTCAATGAAAGAAGTAAGTATGGTCCTAATTTAGTGGATCAGACTTCCCAATAGATTAAAGTTATTCAGCAAAGACTTCTAATGGCTCAAAGTAGACAAAAGAGCTACTCAGACATTAAAGGAGATCATTAAAGATTAAGGTTGGTGACTAAAGTATAACCAACAACGGAAGTCGGTCGATCCCTAAAGCTTAAGAAGTTAAGTTCGAAGTATGTTGGACCGTTTCAAATTGTGTCCAAGGCTAGACTGGTAGCTTATAAGTGACTCTTCCCCTGAATTTGAGCAAATTCATGATGTCTTCCATGTCTCCTAGTAAAAGAAGTACCATCTAGACCCGACACATGTCATAAGCTATGATGACATTGTGCTCAAAGATAACCCATCTTTTAAGATCAGACTAAAGCGAATCATTGATCAGAAAGTCGAACAGCTGAGAAACAGGTAGATTCTGCCAGTTGAGGTTGTCTGGAAAGGTCTTATACTAGAAGAAGCTATGAGGGAGATGGAGACTGAGATAAAGGAAAAGTATCCTGAACTTTTCCAATAAGATACGCTTTAAATTTCGAGGACAAAATTTATTTAGGGGGGAAAAATGTCACATCCAGTAATATGGCATTTAGGAATAGGGATATTCCTAAATATTTAAAGGCCAACAAGGATAAGAAGAAATAGAAGATTTATGCTGGAAAATAATTATTATAATTTTCCAAGCCAATTATGAAAAGCTTGACTAATTAAAAAAAATTGGTCAAGAATAATTATGAAAAAATATTTTCAAGTCTCAGAAAATTAATAAAAAATAAGGACAATGTTCCTTGACAACTATATGGGATTATAAAATTAGTTTCATGATCAAATTGCCCTTAGAGAAATTACAAAGGAATTTAAGGGTGATTTAAGCTAGTTTAAGGTCCTTTATTTGGAAAATTCCAAATAAATATTTTTAAGGAGGATAAAATCCCAAGAAAATTCCTATGATATACCAAGGAATTATAAGAGATTATGAAATTAAAAGAATACCCTCAAGTATCCAAAAATTTTTCCCAATTCCTCTGAAAGGTGGAAAAATCACTAAAAAGAAGGAAATTATTTTTCCTTTTTATTTAATTGTTGGGAAATTAAATTTGAGACAATGAGGGAAATTTGGAAAGATAAAAATGAGCAGAATAATTTATGGATCTGATAGAAAATAATTACAGAGGCCAGAGCACCGTAATTGTAGAAAAGAAATCAAACTTGGAGTAAAAGTGCACTGATAAAGTAAGGACTAGAGTCTTGCACTTTACTTGGCCCACAAGTTGCCACTTGTCAAGCCCTAATTGGAGAGGATCTTGACTTTAGAATGTAATTACATTATAATTTAAGTTAATTAGGAGAGAGGTTACAAGAGGGAATAGGGAGATGATACTTGACAAATCATTAATGTTGGTTGGTGAGATATTTTTGGCCTTAATCAAAACACTCCTCCCCTCATTTTCAAATCACCATTTGGCCAAGGCAAGAAGAGAGGGAAAAAGAGAGAGCTTGAGGTGGAAACAAGGAAGAATCAACCACTTTGGATCAAGAAAGCTTGGAGTTAAGGTTGGTAGTTGATTCTATGTTGTTCTTTGCTTGTTTCTCTTGAGTTTGATGGTTGAAAAATTCTGTTTATCCTCTCTTTGGGTACTGGCCAAAATGCTCTTTGAGTAGGGAAGGGAGTTTGGTTGTTAAATCTTGCTAGAACACTTCAAAGTATGATAGATCCTAGGTTATAGGTTGTTTTTGAAGTTTTTTCTTTGATATCTCTCTTAAAGTTCATTTCAGCCAAAGCAAGAACTAGATCCTAGGATGCGTTCTTCAAAGTTTTGAGGCTTCCATTGTGTTCAAAATGAAAAATGGTATAGGGTAAACCTAAAGAACAAGTGTTGGAAGCCATAGAATCAAAGTTGTAATTTTTGGATTTTGAACCCTAATGGTTTGGTCAGTTCAAAACTAAAAGAACGAATTTTATTTTACTAAATCTAAGTAGATAATTGGAATCTACATGAAAAATCATGTAGGACTGAGTGAAGAGGGAATTTTTAGGGTTAAGGAAATAAACTAAAAAATTTAAAGAACAAAGGTGGAAGCTTTAAGGGACAAAGGTTATCCTTGTGTCATGTTATTGATTTTTATGTAAAATGGTTGATGATTCTTGCTGCCCTTTTTGTGGATTGCCATGTTAGGGTTTGGCATTTGTGGAAGCAAGAAAGAAGAACAAGAAAATCAAAGAGCATTAGATCAAGGTAGTAAGATTTAGTTGACCTTAATGTTAAGTGTTGCATTGATTGCTATGCAATTTCATGTGCTATTATGTGGTTGAGCTAAATGATGATGATGATGATTGTGTAGCTATACTCCTTGCTTTATGTGCCTTGGCTATTTCATGTTAGAGTGCTACATGTATGAGGTAAAGTAGTTCCCTATTAATAGCAAAAGGTTGGAATGCTTGTAATTGATGCATATTAATGTTTTGGTTGATTGATCTTGCTACTGGGATTTCATTGAAATCTCATCCCCCATATGTAACTTAACATTTTAGGGACTGAATCATCAAAAGGGAGGCCACAAATCCAAGGATAAATATGGTGATGAACCATGAGGAACATTTATATTTGGTTATGTATAAGTATGTATGGTTGGAGCTGTAATCCCTAAGCAGGATGCCAGTTTAGAGCAACGTTTTATTAAGTTACCAAATGAATTTTTGCACAAAATTTGATGTGATGTGCTTCAAATTGATAGGCAGAACATTAAAAATGGCCAACTACACAATTTTTAATTATTTTTCAAAGTTAAGGTTCAGAATCTGAAAAAAGAATTTTTGCCAAATGGATAGAGGTGACTTGCCCAAAAACCTGACACTCTTTCAAATGGAATTGGTTTATAAGATTATTTTTCCTTGAAATAGCATTCAAATATAATTTTATAAAATTTTGAACCACTCCATTTTGATTTTTCTAGATTAAGTTATGAATTTTGGAAGTTGGGCCAGAAAACTATATTTTTACCTGATGAAGAACAGTAAAAATCCGAAAATCAGCGTTTTTTTATGGATTTTTGAGCCCAAGACCATCCAATGTGGTATAAAGTTGTTTTGATTAAACCCTAACTGGATCTAATACTAACATGTGACATCTTTCACTTTGGTTATATTATGTTTCTTTCATCATTTATCGATCACTTTATCGATCAGAAATTTTTCGATAACATGATCGAACATTACTTAATAACCCACTCAATATGTCCCTGTTCAAGGTTGTTATCTAGTTGATTTATCGATCAGTGATTTATCGCTATCTCACTCTACTTTTTAAGTTATGTTTTTTGATCACCTGATCGATAATCTAATTCTCGATGAAATTATCGATCACCCATATTTCTAAATGTCTTGTTTTTACATAACGTGATCAATCAAACATTTTCTTGGTATTTCAGAACTAAGTCTCTCTGTTGTATTTTATCGATCACTTACTCGATCAAACATTGATCGATCACTTAATCAATCATCATTTGTTTTGTGCCCTTTAAAAAAATCTTTGTTAAATCTCTTTTATCGATCGAATTTTCCATCATTCATTTATCGATAAAGTACTCGATCACTACTCCTTGAAAATCTATTTCTTTCTCACTTTGCTTTATCGATAGCTTGATTGATCAAGCAGTTTTTGATCACTTGATCAATCATTGACTCTTTCTAGTTAAACATCAACAAGTTACTGTGATTCTCAAAATATGTTGATTATTTCCCTTCAAGCTTTTCTCAGCCTTCATGTTTATCTTAATTCTCTATTTTAAGGGATTCAAAATCAAAATTGACCTTGAGCCTTTTCTCTACATGTTTTTCTGGAGTCACTATTTTCATTTATCGATTATTTGATCGATAAATTATTAATCCATAACTTGATTGATAAATAAACTTGCCTGTTTCAAATTCTTTCTATTTGATTAATCAATAATTTGATTGATCAACCAATCATCAATCATTACTTCGATCAAGGATGTCCAGTTCTTGTTCAATAGATTCAGTAACTGATTGATTCCACTTTTAAACTATGAATGTTCATTTTTATCATTTGATCAGTTATGCTCCTGAGCTTTACCCTGCAAGAAAAACTTATTAGATTGAAGTATTATTACAGATTACGAAGAAGAACTCAACAGTTATCCAACGGTTGTTTAGTAGCCTGTAACCTACCATGTCAGAAGCATTAATGGCGAAAATCGTTGCAACT
The DNA here is from genome assembly GCF_004799145.2 of Neltuma alba. Lineage (NCBI taxonomy): Eukaryota > Viridiplantae > Streptophyta > Magnoliopsida > Fabales > Fabaceae > Neltuma > Neltuma alba. The sequence continues at coordinate 356,316 of NW_021635047.1, forward strand.
GGGAAAACACAACTAAACTCTCAATGGCTAGAAGCTCTTCCATCTAATGGTTATTAAACTTCCTCAACTATAAAAGGCGTGAAGAAGCATTTAATGCATAGATTGAATATGCGAGCTACCTTCTGCAAATAACTTACTGTTGCATTCAATACTATGTTCTTGTTTGTATTGAGCTTCAGTGTTTCTCATCTATTTACTCTGTGAGGGAGCTCTACATATCATCTTTAATTACTTTCTGAGTGAAACTCAAGAGTGTGGACTCTTGAGTGGGTCTGTAACCTTACGGGTAGTAAGGGGGAGATTGAGAGAATCAATAGTTGTACTACGGCACTAAGAGCCCGATTAATCTTGGAACTTAGTGAAATACTTAGAGGTATTCTGAGGACTGGACGTAGGTCAAGTGGTTGAGATCGAACCAGTATAAATTCTGTGTCTACTCTCTACAGTGAAATCACTCTAACTTATGCTCTCTGTTTCTGTTTAGCTTATTGTTTTTTAATTCGCAAGATTTTTATAACTCACCCAATTCAACCCTATCTTGGGTGAGACTGCCACTAACAGTATGTAACGCTCTTTGATATTTGATATGCTTTGGCTAAATGCACATTGATATGAAATGTGAATACACACTAATTTCCTTGATGGAGTAATGTGCTATTCATGGTATTGGAATTGATTATTATGCATTGTAACATGTCACCTTATGTGAAGCTTGATTAACATGATAATTATGATTCATTGCTACTGAGATTTCTATGAAATCTCACTCTCCTCAATGTATAAACAATAATAGGAACCCTAAGTGGTATTGCCAAGGGCAAGAAGAAAGGATTAGAAGTCATATTGGAAGAGGATTAAGCTTAATGTTATTGAAGTTATGATTTGTAAATTATTATGAGTTGTTATGTATAGTTATAAACTATGTTGGAATATTATATTAATGATTTAGAATGTTCTATCTATGAGCAATTGACTAAGGAATTATGTTGGTGCATGTGTTTTATGATTGGAAAAGCTAGATGAAAGGAAAAGAAAAAGGAAAAACAAGAATTGTATGAAAAAGGGATAAAGGTTGACTTTTTGGGAGCAAAGTTTGACTAATGTGATTTTAGGCAATTGGATGAATCTGAATCTGAAATTTGGCATGCTTATAGATATCATTTTTAGCTTTAAAACAAGTAGTAATTCATTAAATTTGGAGTTTTGTACAGAAAGTTATGTCCCTCCAAAGTTGGGCATAAAACTTGGAAACTTGAAAAATGACCAAATGAACAGTACCACTTTGAATGAAATCTGGGATTAATGCATGAGATTTGGATACCAATGAGTATTTTTCCTTTAAAGAGCATACCAAGAGCTTTCTATAGAATCTAGAAAAATTTTGTTTTGGTTTTTCTACAATTAGTTATGAATTTTCAAAGTTGGCCCAAATCGCTGTGAACAGTGTACGGAAATTAGAAAATAGAAATTGTGAAATTAAAATTTTCTCATACTTAAGGGTCATACAAGGACCCTAAATAGTTCCAATTGTTATATAATGAGATAATAAAGGAGGTATGACAATTTTTGTTATTTTTCTTTATAAAAATGTTTTAGGATATTATTTCCCATTTTCTGAGATTTTTCTAGAATTTTTTGTATACTTTTCACTTTTACCCCTATTAGTCGTACCTTTTTGAAATTGTGATTTAGTCCTTACTTAGACTTAACCTCACAAAACATCTCTTTGAGGCTTCTAACTTAACCTTTGGCCTGTATCTAGCCTCTTTTCTCTTTCTGGGTCCTTGAGACTCTCTTGGAACCTCAACGTTACTTACACGTTTGTCTCCTAGTAAATTTTTTACTTTATAGTTTAGTCCCTAAAACTGCTTTGACTTCCTTTCTTATTTTTGGGACTTCTACTGCGAGAGGCTTAGTAGCCTACCTATTTTGGGCTACTCCCAGGGATCCTAGGCCTAAAATTAAGATATGACAATTCTCCCCCTCTTTAAAGAAATTTTATCCTCGAAATTTCAAGGCTGAAGCTCTAGTTTAACTGTCACTGAGAGGTTACCTGAAGAGAATGTCCCTTACTTTACCTTAACTTTTTGCTAAACTTTGTGCATTTGTGCCAACTATAACTTATTTTTAGTATTTTCACCCTTTCTTAGTGGTCATAAAGGGAATTGAAAAACGCGCAACGGAAAATAAATTTAAAATTTCAATCCCTTACCCGGATCTACCAATCGTGTTTAAGTCAAGTAGTAAGAAGCATTACCTTCAGTGTTCGATTTCTTGGTGGCTTGGTGATTCCGCCATTTAGGATGCCTTTGCTCGTCTCTTTTGTCGTTCGAAGTCGACAACTCCAGTCGGCTTCCTCTACCGGTATCCACACGAATAGCTCTCCAGTCACAAACGGCGTGCTAGTGCCCTTTTGTCCATCTAGGGTTTTTCAGAGAATCCGTCCACTCTTATCTATCTTAGGCCGTCTCTTATCTGCAAGTGCTTTCACTCTCACCCCCAAAACCCTAGCTCCTCATATCAAATATATAGGATGTTATAGGTATTTTGAAGGATATTTAATTTCGAAATTAATCCTGAATTAATTCCGAAATTAATGCAATATCAAATATTGCCTAATCAGATAAGAAAACAATTAAATAAATATGGTTTATATTAAATGTGTCCTACAGATTTAATTCACCTATTTATTTAATTCAAAATAAAGATATGACGGAATTATATTTGATTTATTCTCATAAATCAAATTTGAAATATTATATTATATCTTATCAATTTAAAATTGATATATAGATTTAATTTATCCTAATAAATTAAATCTAAGATATATATATTTCTTATATATAATATATATATATATATGAATTTATATATATATACGTCCACCCTATATTATTCATTGAATCTGGACATATCTCAGATTCAATGAATCTGGACATCATAACTCGTGTTGGGCTATTTTGTGTGCGACCCTGTAGGCCCATATGAAGTTGGCAGTGGGCCACTAACTATAATGACTCACAAGTCGTAAGCGGTCTCTAGCAAGACATCACGACTACCCAAATCATATGAGGATCGTTGAACAATGTAACCTTTCATACAACCATATCACGTCCCTTTTGTCACACGACATTTTGGTCATGGATGAGGCATAGAGAACGTCATCCTCCTATTCATGACCGTTACTTTCTTGATCCCTGAGTAGTCTGAATATAGAAATGGAACTACCTTTCCATTATAGTATGGCCATACATTTCTCAGACTCACTCATCGAGGGGCCCAGTAATATCTCTCTATGAATGTGAGGGGCAAACTCTATCTTGACCATTCACATTCCTTCGCATGAAAAACCACTAAGCCTGAACATAGTCTTTATGATCACTCGGTCAAAAGTGACTTTTGACTAGGTCAAAGCTGAGCGTTTCTCATGTAGGAATCCATGATGATCTCAGGTCAAAGGGTACAGTGACATGGTTTGTATATGAGAGAAGCTTATGACTTAACCCATGCAGCTCTCTTATAGTGGGTCGGTCCAACACCTTGTACTCTTACGTGTGCCTATGACTTTGATTTATATCTCTATATATCTTCAAAGTCATACTGGCCTTATTTAATCTCTGCTCCCACATAGATGACCGACCAGGGACATTTAGGATAAATCATGAGTTATCCAAGGATAGTCATCACAGTAAACATGCAAATAATATGATAACGTAATTAATAAATTCATAAATCAACAATGTTCATAACATAATGATTGGCCCCTACGGCACAATTTCCAACAGGTCACTCATCCTTGGATTTCTTTAGCTTAAACACGCTGATTTGTAACCTTTTCTTAGCCCTTAGAGGTTAAATCAAAATTTTATTCAAGGATTGCACTATAGGGTGTAACCCCGAGTTGTTTCACTTGATCAGAGCCTAAAAGAAATGACCTAAGCTAACTTAAATGCCATGCAATGCAAGGTAATCAAGAAGAAGGGGTTTTGGTTTTTGAAAACATTAACTGAACTAAACTAAATTGTAAAAGTATTTTTGGATTTTAGGGATATAAAAAATGGAATGTTGAAAAACAGGTGATTAAACAATGACAGAATCCTCTTAAAAGTGTGCTTTAGCTGTCATAGTTTGAAATTAATTGATGTGGGAGTAGAAATCACTAAGTTTCAAAATGATAAATCTTAGAGTACTCTTTAAGTCCAGGATCTTAATCAATGGGACTCTATTTCTTAAGATACTGTGAAGTGCTCTTAGTGTGTATAGAGGGATTGGCCAATGCAACAGGTCAAATGCAATTAGAATCAACTTAATAGCAATCACAACCGTGCAAGGATAGAGAGAATCAAAAGACCACAAGTAGACATATATGAAACTATATAAATTTAAGCTCAAAGTTCTACGTTAACCAATCCACTACACAAAATGAATATCTAAAACTGATTACAACTATAATCAAGTAGCTTAACTACAAATTACAAACCCTAGACCTAGAAATTCATAAATTTATAGCTGAACTAAGGATTAAACTACTCCCCTTCCTAGCTCATTGAACTCTAGCCATTGCTATACCTTCAAGAGGAAGAAAAATGCCTAGCCACACATAGAACTCTGAAGCTTCACAACTGGGAACAAATCTGAGCTACTCATTGTGGAGGTTTGAGAGTAAGGGTGAAAGAAATTAGGGTTAGATGAGAGAGGGATGAGAGAGGATGAAACAAAGGCTGTCTCTTGAGTGAATGATGTCACTTACCCTAAAATAGAGTTTTTAAACCGGTAGTGAGGTGTACTGGGTTAGTTTGCACGAGTGGGTGGTAAAATTTCTGAAAATGGTTTGGGTTCGGGTTGCTGATTCGAAGAGTTCACCACAACGAAAGTACGGCTTTGCCGTGGTGAACTATTCTTAAGAGGTATTCTGCTTCATGATGTGTCTTCGTCATGGCAAAGCCAACTTGTGGCGCTGCGAACCTTACCCGGGAGGTCTTCTGGTGATAATGTTGACTTCACTGCAGTGAAGGCAAGAGTTGGTTACGGTGAAGTGTGGCGGTATTGATGCTGTTGCTCTTGTGTGCTACACTTTCTTGGTCTTCACTCTTGGCTCTACTTCTTGAGTGTCATGAAATGAAAAGCAATGATTTGAGGTATCGATTGTGCCAAAAATAAAGTGAATGCAATTAATGAATAAATATGACAATTTTACCCTCAAATGATACTAACTCAAATAAAAACTCTCAATCTCAATTAAGCACAACTATCATCAAAATAAGCCAAAAAGTGTAACAAAAACTTGAAAAACATCATTAAATAATATAGACAATTTGTGCTCAATCAAATTCCCCCACACTTAGACCTTTGTACTCCTAGACAAAGCCCACAAAATATTCAAATTGATACAAGTGCAAAAGGAAATACCAACCATGCTTAAAGATGAGAACAGAAAATTAGTAAAGCCACCCCCACTGAGATCAACAACAATCAAATGAAGAAGTGCTAAGAAAATAAATACTACAAGTGTTTAATCCAAAAGATTGAGCAAAAGAGATTTATCTCAGGGGTAAATGTTTAGCTCTCAACTCACTTGTCTTGAGATTATTTCACTCTAAAATCTGCTTAGTTTATTATCTACCATAAGCTTGTGACAATTCTACCTCTCCACTACAAGAACCATAAATTGTAAATCAAGAGGGCTTTTAGGGTTTGTAATGGTTAGTGAAGGCTAAGTGAACTGGATGGGAAATAAGAAAAAGAAAAATTGTGTACAATGCATAACAATTAGTCTCATTAACAAACAAGTATAAAGGTTTTGAAGAAGGGACTTAAGACTTTTTCAAGATATAAAACTCCTTTTTACTATTTATTTAGATTGCCAAAATATGTGTAAAAGGTTTAGAATATATATATCTATATTATATATATTTTTAAATATGTTTTCCTCCTTTGGCTTTTCTCAAACATTTTTTTAATATTTTTTTTGCCTTTTTCTACTTGTTTTTTACACAAAAACTGAAAATAGAAAATCTACATTTTATTTGTATGCATGTACTCAAAGGGATGGTCCAAAGGGGTTGGCAATGGTAAACTGTTTAGGCTTGTATTTGGGTAAAAAGGGTTTCGAAATGAATGCCTCTATCATGTTTACAAGATAGTAATCCATCAAGCCTCGATTAAGAGTTAAAACAAGTTCTAGAGAGATATGAAATTAGGCAAACTCACACAATTCAAGCCCAAATATTCTTCCAACAAGGTTATCATCTCGATTAATAAATCTCAAGTTTAAAAACACATAATCCTACTTTCAAAGCGCAACCTCGTTTACCTTTTTGTTGAAAACAGTGGGGAATGATTTAGCTAAGATCAACCATCATTTAAAAGCATGGATAATTTTCTAAAAGCACATGTAGAATTTTGAATCTTCCAAAAAATTTTAGAAACACTGGAGTATTAAGAATCTAAACTGGGAGAATTATTGATGGGAAAGAGTAAAAACAGTGAAATTGTAAAGAAAAAAGGTTTTGAAAAGCAAATTCTTTTCTTGGGTCTCACCGCAACAAAAGAAGAGGTGTGGCACGGTGAACCTTGGTCGAGAGGGAAAATCTAGAAATAAGCCTGCTTCGTCGCAGCAAAACCAAAAGTTGGCCATAGTGAAATATGGCCAAGAAGCAAAAAGGGTGGAAAATGGAGCATTTCGCTGCAGCAAAAGTGGGCAATGCTGTGGAAAAAGTGGCAAAATGCAATGTAATTTCAAACTTCCCTAGAAACTAAGTACAAAATGTTCAAAAATACACACAAATGATTTGTTCCAAAATACGTAGGGGGCCAAATAGATGCATGAAGAAACACTTGCTGAAATCTAAAATGGAGATCCCTCCCTCACAGTTAAACATAACATTATCTTCAATGTTTAAACCAATACAGCGCAAACCAATCACAAAGTGAACTGGAAGTTGTGAGGTCCAATTTAAAATTAAAGCACAACACATCGAATTCACAAAAAAAGGGAAAAGGGTGAAGGAGTGCAGGCAAAACATAAAAGATAAGTGAAACAAAGCAGAGGAGATCAAAGCAAGTGCAAAGATAATAGCAAAGCAAGGAGGCCATCAGTAGCCATCCACTTAAACCAAGCATTTATATAAGCAAGTGCAAAGCAATGAAAGCAACAGAAAAGCTTAAGCAAGTATCCAGTAACTCTGACTCAAAGCACAAAACAAAAACAACAAAACTAGGAAAAACAAGCATAAGGACTATTACTGCATAGTAGGGTCATCTGCCCCAGACCCAGATGGTCCTGCACCATAAGTGCCTGCCCCAGACATCCTAGCATTGCTTATTGATTCATCCTCATCAAAGGGCAATTGGAATTGTAAGTATTTGGCAATCAAAGCATCCATGCGACGTCAATAATGCCAGTCTCGATCATACATAGCATCTCTATCCTTTTGCTGCTTCATCTCCCGGAGGAGGGTGACACGTAGCTGGTGGATATCCTTAGCAAGTCCATCAATATCATTGGCCAGGGTGTCTAAAGTAATAGGCTCAGGGGCTTCCTCGGCTTCTTAGTCCTCTTAGCCTTCTTGGGCTTGAGCAGCAGGGGCTGCACCAACATCATAAACTGGTTGGATAAGAGGGGGTAGGCCAATGACAGGCTGTTTGAGGCAGTCATATTTAAAAAAGGGGGATGGCTCGAAGTAACTATTATTGTTATACTCAGGGACATTGGCAGCACAGAAAAGGTGAGTGATAAGGTGTGGAAAATGATGCTGTTGGTGAGTTTGGGAGTATTTATGGCATTATGGAGGGCTAAGCAAATGGTGTCAGCTAAATCGAATGATAGGCCAGTCACGAGGAAGTAGATGTATAAGGCTTGGTGCTTAGGGATGTTAGTTAGGTCAGTGGTAGGTAGGATGTTGCTGTAAACTAAGTGCAACTAAGGACAAGCCTCAAGCCAGAATTCAGACTGCTTGAGATAGAGTTTTGTGGTGCGGGGATGATGTTAGCTTGCACCCTTATGAAAGAGGGTTTAGACCATAGCGTTAAGGGGATAGTTGTTTTTATATTCCGCATAATGGCAATAGCGACAAGGTAGAAGATGGTAATGGTAGTAGATGTTATCAGCGGTAAAGGAATGGCAAACACAGACATTACAGAAATCAATGGTCATGGAGCCATGAAATCAGGCATAAGTATAGAAATGGTGAACAAAGATGTCATTGCCCAAGGAACGCTGTTGGACCAAACTAGTTAGTTGTGATGCTTGAAGTTGGCGTACAAAGTGGTTGTCTGGGAGGTCTAAGGGGAAGGGTTGCTCCTTAAGGAGAGGTCTCTGGTTAATTTTTTCATGAAGTTCTTCAAAGGCATACTTATCCCCGGAATCAAATTCAGAGAGAGGTACAAGGTTCTTGGTAAGGGGCATTTTCCTAAAACACAGCACACACCAGAGCAATCTAAACACATACAGACAAGACAACAACAAAATCTACCCCAAAAAAAACCAAACTTAACAACTTAGGCAATAGCAAATGATTATCTAATGATTCTAAGGTTTTCAAATAACTAAAAGCTTTCAAAATTGGATAGAAAGATCATAAAAAAATAAAATGCACTATGAATCATTAGAAAACCTAAGGGCTACCCAACCTAAAACTAAAACAAAAAACAACCCAACCCAACAACTAAACGAAGGAACTAAATAGAGAAACAAATAAACCTAAACCAAAACAAAGAAACTAGGAGAACAGAAGAGCAAAAGAAAGGAGAGAAAGAAAACTTAAACAAAGAAAAGGAGGCCTACGCAGAGATGAAGGTAGCAGTAATGGAGAAGATTGGCAATGAAGGAACATAAAAGGCTAAGGAAAGAAGAGGGAGACAGGAGAGAAGAAAGGGTTGCGGTAAAGGTGAGGAGGGAAAGAATTAAGAGGAATGAAAATATGAAGGGATGGTGGAAGGAGGCTGACGGTTTTAATAGAATGAGTAACGTATAGAGAGTGTGAAGGGTTAAGGGTAGTGGGGGAGTGAAAAGATGAAAGTGGAGTGAAAGAATATGAATAAGTAGGCAGTTAGGAGGGGTAGAATGGTAATTGGATTATTTAAAAGTAGGGTTAAGATGAATGAATTTGTGCAGGATTCAGCGTTTCGTCACGGCGAAAGATTAAGTTCGTTGTGGTGAAAGCATCCCAAGAGGAACAAAGAAGAAAGAAAGGATACTTCATCGCAGCAAAGTGGAGGCCACACCATGGCAAAAGTGTCCCGAGAAGAACACAACCAAAGCTCAGGGACTTGGCCACGACGAAAGCAGATAAATTAGGGAAAAAATATGAAATAATTACCTAAATATTTTTTGGAATTTATAAAATTGATTTTGGGCTCTAAAAGTATAGGAATTAATTTTAGGGAATTTATTTCTAAAAGTCTTATCGATAAAGCCCTATTTGGAGAAAATTAAAAATAAATAGGTAGAGGTGGAGAAAAATTCTAGAATTTTCTAGAATGCATTCTTAAATTAAAATAGGATTTTCATGGAGAAAAATACAATTTTGGAGGCCTAGAAAAATTATGGAAAGTTAAAAGTGAATAGTAACTAATAAGCTTAATTATTGCTCAGAATTGATATCTAGATTTTGGGCCACATTTCTGGGCCATTCCAAATCAAAAGTAGACCCCACATTGGGCCAATAAAGGCCTAAAAATTTGTGCAAACCTTGCCTAATTAATTAAGTCCAATGAAGCCTAATTTTCACATAAAAATCAATGGAATATTCTTGGAATTTGACACATGGCATGATATGAAATTATGTAGCATTTGATGGCAGCCAAGTGGCCTCTAAATGTAGAAAAATCACACCTAAATGGGGGAAAAGGTCAAATTTCTTGCTTTATAAATACCCCCTAATTACACTAAAATAGCCAAAAAAAATTGACAAAAGAGGGGAGTACTGCTAAACCGACTTCTTGAGCATAAAAGTAAGCCTTCATTAGTGCTTTTGAAAGAGGAATCACCAAGCTTTGGTCAAGGATTCATCAAAGTATGTTTGAACTTTGTTTTGGTTAAGATTCAAGGTTGTTTGGGTTAAAATTTCATGACATAATCTGAAGGTTCTGTGCTGTTCATTTTCAACCTTAAAAATAAGTTGAAATCATCATGTTTAAGTGGTGTTTGGATTGGTTTTTGGAAAAAAAATCCAGTTAGGTTCCTAAGATATATGTTTAAGCCAATATGAATTCTTGGGGTAGGAATTTGTTTTGCAGTGATTTGATGATTCCAATGAGTTTAAAAGGTGTTTTTGTGTAGGGAAACACTAAGAGGAAGTGTTTAAAATTATTGGAATAAAAAGTGAAAATTTTGCAACAAAATATGTTACACCTTACTCCTAGGATACCTTAGGGTCTAATTAGAATCACTTTTGACCACATTGGATGGTCTTTAACTCAATTTTCAGTGTGGACGTTACTTTTCTTAAAATCACTGTTCATTTGGTAAGTTTCAGATTTTCTGTCCATTTTGAAAATTCGTAACTAATTCTAGAAAAATCAAAATTAAGTGATTCAAAATTCTATTAGAAAGCTCTTTGAGTTCTCTTTCATGAAAAAATAATCTTGTGAACCAATTCCTTGTGAGTTAGTGCCAGAATGTTTGGAAAATTACCACTTTTACTTTGGTAAAAACCCTTTTTCCAGATTTCAATCCTTAACTTTAAAAAAATACCATAAATTGTACCAATGTCTAATTTTAACGTGCTGCCTATTGATTTGAAGCTTAGGACATGAACTATAAGCATGCCAAATTTTGTGATTAAAGTCATTCAGTAACATGTTTAAAATGGAGCATCAAGTCATAGTCTACCTAGGGTTATAGCAACCAAGCAAGTATACTTATACATAACCAAAATGTAAATTGTTTCTCATGGTTCATCACCACATTTACCCTTGAATTTGTAGCTTCTGCTTCGATACCTCAAACCCTAGAATATTAGATTATATTTGGAAGGAATGAATGAGATTTCAAAAAATCCCAGTAGCAAGATTAATAACTATAACATCAAACATGCATCATCATTATGTATATCAACATTAGCTACTATTGGAGAACTAATTCTATTATAATTAGGCAATCTCTAATATGCAAATGCTAAGGCAATAAAATGCAAGGAGCAGTCACATCACAATCATCATAGTTAACCCACATAATAGCAAGCATCCATGCAATAATATAAATAATGCAATGTCAACATTAGTAGTTAATTAAATTTTACTACCTTGTTCCAAAAGCTCTTTGTTTCTTGGCTCTTCTTCTCTTCCTCCATAAATATCAAACCCTAAACATCACATTACACAAAAGGGGCAGCCACACTACTAATCAAACCATACAAAAATCAATGGGAAAACACAAGTAACCCCTTATCCCTTTTATCTTTAAATTTGGAGCTTTGTTTTCCTTAACCCTAAAAATTCTTTCTTGGGTCAATCCTATATGATTTTTCATTTAGAATCCAAATATGGACTTGGAAATTTCTTTCCTAAAGAAACAGTGTTGGCTGAACCATTGGGGTCTTGGACTCCAAAATTACAACTTTAATTCTAATGCTTCCAATGCTTGTTCTTTAGGGTTACCCTACACCATTTTCTATTTTAAACACAATGGAAGCATCAAAACTATGAAAATATCATTCTAGGTTACAATTTTTATATTGGCTGAACAGCATCCCTTTAACCGACCATGAAATCTTTTAACAACAACGCAAAACCACTTGAAATAATCTTGATTCAAAGTGTTCTAACTAGATTTAACAACAAAACTTCCTTTCCCTAACCAATAATCATCTCAGCCAACATCAAACAAGGGCAAGAATAGATTTTTCCAACCATCAAACTCAAGGAAACAAAGTAAGAAAGAACTTAAGACAATCTACTAACTTTGAATCTTAGTTGGAAGATCAAATAGCTAGCTTTTCTCTTGATTAGATCTCAAGAATCAAACTTGCAAGAGCTCCCCTCTATTTGGCCGAATGGGTAGTCTTGAAAAGGGGGAGGAATATGTTTATTTACGGGCAAAATATCCCAACTACTATCATAAATGCCATGCAAGGTGTCAAGTGCCTAATGCCTCTTGCAATCTCTTTCTTAATTAAGTAATTCCAAATGAAAATCAATTCCAAAAGTCAAGATCCTCTCCACTTGTGGCTTGACACATGGCAACTCTAAATCCTCTCTATTAGGGGCTTGATACATGGCAACTTGTGGGCCATTTAAAGTGCAAGACTCTTTATCAGTGTACTTTTGCTCCGAATTTAATTCTTTTTCTATAATTATAGCACTTTGGCCTCTGTAATTATTTTTTGTTAGATCTATATTCCATTCTTCTTATTTTTCTCTTCCCAAAATATCCTCTTTTGCTAAAATCCCAAATTCCTACTAATTTTAAAAAGAAAAACCATTTTCCTTTTCATAAGGGTTTTTCTACTTGTCTTAAGAATTAGGGAATCTTTTGAATATTTATGGGGCTCTTTTTAATCCCATAATCCCTTATAATTTCTGGGGATATCATATAAATTTTCTTGAAAATTTTGTTTTCCTCCCAAGTATTTATTTGGAATTTTCCCAAATAAAATGCAATATTGGCCTAATTCACCTCTAAATTCCTTTGTAATTTTTCTATGGGTAATTTGGCCACAAAACCACTTATGCTTCATCATATAATTCTCAAGGCACATTATCCTTTTTTTTCTTAATTTTTTGAGGCTTTGAAATATTTTTTTATAATTATTTTTGACCAATTTTCCTAATTTGTCAATATTCAATAATTATTGAAAATGCAATAATTAATTTTTTCCATCATAATTCCAACTTTTGATCCTAGAATACTATCCAAGGACCCTTTTTCTACCTTCCACAATTATTCCATAATTTTTAGGAATTTTTAACATATTTTTTCTAAATTTTCATATTTCTTTCACTATTATGGCCTTTAAATGTCTGGGGATTTCCTTACCCTTTAATTATGAAATTTCTGGATGTGACATAGTACCCCCTATTCAGCCAATCAAATTGAAAGGAAAGAAGTGTGATTTTGTAAAATCTGATTTTATATTTGGATTCTACATAAAAAATTATGTAGGAATGAGCTAAGAGATTGATGGAATCAAAAGAGGAATAATTATGTTAAAAATCAAAGAAAAGGGGGAACTAAGAAGATTTAAGATTAGGTGTTTGTGTTCAAGCTTGAATGATTATTAATATGGCTTGTAATTACACTTAAATTGATAGGAATCAAGGAGAGCATAAACCCCTTGAGAAGGCCGAATTGGTTCAAGTGTAAGAGGTAGCATTAAATCTAATTTGATTGTTTTCTTGCTTACTTAATGTGTATGTGTTGCTTGCTTTACCTTGCTATGAAATGATTGATTTATACTATGGTATGGAATGTCCTTTGATGTTTGACATGCTTTGGCCAAATGCATATTGATATGAAATGTGAATATATACGAATTTCCTTGATGGAATAATGTGCTATCCATATAATTAGAATTTATTACTCCTTCGGTCCTTATTATAAGACCCAATTTGACTTTTTATTTGGTCCTAATTATAAGACCCAATCCATTTTGTCTCTTATATTTATGCATTTTTTTCCAAGATAATCCTTCTAATAATGATAGTTTTAGCCAATATACTTAATTAGCAAGGATATTTTAGGAATGACAACACTTATTTATTATAAATAACCAACTTAACTTACTTCCTTAATCTCCTCAAATAAGTCAATTGGGTCTTATAATTAGGACCGGAGGAGTATTATGCATTATGACATGTCATATTTTGTAAAGCATGATTAACACGACAATTATGGTTCATTGTTACTGAGATTTCTATGAAATCTCATTCCTTTATATTCCCATATTTACCAACTAGGAGTTGGATCAAACAAGGAGAAAGGAAAGGGATTCACTTGGAGGATAAGAGAGTTTATTGTTATTGAAATGGTGTTTTGTAATTATATACATTGTCATGTATAATTGTGAACTATGTTGGAATATTGTATCAATTATTAAGGACACTCTACCTATGAGCAATTGACTAGGAGATTATGTTTAAGTATGTGTTATATGAAACATCCTTACTTTTACCCCTTAGAGTATTCTTACTTTAATTCTTTTAAGAATCCAATCATGCATAATTCAATCTCATGCACTCTGTAACACCTTATGTTTATACCAATTAACTTGCCTTGCAGAAGCATTTGGAATCACTTTTGAAGGCTACAAATGATAAAAAATCAAGTTTGAAAATTTGATTTTACGGGTTACTATTCATTGTCACCTTAAAATGTGACAAACTTCGAAAATTCATAACTAATTGTAGAAAAATTGAAATTGAGTGATTCCAAGTTCTACGGAAAGCTCTTTGGATAAAATTTTGAGGAAAAATAGTTTCTGGACTGATTGCCTTGGAGTTCGAGCCCAATTTTCTTTAAAAAAGTTACTGTTTATTTGGTCATTTTCGTATTTTCCACTTATTTTAGCCCAACTTTGGAAGGGTATAACTTCTTGTGTGGTTATCAAGTTCAGGTGAACCAACTCTCATCTTAAAGAGAAAAATCCCGTCTATTTGCTCACCGAATCTCATGGCTATACTCACTCAATTGCTTAATTTGACTTTGGTCAAAGTTTAGGTCCATAATGTTGACTTTTATCCCCTTGGAAGGATAAATTGTCTTACTTGACCAAATACTTGCATACTAATTCTCCTACCATATAATCATGCATATTGGACAACACTAGCATGCTTTCACATATTAACACATAAGCTAGCATATATCCATAACTTAAAACCTTAAAGCATACTCTTAATTACATTCATCCAACATAAGGTTTTTTTTCATTCTTCTTCTTCTTCTTGAAGCAAACTTAATTCTCCACTATAGCTACTTCTTTTTCTTTGCTCCTGGAGGTTGAAGGCCCTAGGGTTTGTTAAGTATGGGGGTAAGATTCTTGGAGAATCTTAGTAGCACATTGCATACATTACTATGGTTACACATCACAATATAATTCAAGCTATATGCATACATACAAACTTGAGTATTATGTACTTGCCATGGAAAAACATAACATCATAACATAACATATCATCTCAACCTTGCATAAACCAAGGTATACATGTATGGAGGCATCATGGCATAACATCATAACACATAGCAATGAACATACAATGTATAGTAACTCTAACAAGTAATAGAATGCAAAAGCTACCTTGTTGGCTTTCCTTCCTCTTGAACTCTTTTCTCTTGACTAGATTTTTGCCCCTTTGTTGTGTATAGCCTATTAGGCAACCAATGACACAACATTAAGCATTACTTCAACTCCATAACTTAACATAACCCCTTAAACCCCCTTTTTCTTGACTTTTAGGGTTTATTTCTCTAGCTTTGATTCTTGAACTTTCTTGGGCCTTTCCTACATAATTTTCCATTTAGAATCTATTTATGTATTAGTTTTATGAAAATCCAATCCCTAGGGATAAATAGGTTAAAATTTTCATTTCAATTTTTAATGCTTTCAACATCCCTTTCTTAGTATATATACCTACACTAAATCATCATTTAAACTCATTGGAAGCATCAAATTGAATTGAAACATCTTCCCTCCTACATTTCTCAATTTGGCCGAACCTTATATATAATTATAGGGAAAAGGATTCTCAACAAAACTAACATGTAATCACTTAATCCTTAACCTTTAACCATACTTAATCTTAACCATACTTCATCTAAACCATTCCCTATCATTTTGATAAAATTTGGGCAGCACTTCCCCTTAGGAAAATGACTTTCCATCATCATTAAAATAGCACAAAATCCACATATCATTATTATACTTGAAATAGGAGAGTTTGTAGAAGCTTACCTTGCTTCCAAATGACTTTCTCTCACTAGAAATCTTCTCTTTCTCTCTCTAAACGAAAATTTGCAAGAGGTTTCCTACTTGAAAGGCTTCACACAAAATGAATATGTGAGAGGGGGTATTTATAGGCTTCCTTTTTCATTAATTCCACATTTGCCCTTCTTGCATAAGACTTAATCTTAGCCCTCCAATTTTTACCTCTTTCCACATGTACAAATCTTAGGCTATGTGGCTTAATATGTTGACACTTGGATGGTGAGTCATTAGGGCTTATGTCATCTTTCTTATCCATTAAGATTAATTAGGCTTTATCCAAGGTTAACTCTCTTAATTCCTTGATTAACTTGGCTAATTACCCTTCTAGAAACTTTTGACTTTTCAAAGATAGATGGTTAAATCCTAGCCATCCAATGAACCATGTTTGCCACGTGTCATGATCCTACGGAAGATGACTTAACCATAATCATTTTACTTATCCCTAATTAAATTTTAATCTAACTTGATTTAGTATTTTCTTTTCCTTTTTCTTTTTATTTTCTTTTTTCCTTTCTTGGCCAATTTGGGCGTGACATGTGTCCTTGACATTTAGTCAGAAATTTTACAACCTCGGTTATCCTGACAGTCTACTGAATCATAATATAATATTAGTTTATTTTATCTGATAGCCAAAAAATTCTAGTATCTCAGAATTCTTATATCAGAACACCATTAATTATATCTCAGTAAAGGGAACTTCCTTGATTAATTTCATAATTTTTCTCCCCATATAACTCTGTAAATTGCCGTTTCCGTAAAAACAAACAATCTACCAATATTAATTTAGCTTTATATTCAATTAAAGCTAACCTCCTCATCATTTAGGGTTGGAAATAATTTTATAAATCTCCATAATTCCTAAATGAACTTTTAATTTTTCATAATTTTCTGAGATCTCTAGGTATTTTTAATAATTGATATTGGCCAATAAAAGGCACATATATGGCGCCACCTTGAAGGAGCAGAGGGGAAAAAATAGTCAACACTATTGACCAATTAGTCAACCTTATTGAGTCACATAGTAGAAATTTTGCTCTACCGGGTTGATAGGGAATTGTCTAACACTTACCCGTATTGCATTCTAATTTTTCTACTGCCCATAAAATATCTTCTGGTGACTCATACGATGACTCATCACCCTCATAAATGAAGCACATGGGAAAGAAGAAGAGAATTCAAGTTGAACTTGTCTTCCTCAAAATATCTGAGATATTTTCTAACTTTGTCTCCTAATTAAGGGACATTAATTATTTAACATTTGACTGGAGCATTTTATCCCATCCTGAACTCCAAAAATTTATCTATTTATACCGTAAAATTTGTTTAATTCTGTAGAAAATTTATGAATTTTCTCATATCATAACTCAGACCATAAGTATTTCTTTTTAAATTTCCCATAACAAACCCATAAACTGCAGTTCTGGCCTTAAAAAATGTTAAAGCCATTCTGCTGGCCTTCAAGGATTGAGACTAATTTTATAAATTCTATAGCCTCTTAGATCATACATCCCCATTTTATCATAACTTTCTGAGGTTTCCTTATGACTCAAACAATTAAATATACCTCTACATTTCAAACTGAGCCATAAACTTATAAATTCCTTTTAAGTCAACTCAAGGGCATTTTCGTCATTTCTCCCCATATACAGGCCTTAAAATGTCATTTTCCATTTTCTGAAATTTTCTAGAATTTTTTGGGTATTACTTCTATTTTTACCCACTCCTGGCCTGAAACTTTCTAAAATTACAGTTTTGCCCTTGGTCAAGTAAACCTTATAAATCACCCTATTATGGCCTCTATCATAACCTTGGTCTAAACTAACCTCTTTTCTGATTTTTGGGCCTCGAGACTTCACCAAAGCCTCTATCTTTCTTTACATTTTAGTCCCTAGAACTTTCTCTATTTACAGTTTAGTCCCTAAAACCCTTCAACATTCCTTTTGCATTTCTGGGACTCCTGCTCATAGAGATTTAGTAGCCTACCTATTTTAGGCTAATCCGTGTATTCTTAGGCCTAAAACTTGGGGTGTGACACATTATTATTACACCCCATGCTCATTCTTACATGCCACCAATGTCATATACAACTAAATTACATAAATTGGCATGTTCCATAATTATTACATAACTAGAAAATTTAAGCATCACATAGTAACACTAATAATTCTCTACTTCTTTGCATCAATCTCTTGGCTTCTCTTCATGCAACCATTGTCCATCATGCTTGACCTAAATGGTTGATTAGGGAGGGATGAAATTTGGGAGAATCTCAGTAGTAAACAATACCATATTAATCATGCTAGATAGGTGTTAATGCATTAATTGCAACTTGCTAATTCTCTTGTTAATTAGTGACATATTAGCATACTTAATGCTACCTATTTAATGCATGGCCATGAAGATATAATCTCCTTATCATAAATAGCAATTATGATAGCCAAAATATGTCACAACATCAACCAATCATCATGTACATATCAATATATAAGCATACAACATCAAGCAATATTAATGGGCAAGTTCACTACCTTACATCATAAGTTTTCTCTTGTTCTTCAACTTGCTCCCTAAGCTTCCTAACCATCTAGCTTTTGGTCAACCACATCTAAACCTTCTCTTGGATGTCTCAAGGTCCTAATCACAGCCACAAGGGTCACATTACTCACTAGAACTAAGAGATCACACAAAGTTCAAGACTTGCTTCGTGGATACTGTTCATCGGTTTTTCCAGAATTTTTCCTCAATTTTGAAAATTCATAATTAATTTCAAAAAAATCAAAATTGAGTGGTTCTAAGTCCTTCTAAAAGATCCTTAAGTTCTCTTTAAATGAATAATAGTTTTAGGAACTAATTCTATGCGAAACAGTACCAGAATCATACATAAGTTTCTTACTGCTCCAGTGATCAAAACTGTTTCTAGATTTTAAACTCTAAATTTGAAAAATAAACATAAATCATTCACAAATTCAAATAAAGTGTTATACTTATGGATTTAAATCTTTGATAGTGTACTTTAATCATGCCAAATTTTAGAATCAGATACGAACAGCAACTTAATCAAAATAGGCATCAAGACAGGTGCTAGACTCACCACATACCTTGATCTTGAAGTTTAAATCTTGTTCCTTTTTCTTGGCCTTCACCCCTATGTTTTTCTCTCTAATTTTTGAAAGAATTTTCCCTCTACAAATGCTTGCGAAAATGCTCTTCCAAGGTGGCATATTTATAGCTAAAACTTATGCCTTGAATAGACCACTATGCCTTTGAAATCTAGTATAAATTATAAGGGTAAACTTGAAACTTCAAGTACACTTTTACATAATCAATACATCATCCCTTACATCATCCTTCTAGAAGAGAGCTAAGTGGCACAAATCTAATTGAGAGGAAAGAAAGAATAGATCTTGGCCCTTGGATCAAACTTAATCTCCAAGTTTTTTTCTAGTTTACATGGCTCACATTTATTCAGCTTTCTTAATACCTTTCTGGAGCTCATAAAATTTTTCTATCCACTCCATAAATTTTCTTTTATTCCAAAAAAGATCTATGAATTTTCTCAGACTATGATACTTCCTTGAAGCCTCGCATAAAAGTCATTTACTAAAATGTCATCAACCGGCATAATTTAGCCTTCTATTTTATTCCAGCCATTCTGCTAATCTTCTAGAAGTAAGACTACTTTGATAAATTAACATAGCCTTTAAGCTTCCTAACCTCATTTTTACATACATTTTTGAGATCTCTTGCTATCCCAAATAATTATCTCAATCAGTGTACTTCTTACCGAGCCATAATCTTATAAATCCTATTTAAATTGTCTCAAGGGTATTTTCATCATTACTCTTCACACGAAGAGAGTCTTAGAATATTATTTCCCATTTTCTAAGATTTTTTTTGGAATTTTCTATATACTTTCTATTTTTACGCCTATTAGCCATAACTTTCTAAAATTACGATTTAGTCCCTGCTTGAACTTAACCTCATAAACATCTCTTTGAGACTTCTAACTTAACCTTTAACCTGTATCTAGTCTCTTTTCTCTTTCTAGGCCCTTGAGACTCTCTTGGAACCTCAACATCACTTACACATTTGTCCCCTAGTAACTTTCTTACTCTGCAGTTTTGTCCTTAAAACTGCTTTGACTTCCTTTCTCATTTTTAGGACTTTTGCTCCGAAGGGCTTAGTAGCCTACCTATTTTAGGCTACTCTTAGGGGTCCTAGGCCTAAAAATTAGGATGTGATAATTCTCCCCCTCTTTAAAGAAATTTCATCCTTGAAGTTTTAGGGCTAAATCTCTAGTTTGATTGTTACTAAGATGTTACTCGAAGAGAATGTCCCTTACTTTTCCTTAACTTTCTGCTAAACTTAGTGTATTTATGCCAAACATGACTTACTTTTAGCAATTGCACCATTTTTATCTTACTTCCCATTGGTCACTCATCCTTGGATTTCTCTAGCTCAAGCACGCTTAATTAAAAATGCCATTTGAATTGAGTCAGGTTATGATCCTAGACATAATGGGTAATGATACACTGGTACTTGGCAAGCTGAAATCCTAGTATTCTACTATCTCAACCCTTCTTACCTTGTCTCTGAAGGGTCTTTTTCATTTAAATCCTCGATTTTAATCTCATCTTGAGATCTTGTTGGCTTATACTCAATTTAATCTCGTGTCGTATGGGGTTTTTCTTGTAACATAAGGGAGTTTTCCTGTTATTCTAGCATTATCTTTCCCTTTTTAGCATGTCTGAATATACCCCCATCAACACTTATAGCTCTATAACCTTAAACTTTAGCTTTTCTTTATTGATCAGAGGAAAATTAAGTTCAACCTAATTGAAAATAAGGCTATCTGGGAAGAAATCATGGGTACTCTCTTTGTATTAGTTAACCAACTAGGGAGGTTTTTGTATCTTAAACTTATCCCTATTATCATCTTCTTAGAGATATTGCATCTCTGTTTTTATGGCTCAGTAACTTTTCTTTAGATCTACTGTGACCATGAGATCTAACTACTATCTCGAGATCCATTATGATCTCTCTGGATTCTGCTTTAGATCTAATTGTGATCCCTTTCTGAGCCATATTAACTTCAACTGCTGGGTCTCCAAAAGAGTCTAGATCAAAGGACTATTTGCACAATACTTCGTCTCTACTCAGTTGGCAACCTGACTAATAATTTTTCCAAAACTATTCATAGATATCGACATTGTCTTCATAGACCTTATTCATTTCTTCTGTCAACTCTAAACTATCTCTGCTTAACTTTATCTTCCATCTGCTAAACTTAGTGCATTCTTGCTAAAAATGGCTTACATTTTTGGCCTCTGCACACTTTTACATAGCTTCCCAAGGGGTACATCATTGGGCTACTCTTGTCCGAGCATGCTTAACTAAACAATGCTGATGGGAATCTGAGAAACTGATGCTGATAGGCTCAAATCCTAGTACTTTGTTGTCTTAGATCCTCTTGTTCTATCTTTGTCAGGACTTTCCAGCTTAGGTTCTTGTCTCTCAGCCTCATCTTAGGAATCTACTCATTACTACGTAGTCTTTCTTCATATCATAAAGGGTTCTTCCTATATCTAGAGCTAGCCTTAATGTCTCTTGTTCAAGACTTATGCCTCTATTAATCAAAAGAGAATTGAGCTCAGTCTAATCAATGATAAGGTTATCTGGAAGAAAACCATGGGTACTCTCTCTCTATTGGTTTACCACTAAAGGAGATTTCTTCATCCATGGTACTCATCTTCCCAAAGAAGAGGTACAAATAACCGCCGTGGAAAATCAACATTTAATCAACTTATTTACAAAAATGCCACCGCCTTTTTTTTCCACGTTGTTTTTCTGCTTAACCACCATTATTTTGTGATGTTAAAAGTATTCTTTCTAGTAGTGAAGACAGATTGGCATGATAATGATAAGGAAGTTGAAAAGCTATATAGTTAAGGAAAAGGCCTATAAGTAAAAAGAGGCCTAAGGAAGGGAGCTGGCTTGAGAAAGTTAAAAGTTGATGACTATAGAGCCATGTATGTAACCTAATAATTAAAGAGGCTGAACAAAAAAAGAAATAGCCTAAGGAAGCTAAAAGTAAAAGGCTATAGAAGTACTCAAAGGAGGATGCTTCTAAAGTTGATAGAAAGATTGAGAAAGCTCCATGAGACAGTAAGAAAGGTTTGTAATTAATCTTGGGGAATGATCAGTCAAGCTAACAGCTGGGTATAGGCCATTTAACCTTTAACTCAACTAGTGGTCTAAAGGCTCATAGAGAATAAAACATGGCTCAAGTAGAGGAAGTTCTAAGGTCATAGAAGATGCTGAAGAGGCTTGCAATAGAGCGCAGTAGCTCTTAATGAGAAATGAGACTTGTGGTAGAGCACAATAGCTCCCGAAGTCATAGAAAGTCAAGCCTAAGGAAAGGTACTAAGCTGTAAAGATATAGTTTCTCTCTGGGGTGTAAGAATAAGATGACCAGGGATGAGTATAAAATACAAAAACCTCCTTGAGATGAGTAGCTGGTATAGAAAGAGTACCCTTGACTAGTCTCCAGATACCTTTATTGTTAATTGGACCAAGCTCGATCCTATTTTTTCAATAAAGAAATGAAAGGGTAGTAAGAGTTAAGAAGAGAATTGTAAGTCCTAGACAGTAAGTGTTCAGGTAAGTTAAGTTCAAGAGAAAAGAGAAAAGAAGGCAGTGAACCCTCCAAACAAAGCTGTTGAGGGTAATAAAAGCAAAACAGACCCTTTAAAGGAAGAGCAAAAACGGGGTCTAAGATATGGAGATATGGGGAGTATCCAAAGTAAAGGATATCCCAAAGTGTCATGGCGTAGTAAGATACCATGAGGATAAAAGATTGTTAAGGCACGATAATAAGTAATTATGCCTAAAAGGAAGAAGGCATACCCAAAAAGGCAAATTTAGCCGTATAAATGCCTGGAAGGGGGATGGATGACATAATATATGAGTATATGTCCCCAAAGATAAAAATTAGGCCCAAAGGGATGTCCTCCCTAAGAAACCTCTGAAAAGAGTTTGAGGAGAGGTTTAGTCTTGAAATTTTGAGGATAAAATTTTTAAAAGAGGGAGGAAATGTAACATCCTATAAATTTTAATCCTGAAGATTAGGGGGAAAAATAGACTAAGGGCTAGTTAGTGTGGAGGGGACATAAATTTCACAAGTTTTGAACTGGAATCTGGGTAATATCAGGATAGATATTTTTGAAATATCAATTAAAGAAAGATTTGATAAAGAAGTCAGGTTAGAAATTCCCAAAATTCCCAGACAATCACGTAAATTAGAATTAAAGGTCAAGGAACAGTATTTGAAGTGTAAAGGAATCATTGGGGGAAAAATAAATGAATGTAGAATTTTTTGTATTTACAGGAATTCTTGATTACACCAAGTAAAAGTGACCAAAAGTTAATTATGAAAAATATTTATAATAATTTTCTTGAAGGATTATAATAATTTATAAAATTATTTCTTACTTCAATTGATGAGGAGGTTAGCTTTAATAATATTTAAAGCAGAATTATCATCGATAAAGAGCCGATTTTGGAAAAAAAATTGAATTTAGAGAATTCATGAGGGAATTAAATTCTAAGAAAAATCGTGAAACTTTCCTATATTAAGATGAAGCTAACAGTATATTGAGATGAATTTTTTGAGACAATAAAATTGATAGGATACCGGAAAAATTCATTTGATAGTACACCGGTACTTAGTGCGATGTAAGGATAATCGAAGAAGTAAAATTTTCTATAAATTTTTCCAGTCCAAATGGCTTATGTGTCACACTATTATTGGCCCATTTTGGAGGAAAAATATTTAATAGAAAATGAAAAATAAAATAGTTTCTAGAAGGTGGTTAATTATGGTGATTAGAGAAGTTAACCAAGATTAGGCTAATTAATCTTGGTATGACATAAGCAGGTGATATCATCACCATGACATCATGTGGACAAGTGGTAAGATCACATTCAAGAAGCCTACAATTT
This sequence comes from Neltuma alba, assembly GCF_004799145.2. Classification (NCBI taxonomy): domain Eukaryota; kingdom Viridiplantae; phylum Streptophyta; class Magnoliopsida; order Fabales; family Fabaceae; genus Neltuma; species Neltuma alba. Next base: position 380,240 of record NW_021635047.1, read on the forward strand.
GTCCATGTGTGAAATGATAAAAGATGAATGGTTGAGATTAACCACCTACCCCTTGTAATTATGTTAAAGTTCAAAGGCAAAGAGTTATTGAAAAAGCTATAAATACCCCCTCCCACACATAGAATTCGGCCAAGAGAGGAAGCCATGGGGGGCTTATGTTGCTCTTGATTTTAGGGAGCGAAAAGGCAACTTTTAGAGAGAGAAAGTTCCTAAAAGCTTAAAGATTTGTCAAGGCAAGCTTCTATCACTCTTATACTTTGATGTGGGGTTATTTTTATAGCATTTTTATGTGGTTTGGATGGCCATTTTCCTGAGGGAAATGCTGCCAAAATTTTTTTAAAAATGGGAGAAAATAGCCAAGGGATTGACACATAGATTAAATGTCACATCTCCTTTATTACCATATTGTGCACCTATTGGAATCATCACAATGTATTTTCTAATCTTTACGAGTGAAAATTTTCAATTTCAAAACTTTGCATTCAGGTCTGTCAATACACTGTTCATCCGAATGTAGGTCAAATTGGAAAATTCATAACTAAATCTAGAAAAATTGAAATCAAGTGGTTCTAATTTTCACTTGAAGCCTGCTAAGAGTTCTTTAAAGGAAAACTACCCATTGAGCTCGATTCTATTTAGAATAGCATAAAAAATTCGACATAGTGCACTATGTATATGGTTAATTTTTGAATTTCTAGTATGTTAGCCCAACTTTGCAAAGGCATAACTCTTAGTACAAAACTTCAAATTTGATGGTTTACCTCTTGATTTAAAGCTAAAAATGAGAATGCTTGCAAAATCTTAGGTTCAAATTCTATCATTTGCTCATTATTTTATGTGGCACAGTTTGGCCCCATTTAGGGTATTTTTATCCCCTATTCACCATTTTCTTAAATTTAGTTTTCCCTTTTCTTTTTCCATACCCTTTTGGCATTCCACCATTCCATATTCCGACATTAGGGCATGTCATAAAAATATAATTTACACCATATAATCATCCAAAATCTATTACAATTTAATATAAAGTTCACTAGAGCATTACATAACTTTCTAAAACATCATAAATTCCATAATACTCCTTCATCCCAATACCATTTCCTTGCCCCTGCCATTGGATGAACCATTCCTTATTTAGTACATAAATTAACATAGGAGGAATGAGATTTGAAAGAAATCTCAGTAGCAATTGAACTATAATTATCATGTAAACCAAGCAAGTTACAATATGAGATGTTATCACATCTCAAGGCATAATCAAACCACATAAAATCATAGTTAAGATCATACTAGGAGAGGAACATCAACACTTTCACAATAGCATAATCCAATGTATTTGGCCAAAGCATAAGCCAAATTCATCCAATCAACCAAGATGACAACACAAGTTCCTCAATCTAAGCAAACGACATAATCACATTAAACAAGCAAGATATATAAACAATCAAATTATAATTCAATGCTACCTTTTAGCACATGATTAATTCGGTCTCCTTAGAGGGATTATGTTTCTCCTTGATTTCTTCTCACAACACCTATTGATTCAAGCATAAATACAACTTCGTTAACAATTAAACAACTTAAGCATAACACTTTCTCTTTAACTTACATTTTCTCCCTTTTTCTTTGATTTTTAACAATATAGTTTCTCCTTTAGATCAATGATCTCTTGGCCTAATCCTACATAATTTTTGACGAGGAATTCAAATATCCAATCAGTTTTTCAAAAATCAAACTCCTTCCCCATGAAATTACAATGGTCGAATAGGGGGTATAAGACTTTCAAAAATTCCATTTTTTGATTTTAATGATTTTAAACACTTCCTTTTGGTATATCCCAACACAAAAAAACATTTTAAACCCAGTGGAATTATCAAATCAAAGTGAAACAATCTCCTGCCCCATGAATAGTGCTTAGCCAAAATGAAGCATAAGGGACCTTAGGTTGATTTTCTTTCAAAAACCACTCCATGCATCACTTAAACAAGCTTATTCCACTTGGTATTTAAGGTCTCCATCCTTCCCTAAACATCACATGTTTAAACTGAAATAGGGCAGCAATTTCCCTTAATTTTTCAAGCCAAAAACCCTAACTAAACTAGCTTGAAACTTAGGAGTAGGAAGGCTTGAATATATCTTGATGCTTCCTTGGTAAAAACCAAATGATTCCTTGCCCAAATACCTGAATATATTTAAGTGGCAGCACCTCCCTCTATTTTTCCAATTTTTCCAACATTTTCTAGTATTTTAGGGAGGGGTATTTATAGACAAATGGACCTGCCATTGTCCCCTAATTTAGGACACCCAAAATGCCAGAAAATAAGGTGAGTTGGCAGTCATCAAATGCTACATAACTTTAGATTTAACCAAGTGTCCATATACTAGAATTTTCCAACATTTATCTACCAATTTTTGGATTTTTCTTTAATTAATTTGAAGCCTTGAGAAATAGCACAAAATTGGGCCTGAATTGGGCCTAATGTGGGCCCCACAAATGGTTTGGGATGATAAAAAAAGATGGCCCACAACCCAAATCAAAATCCCAAACCATTTTTTCGAACTTTATAAGTTACTATTCACTAGTAACATTTCATAATTTTTTCAGACCTCTAAAAATTTATTTCTCTCTCTGATAATTCACCTTTTAATATAAGAACATGATATGAAAGTTTTTAGAATTTTTTGCCACCTCCAGGTATTTATTTTGAATTTTCTCCAATTAGGCCTCTATCGGAGTTACTGTGGGAAAATAAATTCCTTCAAATTAATTCCTAAGCTTCCAAGCCTAAAAACAATTTTATAAATTCAAAAAAATATTTAGATGATTTTTTCATATTTTTTCCATAATTATTGACACTTCTAATTAATTAAAATAATTATTTTCCTATGATTTTCCAATAATTTCCTGAAAAACCTCTGTTCACGGGAAATTCCATAATAATTTATTTTCATAATAATTCCACCTTTCGGGCCTCAATTGAGTTTTCAAAACCTCTTATTTGTATTTTTCCTATTTTTTAGGAATTTCTAGAATTTTCTCAAAACTTTCAGTTTTGTCCTTCCTAGACTGATAATTACGAAAATGCTAGCCCGAACCTTATCGGGGTTTCACATCAAAAGTTGTTTCGTCTCCCCATCTAATTTCTACATTGGCCCTCGTCCCAATTTTTATTTCCTTATGTTCAAGTGAAATTTCTTGGGATGTGACACTAAACACTTGAAAGGTGTAGAAATTGATTGGTTATGATTGAATTTTGAAAAGAAAATCCAACCCTTAAATATATGTATCAATTCAGCCAAGAAGAAAATGAGGATAGAGTTGGATTTGATTCAATTTGATACTTCCAATGTGTTTAAATGATGAAATGGTTTAGGGAAACACCAAGAAAGGAAGCTTGGAAGCATTAAAATTGAAAATAGAAATTTTGTTTTTCCAAGGGGGCCAAATCAAGTTCAATAAGGAGGAATTGGATTTTCATAAATCTAATTTAGTATTTGGATTCTACATGAAAAGTTATGTGGAAATGACCCAAGGGAATTAAAGAATCAAAGCTAAAAATAATAACCCAAAAATCAAAGAAAATGGGGTTAAAGGTTCTTTAATTAATGTTTTGGACGAAAGAATAATTTGTGATGCCCTATGGTAGTATAAATAGGTCTAGCATTGAAAGGGAAGAGGTGTTGCCTAAAGGGGAAAGAGCATAAAGGATCAAGGAAAGCTTGCAAGAGGTAGTTAGCAATTATCATTTTAATATTGCCTTGCATTTTATTTATTGCTTTATGTTATGCTCTGTTGCTATGCCTTGATGTGGATGAGATGATGATGTTATGTGATGTGTAACTTCATGCATGTAATACCTTGGGTTATGATATGTTGATTTTATGAATGAGAAGCATGTTACTTTCTTTCCATGGCATGTGCATTAAGTGAAAGTATGTATTAGCAAGTTCATTTAGCATAAAATGCTTTGCTTGGTTGACATTGTGAATGCAGTGCTATACTACTAAGATTCCCATGAATCTTACCACCCATGTTTAACAAAAACTTAGTGCCTTCAACATCACAAGGAAAGGGCAAGGAGATGGTCAGTGTATGAAGGAATTAAAATTGTAATGGCACTAAAGATAATCATGCAAGAAGTTATGTTATTCCAAAGTTAAATGAAAATACTAGAAAATTAGAAAAATAACCAAATAAATAGTAACTTTTGAAAATTAAATGGGGCCTGAATCTGAAGGCAAATAGACCAGTGTTTATTTTTCCTTAGAAGGTAATCCAAAGAGCTTCCAATAGGACTTGGAATCACTCAATTTTAATTTTTCTAGACTTAATTATAAATTTTTAAAGTTTGGCTAAATTATGGGTTGTTGTGAATAGTAACCCAAGAAAAAAAAATTTTCAAAGTCAAAATTTTCAAAATTTTGGCCATCAAATGTGATTCCATTTATTCCTATTTGGTTGGTTATTTGTTAAAATGTTAAGGTGTTACACAAGACGTTCCTCGTACTTAATCTCTCTCAGGGTACACTTCTCAATTGCCATATCACTATTAAAGGGAGTCTCTCCACTAAAATTACTTAATCCTATAGGCAGTGGCACCTATTAGTGGAAATTTTGTCTCTTAGACTTCTCACTGGCTTAAACATGTGGTTGAACACTTTTAAATGCCTTAGGGACACAAAAAGTACTATTTAGTCCCTATATTATCAAGGATTTAAACATCATCAAGCTCTAGGCATCATCAGGAATCTACTCATCTTTCATGACACTTATGCCTAAATTTGGATACGCATAATTTTTTGTACAAAATCCAAACTTGATAAAATACTACTTGTTTTAAAGCTGAACATATGATCTATAAGCTTGCCAAGTTTCAACCAGAATTTCATTCATTTGGCCAGAATTTCATTGGTGGGAAAATGAGGCATTATTAGGGTTATTTTATCCCTTTTTTCATGCATTTTCTTGACTTTTCTCCTCTTTTAACCTCATAGGACTATTCTATTCATATATCACATGCTTAAACATAATTACTTGGTTAAATATCCACATACATAATATCTCAATCCATCAATATGTTAATCCAAAACAATTCACAAAAATTACAAAAATATTCTTAAAAAGGCATGTAATTTCAATTCTCTCCCAAGATAATCTCTATGCCTCTCTCCTTGCTTGGTCCAACTCCTATTTAGTGAATATTTGAACATAAAGGAATGAGATTTTATAGACAATATCAGTAGCAATAAATCATAATTAACATGCTAATCATGCTATGCAAAAATGTGACATGTTATCATAAAACTAGAATGATCATACACAAGCTTTAATATGTTTTCATTGTCATGAAAAGAAAGCCACATATCAAACCATTAAGCCATTCCACATTACATATTGCCAAGGCATATTTGACATAGAAATTCACACATAATAATATAGCTTGCTCAGTCACATCATGGTAACATAAAACAAGTAACATAAACACATTTAAACAAGCAAGAAAGCAACCAAATTATGAGTTCAATACTACCTCTTGTTCATTTATGTATTTGGTGCTTCTATTTGTTTTCTTGCACAATGCCTATCAATCCAAGCATAAACACATTCTATATTACCAATAATTCAAGGCATGAACACCATTGCTCGATAACATACTCATATAAACCCCTTTTTCCTTGATTTTTAACATAATTGTTTCCTCTGTTTCAATCAATCTCTTGGGTCATTCCTACATAATTTTTTTATGTAGAATCCAAATATCAAATCAAATTTAACAAAATCATACTCGTTCCCCCTTAACTCCATTTGGTTGAATAGGGTATATTTAGGGTCCTTGGTTTTTATTTTTAATTCCAATGATTTTAAAAACCTTTCCTTAGTGTCTCTCTACACAAAATGACCTTTTAAAATCATTGGAATCATCATTCACATTGAAACAAGTTCTAATCCCAAGAACAAGAGGTGGCCGAATAGGCCCCTTAAGGACATAACCTAGGGTTTCTTCCAAAATTCAATCCAAACATCAATCAAACATGCTATTCCAAGCTCAAATTCATGGTTTCTATCCTTCCCCAATGCTTTCTTAATTTGACTAAAATCTTGGTAGCATAGAGGCTTAGGTTTTGTCATGAAATTTCAACTAAAACAAGCCTTAAACCTAACTAAAATCAAACTTGAACATACCTTAATGGATCCTTAATTGAAGCTTGATGATTCTCCCTTGCTTTAGACTGTTTAGGGTGTTGTTTTTGGGTGAGGTTTTGGTTGAGCAGAATTTTCCCTTAGTTTCTTCAGTTTGGCCAAAATAGTACACTTGTGAGGAGATATTTATAGACCTCTTGAACTGGCCTTAACCCCTCCCAAATGGCCTCAATTTCTGCCACATAAAATGTAACATCCCAATTTTTAAGCCTAGAATTACTAGAAATAGCCTAAATGGGATAGGCTACCAGACCCCTTTTTAGTAGAGGTCCTAAAGATGAGAAAGGAAGTTAAAGTAGTTTCAGAGACTAAACTGCAAAGTGAAAGTTTTTAAGGGGCTAAAGGGTAATCAAGTTAGAGGCTCCAGTAAAGTCTCAAAGGCCCAGAAAGAGAAAAGAGGCTAGATACAGACCAAAGGTTAAGTTAGAAGCCTCAAAGAGATGGTTTTATGAGGTTGAGCCTAAGCAGGGGTAAAACCGTAAATTCAGAAAGTTACGGCCATCAGGGGTAAAAATGAAAAGTACTTAGAAAATTCTAAGAAAATCCCAGAAAATAGGAAATAATATTCTAAGGCTCTTTTGTGAAGAGAGATGACGAAAATACCCCTGAGGTAACTTAAAAGGAATTTATAAGTTTATGGCTCAATTTGAGATGTAGAGGTAGATTTAATTGTTTGAGTCACAAGAAAACCTCATAAAATTATGGTAAAATGGGGATGTATGATCTAAGAGACTATAGAAAATTATAAAATTAGTCTCATCCCCAAAAGACCAGCAAAATGGCTTTAAGAATTCTTGAAAGCCAGTTATGCCGAAAAAGAGCATTTTAAAGAATGATTTTTAAGTGGGGCTACAGATTGAGTTATGACCTGAGAAAATTCACAGATTTTCTCTAGAATATAAGGAGTTTTATGATATTTTTGGATGAATTTTTGGAGCTCTGGATTGAATAAAATGCTCCAGTCAAATATTAAATAATTTTGTCCCCTAAATAGGAGACAAAACCAAAGAAAATATCTAAAAGCCATCATGACGATGCTGAGTCAGCATGCTGAGTCATCAAGCGTAATCATGACACCGACGAGTCATCATGCTGAGTCACCAGAAGATATTTATGGACAACATAAAAATCAGAACGTAGTACGGGAATATTTTAGACAGTCTTTTGTCTACCCGTTATAGTGAAATCTCTACTGCATGACTCAGTAAGGTTAAGTAGCCTGTCAGTAGAGCTAATTATTTTTCCCACTGCTCCTCTAAGGTGGCACCATATATGGACCTTTTATTGGCCCGAATTTTAAGAAAAAGTTGTCCCGGTGGTACAGGGTAAGTCAGGACCCGAAAAATACCCGTTACGATGCAAGATTGGCTTGATAAGTGGAGAAATAATTAAGGAGATATTTTTGCACGAATTTTCCATTTATTTTCTCCCTATTTTAATACCATAAATGATGAAAGGACATGAAAGTGACAAGTGTACGGTTAGATGAGAAAAAGAAAATATTACGTGTACGGCTAGATGCAAGACACGTGTACGGTCGGATGCAAGACACGTGTACGGTCGGATGCAAGACACGTGTGCAGTCGGATTAAAGACATGTGGCTTGATGGTGTAAGCATGATGTCATCATGATGAGGTAAGCATGATGTCATAGGACACTTGTCACCGTAAGATCAAAAGAGAAAATGGATGGTCCAGATCGAGCCACGTATTTTTAAGATCAACGGTCCAGATTCCGTCTGCTTTTCTATAAATACCCCCTCCCCTCCCTACCATTTCGTCCAAGCATAAGGAATCCATGGGAAAGATCTTGCAAAATGGTTTCTAGAGAGAGAAAGAAGAGGGAGAAAGAAAGGCCAAGTGGTTCCAAGCCAGATCAAACTCTAAAACAAGGTATGTGATGGTTATAGCACCTGATTTTATGCCTACTTCGGATTAGTTACTGTGCGTATCTGATTCTGAAATTTTTCATGCTTAAAGTACACTCTGTGAGCTTTAAATCCATAGGTAGAACACTTTATTTGAATATGTGTACGATTTATGGTGATTTTTCAAAGTTAGGGTTTGAAATCTGGAAACAGTGTTGAACTTTTGGAAGAGTTTCGAGCTCCGTACAGTTCCGGTACTGTCCGGCGTAAAATTGGCTTCTAAAACTATTTTTCCCTTAAATTTAACTTAAGGAGCTTTCAGTGAGACTTGGAAGAACTCAATTTGGATTTTTCGAGAATTAATTATGAATTTTCAAAGTTGAGCAAAAATTCTGGAAATTCTGCGTGAACAGTACCCGCGAAGCAAAATTTCCAGATTTGGTATTCTTGAATCTAAGGCCATCTAAAGTGGTCCTAATTGACAAGAAATGGATCATAAGGATGGGAAATGATGAGATTTATGGTAGAAAAGTTAGAAAGAAAGCCCTAAGACTAAGAGAAAGGGTTGAGGTTCAAGAGAGATAGTCTTGAACTTTATATAATCTAGTGGTCCTAATGGATTGTATGATCAATGTGACTATGTTTAGGACCTTTGGAACATCCAAGAGGATGTTTGGTGATGTTGACTGAATGTCCACATGGTTGGAAAGACAAGGGAATCAAAGGAAAAGCAAGGGGAAAGCCATGTTACAAGATAGTGAACTTACCTATACTGTGTGCTTGATATGTATGCTTGCATGATGTGATTGTGTTGCCATGATGTGACTAAGCTATGATGAAATGTTTACAAAGTTATGTTTGTAAGTTTATGTTATGTTATGTTTTGCCTTGGCAATATGTTATGGAAGCATGAAATGCTTTAGCTTACTTTCCATGGCATTCATGTGTTAATGTTATAACATGTCATGCATGTGCATTATGTCTTGCATGCTTATGGGTAGTGTTTGCTACTGAGATTCCCCGAATCTCACCCCTCCCTAACCAACCATTTAGGTCAATCAATGATGGGCAATAATGGCATGAGAAGCAAGGAGAAGTAAGCGGAGAATTATTCTTGTTAATGAATGAGACTGTTGATAAATGTATAATTCTACTATTTTGTGAACTATGTTATGGATGCCAATGATGCCATGTATTTAATTATAATATTTATAGTATAAATGAAAGTGTATGAGCATGAATGGGAAAGAGTAAGGCCATGTTATGTATGCCAAAGAAATAAAAAGAATTAAAGAGATGTTAAGGGATAAAACATAAGTCCTGGAGCAGTGAGTTTGTAGCTCTTGTTTGACCTATCAAACGAGTGAGTTAGGTCATACGATTTGGCAACCAAAGAGATCTGATGTTTCTCTTTAAAATGAGGGGTAGTTTGCCCGATTCCGATAACCGAACAGAAAGTTATGCCTTTCCAAAGTTAGGCAAAAATACAGTAAAATCCGAAAATGACCAAATGAACAGTAACTTTTTCAAAGGAAATTGAGCTCGAATTTCAAGGAAATCAGTTCAGAAACTATTTTTCCTCAAAATTTTATCCAAAGAGCTTTCTGTAGAACTTGGAATCACTCAATTTCAATTTTTCTACAATTAGTTACGAATTTTCGAAGTTTGTCACATTTTAAGATGACAATGAATAGTAACCCGTAAATGAAAATTTTCAAACTTGATTTTTCATCAATTGTAACCTTCAAAAGTGATTCCAAATGCTTCTGCAAGGAAAGTTAATTGATTTAAACATGAGGTGTTACATTTTTTGGTATCAGAGCAAATGGTTCTGGCAACCAGAACAAATTTTAAATTTAAAATTTTTATACTCTGAATTTTGAGGAAAATAATTTACACTGTTCATTAATAAATTTATTTGGTCATTTGGATTACAGAAAGCTTAGGTGTTTTCTCCGAAAGAAATAGACATAGAAGAGAAGTAAGGAATGATAGAGAGTAACCTGAGAGATAGGTAGTCACTGCTAAGGGACTCCCCTCAGGAGAGGAATGGTTGAGCTGAGAGAGCTTGACCAAGGAATGAGTTAAAGTTGAAAGACGTCTCCAGAGGGTAATGGCTAAGAGTATGGTAAGCCAGTAAAGAATAGGAGTCTAGACCCAAATAAGGAAGCCGGGTGACAACCTAAGCCTCAGGTGATTGGTTAAAGGTGCCTGACTGGAATGTCATACAGCGGAGATGTTTTAATGATCAATGCCTGCTGTGTAATATGGTCAGTTTATGATTAGCACATGACCATAGAAATGAATGGTTAAGGGTACAGTAAGCCAGTCAGAGGTATAAGTCAATGCCCTAGTAAGGGAGCCGAATGTCAACCTGTACCTTAAGTAATCGATGTGACCTCGATAGACGCAAGGTAACAGGATGAGATGTTTGAGGTTTGTTCAAATCCCTGAATAGAGGTAGAAATCCCTAAGGGATAGTGAACCAAGAGAGACAGAGATTAAATGATAATGAATGAAGGGTCAATGATGACCTAGGTGCCAGACCTAGATACCACATAGCAAAGTGATTAAATGTTCGTTGTGTGATGTGATGAGGGTATGGTGATTAATACCTGACCATAAGAATAATTGGTCAAGAGGTAAAGAAAGTTAGAAAGAGTAAAGTGAGGCAAGATCCCTCTTGAGGATAGAGATGAATAAGAACATGATAGTGGATGGTTGCATTGGTAACTAATGAACAGAGAGAGATAAGCAAGTTCCTAGTAATACCTAGAGCTCGATGATGCTTAGATACATGATAATGTTAGGGACTAAACAATATTCTATTATGTCCCTAAGGCATCTGAGAGCGTGCAACCATGGTACTTAGGCCATTAAGGAATCTAAGAGATGAGATTCCTATAGATAGATGCCACTGCCTACATGATTGAATAATCTAGTGGAGAGGCTCCCTTTAATGGGGATATGGTATTCGAGGAGTGTACCCTAGAAGAGATTGCATATAAGCGAAGTCTTGACCATGAAATACCTCTCTAAGATTGGGGAATGGTTCTCCAAATCAGAGTGACGCTGATCTAGTAAGAGTAAGCTATCCTCTGAAGGAATGAAACAGAAAGTAAGTGGTTGAGTTGACGATGCTCTAGTCAGAGCAATCTGTCCTCCCATAAGAAAAGTAGAAGCAGTCGAGGCAAGGCACAGGACGGACCTTACCCCAGAGAGAGAGAGAGTGAAACTGGTTAAGACAATAGAAGCGTGATATACAAACAGATGCTCTTTAAGCTTAACAGGGTACTACGAGATACTGAAGGATAATGAGAATGTGATGATATAAGTCCTCTCCTGAAGCTGTCCAAATTGTTAAGAGACAGAAAGGACTACAGAATCCTAAGACAAGGCAGGCTAGCATTGATACAATGGCAAGTTAATGAGCTCTAGAGATGAGCCAGTGCTTAGGAATTCGAAAGGCACAAAGAAAGGAAAGTGGCCTAAGGACGCTAAAACTACGGGCTAAAGAAATATGGAAAGGCTAAGAATTCCAGGAGTTGACAGAAAGGATTGAGTAAGGCCTAAGAAGACAATATTGATATCTGTGATCAGTCTTGGAGAATAATCTGTCAAGTTACTAGCTGAGTGGAGGTGACTTATTTTATTACTCAACTCTATGGTCTAGAGTCTCCTAGAGATCCTAAGATGGCTTAGATTGATGATAGTATTCCAGGGTCATGATGGATCCTGAAGAGGCTTATGGTAGAGCGCAGTAGCTCCCGAGGTCATAGTAGACCAAGCCTAAGAGAAAATGACTGAGCCATAGGGGTAAGAGTATAGTACCTGTCACACCTTACTTATATAATACCTTAGCATTCATTTAGAACCATTCCAGACCACTTTGGATGGTCTTAAGCTTAAAAATTTCAATTTGGACATTAATTTTCGGAAAATTACTGTTCACTGTCCAGTTTTCAGATTACAGGTCCAACTTTAAAAAATCATAACTAATTCTAGAAATATCGTATGGAGGTGTTCCAAAATTATACGGAAAGCTCTTTCAATGCTCTTTAAGGGAAAAATATTCAACTGAACTCATCCTCACTGAAAACGTACAGTTTATTGGATTAAAATTACTATTCATTTGGTAAAATCTGGACTTTCCAGATTCTGCACCTTAACTTCGAAAATTCATATCTCATTGTATACACATCCAAATGATGTGATTTACCACTCATTTTAAAGCTTGGGATATGCATTATAAGTGTATCAAATTCCGTAGCTTAACTCATTCATATGATAGGTCAAACTGAAGCTTGGAATTAACTGCTTCAGGACCTACGTTTTATCCCTTAATATCTCTTTACTTTAATTCTTTTTATTTCTTTGGCATACCTAACATGGGCTTACTTTTTCCCATTCATGCTCATATACTTTCATTCATGCCATAAACATCCTAAGCACATACATTGAATTGATGGCATTCATAACATAACTTACAACATAGGAGAATTATACATTGAATAATAACATCAATCATTAGCATTAATAATTCTCCACTTCTTCTCCTTACTTCTCATGCCCTTAGTGCCCATCATTGATTTGACCTAAATGGTTGGTTAGGGAGGGGGTGAGATTCGGGGGAATCTCAGTAGCAAACACTACCACATACATGCACAAGATGGATGCTAATGTATGGTATGTAGTTTTTCATAAATTTAAGTTAACTAGTGACATGCCATCATGCTTTATGCTTGGTATAAAAATGCATGGCCATGGAAACATATTAAAAACAGCATTTCCAGCAACAATCATCATGTCACAACATCATTCAAACAACAAATACAAACCAACACATAAGCATACCATGTCAAGCACATAAAGGGTAAGTTCACAACCTTGCACCTCAAGCTTTCCTCTTACTTTTCCTTTGACTCCCTTGACTTTCCAATCATGTGGGCATTTGGTCAACATCACTAAACATCCTCTTGGATGTTTCAAAGGTCCTAAACATAACCATAATGATGACACAATCCATTAGGACCATTAGATTACATTTCAAGACTAGCTTTCTTGAACCTCAACCCCTTTCTCTTAGTCTTAGGGTTTTCTTTCTAACTTTTCTAATATAAATCTTATCATTTTACATCCTTATGATCTATTTCCTATCAATTAGGACCACTTTAGATGGCTTTAGATTCAAGAATATCAAATCTGGAAATTTTGGTTCGCGGGTACTGTTCACGCAGAATCTCCAGAATTTTTGCTTAACTTTGAAAATTCATAATTAAATCTAGAAAACTCCAAATTGAGTGCTTCCAAGTCTCACTGAAATCTAATTAAGTTAAATTTAAAGAAAAAATAGTTTCAGGAACCAATTCTACTCAGAACAGTACCATAATTGTACGGAACTCGACAATCTCCCAAAAGTTCAATACTGTTTCCAGATTTCGAACCCTAACTTTGAAAAATCACCATAAATCGTACACATATCCAAATAAAGTGTTCTACCCATGGATTTAAAGCTCATAGAGTGTACTTTAAGAACGCCAAATTTCAGAACCATATATGAACATTAAATAATTTGAAAAAGCCATCAAATCAGCACGTAATTCTTCCAATTTTCACATAGATCCACTTGGATCTATCATACTTTGAGGTGTTCTAGCAAGATCTAACAACCAAACTCCCTTCCCCACTCATCAACCATTTCGACCAGCCATCAAAAGGGAGAGAAGACATATTTTCAACCATAAAAGAGAAAGAAACCAAGGCAAGAACACATCTAGAGCCAAGAACTCACCTTGAACCTTGATTGTATGACCAAAGTTGATGCCTTTCTCTTGGTTTTCCCTCAAAACTCTCTCTTTTTCCCTCTCTTCGTGCCTTGCACGAAATTCCCATCTGATTTAGGGGAGAGATGAGCTCATTAATGTGTACAAAATATCCCACCAACCATCATTAATGTTATGCCAAGTGTCATTAGCCTACTTAATCTTAATCCTCTCTCTTAATTAACTTAAATCATAATGTAATTAAATTCCAAAGTCAAGATCCTCTCCATTGGTAGCTTGACACTTGGAAAGCTTTAATTACCATCCATTAAAGGCTTGACAAGTGGCGACTTGTGGCCCAAGTAAAGTGCAAGACTCTGATTAATACTTTATCGGTGCACTTTTACTCCGGGTTTAACTTCTTTTCTCTAATTACAGTGCTCTGGCCTCTGTAATTATTTTCTGTCAGATCCATAAATTCTCTTTAATTTTAGAGAGTATCTATGAATTTTCTTAGCCCATAACACTTCCTTTAAGCCTTGTATAAAATTCATTTACTAAAATACCCTTTTATCGGCAAAACCGGCTCTTTAATTTCTTAAAGCCACTCTACTAGCCTTTTGGTTGCGGGACTAATTTTATAAATTAGTACAACCTTTCAACCCTTTAACCTCTTTTTTGTATACACTTTTGAGGTCTCTTGCTATTTCAAATAATTACCTCAAACGGTATACTTTTTACCGGTCACAACCTCATAAATTCCATTTAAGCTGCCTCAGGGGTATTTTCATCTTTTCTCTTCATAGAAGAGTCTTAGAATATTATTTCCCATTTTTTTGGGATTTTCTTGGAATTTTCTGTACACTCTTCCATTTTTGCCCTTGTTGGTCATAACTTTTTGAATTTACGGTTTTACCCCTGCTTAAGCCTAACCTCATAGAACCATCTCTTTGAGGTTTCTAACTTACCCATTGGCCTGTATCTAGCCTCTTTTCTCTTTTTGGGCCTTCGAGACTTTACTGGAGCCTCTAACCTTAATTACACTCGAGCCCCTGAAAACTTTTACTTTGCAGTTTAGTCCCTGAAACTGCTTTAACTTCCTTTCTCATCTTTGGGACTTCTGCTCACAGGGGTCTGGTAACCTATTTAATTTAGGCTATTTTTGGAACTTCTAGGCCTAAAAGTCTAGATGTTACAGTACCTCTTTGGGAAGACGATGACCAGAGATGAGTTTAAGATAGTGAAATCTCCTTCAGCGGTGGACTAATATAGAGAGAGTACCCTTGACTTGTTCCAGACACCTTTATTGTTGATTAGACTGAGCTCAATTCTGTTCTAGTCAATGAAGGAAAGAAAGGAGATATGCCCTTGAAGTAAAGAGGAATGGCAGGGTATACAGCAAAGAATAGATAAAGGTTATATTAAGAGAACCCAAAATGCTTAAAAGCAAAGGCCATGCTCATGTAAATAACAGAAAAGTATAAAATGACAAGTTATGTAAGTATGGAGCCATGGTTGAAACCTGGAAATGAGTATAATGAAAAGTTGAAGAGGTCAAAATTAAGTATAAGTGGGGATATTCTCCTCAGTTAACCTCTCATTAAGGGTAAGAATAGAGGTTTGACTCGGAATTTCGAGGACGAAATTCTTTTGAGAAGGGGAGAATTGTAACATCCCAATTTTTAAGCCTAGAATTACTAGAAATAGCCTGAATGGGATAGGCTACCAGACCCCTTTTTAGTAGAGGTCCTAAAGATGAGAAAGGAAGTTAAAGCAGTTTCAGAGACTAAACTGCAAAGTGAAAGTTTTTAAGGGACTAAAGGGTAATCAAAGTTAGAGGCTCCAGTAAAGTCTCAAAGGCCCAGAAAGAGAAAAGAGGCTAGATACAGACCAAAGGTTAAGTTAGAAGCCTCAAAGAGATGGTTTTATGAGGTTGAGCCTAAGCAGGGGTAAAACCGTAAATTCAGAAAGTTACGGCCATCAGGGGTAAAAATGAAAAGTACTTAGAAAATTCTAAGAAAATCCCAGAAAATAGGAAATAATATTCTAAGGCTCTTTTGTTAAGAGAGATGACAAAAATACCCCTGAGGTAACTTAAAAGGAATTTATAAGTTTATGGCTCAATTTGAGATGTAGAGGTAGATTTAATTGTTTGAGTCACAAGAAAACCTCATAAAATTATGGTAAAATGGGGATGTATGATCTAAGAGACTATAGAAAATTATAAAATTAGTCTCATCCCCAAAAGACCAGCAAAATGGCTTTAAGAATTCTTGAAAGCCAGTTATGCCAAAAAAGGGCATTTTAAAGAATGATTTTTAAGTGGGGCTACAGATTGAGTTATGACCTGAGAAAATTCACAGATTTTCTCTAGAATATGAGGAGTTTTATGATATTTTTGGATGAATTTTTGGAGCTCTGGATTGAATAAAATGCTCCAATCAAATATTAAATAATTTTGTCCCCTAAATAGGAGACAAAACCAAAGAAAATATCTAAAAGCCATCATGACGATGCTGAGTTAGCATGCTGAGTCATCAAGCGTAATCATGACACCGACGAGTCATCATGCTGAGTCACCAGAAGATATTTATGGACAACATAAAAATCAGAACGCAGTACGGGAATATTTTAGACAGTCTTTTGTCTACCCGTTATAGTGAAATCTCTACTGCATGACTCAGTAAGGTTAAGTAGCCTGAAAGTAGAGCTAATTATTTTTCCCACTGCTCCTTTAAGGTGGCACCATATATGTACCTTTTATTGGCTAGAATTTTAAGAAAAAGTTGTCCCAGTGGTACAAGGTAAGTCAGGACCCGAAAAATACCCGTTACGATGCAAGATTGGCTTGATAAGTAGAGAAATAATTAAGGAGATATTTTTGCACGAATTTTCCATTTATTTTCTCCCTATTTTAATGCCATAAATGATGAAAGGACATGAAAGTGACAAGTGTACGGTTAGATGAGAAAAAGAAAATATTACGTGTACGGCTAGATGCAAGACACGTGTACGGTTGGATGCAAGACACGTGTGCGGTCAGATTAAAGACATGTGGCTTGATGATGTAAGCATGATGTCATCATGATGAGGTAAGCATGATGTCATAGGACACTTGTCACCGTAAGATCAAAAGAGAAAATGGACGGTCCAGATCGAGCCACGTATTTTTAAGATCAACGGTCCAGATTCCGTCTGCTTTTCTATAAATACCCCCTCCCCTCCCTACCATTTCGTCCAAGCATAAGGAATCCATGGGGAAGCTCTTGCAAAATGATTTCTAGAGAGAGAAAGAAGAGGGAGAAAGAAAGGCCAAGTGGTTCCAAGCCAGATCAAACTCTAAAACAAGGTATGTGATGGTTATAGCACCTGATTTTATGCCTACTTCGGATTAGTTACTGTGCGTATCTGATTCTGAAATTTTGTATGCTTAAAGTACACTCTGTGAGATTTAAATCCATATGTAGAACACTTTATTTGGATATGTGTACGATTTATGGTGATTTTTCAAAGTTAGGGTTTGAAATCTGGAAACAGTGTTGAACTTTTGGAAGAGTTTCGAGCTCCGTACAGTTCCGGTACTGTCTGGCGTAAAATTGGCTTCTGAAACTATTTTTCCCTTACAGTTAACTTAAGGAGCTTTCAGTGAGACTTGGAAGAACTCAATTTGGATTTTTCTAGAATTAATTATGAATTTTCAAAGTTGAGCAAAAATTCTGGAAATTCTGCGTGAACAGTACCCGCGAAGCAAAATTTCCAGATTTGGTATTCTTGAATCTAAGGCCATCTAAAGTGGTCCTAATTGACAAGAAATGGATCATAAGGATGGGAAATGATGAGATTTATGGTAGAAAAGTTAGAAAGAAAGCCCTAAGACTAAGAGAAAGGGTTGAGGTTCAAGAGAGATAGTCTTGAACTTTATGTAATCTAGTGGTCCTAATGGATTGTATGATCAATGTGACTATGTTTAGGACCTTTGGAACATCCAAGAGGATGTTTGGTGATGTTGACTGAATGTCCACATGGTTGGAAAGACAAGGGAATCAAAGGAAAAGCAAGGGGAAAGCCATGTTACAAGGTAGTGAACTTACCTATACTGTGTGCTTGATATGTATGCTTGCATGATGTGATTGTGTTGCCATGATGTGACTAAGCTATGATGAAATGTTTACAAAGTTATGTTTGCAAGTTTATGTTATGTTATGTTTTGCCTTGGCAATATGTTATGGAAGCATGAAATGCTTTAGCTTACTTTCCATGGCATTCATGTGTTAATGTTATAACATGTCATGCATGTGCATTATGTCTTGCATGCTTATGGGTAGTGTTTGCTACTGAGATTCCCCCGAATCTCACCCCTCCCTAACCAACCATTTAGGTCAATCAATGATGGGCAATAATGGCATGAGAAGCAAGGAGAAGTAAGCGGAGAATTATTCTTGTTAATGGATGAGACTGTTGATAAATGTATAATTCTACTATTTTGTGAACTATGTTATGGATGCCAATGATGCCATATATTTAATTATAATATTTATGGCATGAATGAAAGTGTATGAGCATGAATGGGAAAGAGTAAGGCCATGTTATGTATGCCAAAGAAATAAAAAGAATTAAAGAGATGTTAAGGGATAAAACATAAGTCCTGGAGCAGTGAGTTTGTAGCTCCAGTCTTACCTATCAAACGAGTGAGTTAGGTCATAAGATTTGGCAACGAAAGAGATCTGATGTTTCTCTTTAAAATGAGGGGTAGTTTGCTCAATTCCGATAACCAAGCAGAAAGTTATGCCTTTCCAAAGTTAGGCAAAAATACAGTAAAATCCGAAAATGACCAAATGAACAATAACTTTTTCAAAGGAAATTGAGCTCGAATTTCAAGGCAATCAGTTCAGAAACTATTTTTCCTCAAAATTTTATCCAAAGAGCTTTCTGTAGAACTTGGAATCACTCAATTTCAATTTTTCTACAATTAGTTACGAATTTTCGAAGTTTGTCACATTTTAAGGTGACAATGAATAGTAACCCGTAAATGAAAATTTTCAAACTTGATTTTTCATCAATTGTAGCCTTCAAAAGTGATTCCAAATGCTTCTACAAGGAAATTTAATTGATTTAAACATGAGGTGTTACATAAAAGGACATGTGTCCTTCTTCATAACCCTTAAATTTTGATGATGTCAAGTATCCCTTTTCTCTTAATTTTTCTTAGTTATTTTGGGCTTAATTTAGGCTGGAACATTCTTGACATATGGGACCATGGGCTGTATGAAATTTTTGGCTTTCTTAGCCCAAAATAAGCCCAAAACTGATTGGAAAGAGAAGGGAAATATGGCTCAATCAAAAATTATCAATTTCAAGTCAAAACTCACTATATCAGTTACTATTTCCAAAATAGTTGTGGGACTCTAAAAATTCATTTCTCTCTATCAAAAATTCTCTTTTAATATAAAAAGGTCTCATGAATTTTTTTGGAATTTATTTCCACCTCTAACCTCCTGTATTGAATATTTTCCAAAATCAGGTTTTACTAAAAAAGTTTCATTATTAAATATCCAAAAATAATTCTCTTCACATCCTGAGGCTAGAGATAATTTTAAAATTCATAATAATATGCTTAATAATTTTTTCATATTTTTTCCAAATTTATTGAAGCCTTAAGGTAGCTCAAATAATTGATTACAATAAAAAAATCCCTATATGATCGTAAAATACTGATAGATAATGAAAATTCTGTAATAAATTATTTTTGCCCCCTTTTTCACCTCTGGGACCTCATATACTAGTCCAAATCCTCAATTCTCCATTTTTCCTATTTTGGGGAAATTTTCAATTTCTTTGACACTCCCTTGCAGTCTATCCATCCTATATCGAATATTATAAAAATATCAATTTAGACCCTGTCTGGATTTTATATCATGCATGGCTTCGTCAACCAGTCTACTTTTCTTATTAGCCCTTGACTTAATTTTTCATTCTCATTATCAGGGTTAAATTTTACAAGACGTGACACTTTACGGGGGAGTACCCATAAGGTGTAGACAGTTTGGGGCTCTAGACTCAGGACAGAGTGTTCGCCCTTAACAAGGAAGAGGCTAGTAAGTTGCCTAAGATGATCCAACGTATGATTAGTGTGAATGATTACCTTGTGCATGTATTGTTTGATTTGGGTGCTAGCTGTAACATCCTAACTTTTGGGCCTAGAAGTACCAAAAATAGCCTAAATTGGATAGGCTACCAGACCCCTTTTGAGCAGAAGTCCCAAAGATGAGAATGGAAGTCAAAGCAGTTTCAGGGACTAAACTGCAAAGTAAAAGCTTACAGGGGCTAAAGTGTAATCAAAGTTAGAGGCTCCAGTAAAGTCTCGGAGGCCCAGAAAGAGAAAAGAGAGTAGAAACAGGCCAAGGGTTAAGTTAGAAACCTCAAAGAGAGGATTGTATGAAATTAAGTCCAAGCAGGGACTAAACCATAAATTCAGAAAGTTATAACCAACAGGGGTAAAAATAGAAAAGTATATAGAGAATTCCAAGAAAATCTCAGAAAATGAGAAATAATATTCTAAGGCTCTTCTGTGAGGAGAAAAGATGAAAATACCCCTGAGGTAGCTTAAATGGAATTTATAAGGTTATGGCCCGTAAAAAGTACATTGTTTGAGGTAATTATTTGAAATAGCAAGAGACCTAAAAAATATACACAAAAATGAGGTTAAATGGTTGAAAGGTTGTACTAACTTATAAAATCAGTCCCGTAACCAAAAGGCCAGTGGAATGGCTTTAATAAATTAAAAAGCCGATTATATTGATAAAAGGGTATTTTAGTAAATGAATTTTATGCAAGGCTTAAAGAAAGTGTTATGGCCTGAGAAAATTCATAGATATTCTCTAGAATTAAAGGGAATTTATAGAGTAGACAGAAGAATTTTCTTAGCTCTAAAAGACCATAAAGAAGTCAGAGAAACGTGGGCCAAGTAAAATAAGAGGAAACTTATGGAACAAGTTTTGATCCAATGGCAAGGATTTAATCTCCCTTCTCCTCCACCACTTTTGTGACACCTAGCACCTTCTAGAAGAATGAGGTATGGATGATGCAAGAAGATGATGCAATGATGATGTAAAAGTCAACTTAGAGTTCCAAGATTGCCCTTACCCTTAGAGTTCCAAGATTGCCCTTACCCTTTCTATTAGCCACCAAGGGCATTTTGGTCCATTCAAGCCAAAGTTTTGGCCATAAATACCCCACCTTGAAAGAGTATTTTGGCAGCCATTTATAGAGGGAAAACTTTGCCAAAATTTAGAGAGAAAAACGTAGGGGTGAAGGCCAAGAAGAAGGAACAAGATTCAAGCTTCAAGATCAAGGTATGTGATGATTGTAGCATCTGATTTGATGCTTATTTTGAACAAGTTAATTTTTGTATCTGATTCTAAAATTTGACATAATTAATGTACACTATGTAAGCTTTAAATCCATGGGTAGAACACTTCATTTGGATATGTGTACAATTTATGGTGATTTTTCAAAGTTAGAGTTTGAAATCTGGAAACAGTGTTTAACCTTTGGAAGAGTGTCGAATTCCATACAATTCTGGTACTGTTCAGCATAGAATTGGTTCCTGAAACTATTTTTCCTTTAAAGAGAACTTAGGGAGCTTTCAGTGAGACTTGGAACCACTTATTTTTTATTTTTTTAGAATTAATTATGAATTTTCAAAGTTGAGCAAAAATTCTGGAATTTCTGCGTGAACAGTACCCGCAAAGCAAAATTTTCAGATTTGATCTTCTTGAATCTAAGACCATCTAAAGTGGTCCTAATTGACAAGAAATGGATCTTAAAGATGGGATATGATGATATTTATGTTATAAAAGCTAGAAAGAAAACCCTAAAACCAAGAGAAAGGGTTGAGGTTCAAGAGAGCTAGTTTTGGACATTATGTAATCTAGTGGTCCTAATAGACTGTGTAATCATTATGACTATGTTTAGGACCTTAGACCATCCAAGAGGACATTTGGTGATATTAACCGAATGCCCACATGGTTGGAAAGTCAAGGGAGTCAAAGGAAAAGTAAGAGGAAAGCTTGAGGTGCAAGGTAGTGAACTTACTTATTGTCATTGCTTGATGTTGTATGCTTGTGTGTTGCTGTGTACATGTTCATTGCATGGACCAAAATGCCCTTAATGGCTAATAGAAAGAGTAAGGGTAATCTTGGAACTTTAAGTTGACTTTTACATCATCATTGCATCATCTTCTTGCATCATCCTTACCTCATTCTTCTAGAAGGTGCTAGGTGTCACAAAAGTGGTGGAGGAGAAGGAAGATTAGATCCTAGCCGTTGGATCAAAACTTAATCCTTAAGTTTTCTTCGAATTTACTTGGCCCACGTTTCTCTGACTTTCTTTATGGCCTTCCGAAGCTTAGAAACTTCTTTTGTCTACTCCATAAATTCCCTTTATTCTAGAGAGTATCTATGAATTTTCTTAGGCCATAACACTTCCTTTAAGCCTTACATAAAAATTTATTTACTGAAATGCCCTTTCATCGGCATAATCAGCTTTTTAATTTATTAAAGTCACTCTACTGGCCTTTTGGTTACGAGACTAATTTTATAAATTAGTACAACCTTTCAAACATTTAATATCATTTTTGTATATATTTTTGAGGTCTCTTGCTATTTTAAATAATTACCTCAAATGGGATACTTTTTACCAGCCATAACCTCATAAATTCCATTTAAGCTACCTCAAGGGTATTTTCATCTTTTCTCTTCACAGAAGAGCCTTAGAATATTATTTCCCATTTTCTAGGATTTTCTTGGAATTCTCTGTATACTCTTCCATTTTTACCCCTGTTGGTCATAACTTTCTGAATTTACGGTTTAGGCCCTACTTGGACTTAACTTCATACAATCCTCTCTTTGAGGTTTCTAACTTAACCCTTGGCCTGTTTCTACTCTCTTTTCTCTTTCTGGGCCCTTAAGACTTTACTAGAGCCTCTAGCCTTGGTTTCTAACTTAACTCTTCAACTTTTTTTTGTCATTTTCAACCCTAGACGGACCTTACCCCAGAGAGAGAGAGTGAAACTAGTTAAGACAACAGAAACGTGATATGCAAATAGATGCTCCTCAAGCTTAACAGGGTACTATGAAATATCGAAGGATAATGAGAATATGATGATATAAGTCCTCTCCTGATGTTGTCCAAATTGTTAAGAGACAATAAGGACTACAGAATCCTAAGACAAGATAGGCTGGCATTGATATAATGGTAAGTTAATGGGCTCTAGAGATGGCCAGTGCCTAGGGATTCAAAAGCCACAAAGAAAAGGAAAGCGGCCTAAGAAAGCTAAAATTAAGGGCTAAAGAAATATGGGAAGGCTAAGAATTCCAGGAGTTGACAGCAAGGATTGAGTAAGGCCTAAGAAGACAACACTGATATCTATGATCAGTCTTGGGGAATAATCAGTTAAGTTACTAACTGAGTGGAGGTGACTTATTTTATTACTCAACTCTATGGTCTAGAGTCTTCTAGAGATCCTAAGATGGCTCAAATTGATGATAGTATTACAGGGTCACGATGGATCCTGAAGAGGCATACGGTAGAGTGCAATAGCTCCCGAGGTCATAGTAGACCAAGCCTAAGAGAAAATGACTGAGCCATAAGGGTAAGAGTACAGTACCTCTTTGGGAAGACGATGACTAGAGATAAGTTTAAGATACTGAAATCTCCTTCAGCGGTGGACTAATATAGAGAGAGTACCCTTGACTTGTTCCAGACACCTCCATTATTGGTTAGACAATGAAGGAAAGAAAGGAGATATGCCCTTAAAGTAAAGAGGAATGGCAGGGTATACAACAAAGAATAGATAAAGGCTGTATTAAGGGAACCCAAAATGCCATGGTATAGTAAAATACCATGAAGATAGGCACACTATCGTGGTTAAGTTAGAATTGGATAGGCTACCAGACCCCTTTTAAGCAGAAGTCCCAAAGATGGGAAATGAAGTCTGAAAGAGAGCCTTAGATTGTCGTTCGCTTAGAGTTCTCGCTCAAAAATTTATCCAAGCTATGCAGTAGTGCAAACTCGGGTCGTTCTCTTTTGGGAGCCTAAATTAGATGTCTAAGTTAGATTAATGCTATGCAGAGTAATGAAAAAGGGGGTTTTTGGTGTTTTTAGCCATTAATGAAATACCAAAACTAAATGCAATTAATTCAAATCTAAGTTACTATGTTTTTGGATTTTTCTAAGATAGTAGTAATGAAGTGAAGTTAATGATATGTAATCTCTTGAATACAGCTTTGAAGCAATCATAGTTCAAAATAATTTTGGGAGTAGAAATCACCAAGTTTTCTAAATGGAAACCTTAAAGAACTCTTTAAGTCTAGGATCTTAATCAATGGCACCATTTCATAAGATCCTATTAAGCTCACTTAGTGTGTGTATTAAGATTAATTAATGCACTTGGTTAAATGCAAGCCCAGATCAACTCAACAATCACACATTACCATGCAAGAAGGAGAGTATCAAAAGAGTTGCATAGAAACATACATGTAACCACATGTATTGAAGCTCAAATTCATCACTAACTAATCCAATACACAAAATGATCATCCAGAATTGATTACAACCATAATCAAAATAGTTCAGCTCAAATTTACAAATCCTAGACCTAGAAATTCATAAATAAAGAACTAGAACTCATAGATGAAGCTAACTCCCCTTTGAAGCTCTTGGAACTCATGCTCCTTCCACCATATTCAAGAGTTGAGAAGCTTAGCTAGTCATAACTCTTGAACCAACTCCAACTAGGTATTGTTCTTCAGCCATGGCAGCAGCAGATGGAAGAAATGGAAATGGGATTAGGGTTTTTGAGGTGAAATGAGAGAAGAGGATGAAAGATACGTTGGTGGTGGCTGAATAATGGTCATCTCCTCTCATCATACCCAAAATAGGGTTTCTAACCCGAAACTTACGTGCATGGGTCGGTTTCTGGGCATGGGTAGGTCAAAATTTCCCGAAATGGTCGGGTCTGAGATTTGCTGCTTCGAGAGGTTCGCCGCGGCGAAACATGGCAGAGACCCCTTTCTTCACGGATGAGTTTTCGCCGCGGCGAAATAAGATGTTGGCCGCGGCGAACTTTGGCAGAGGATCCTTTCCTGCTTCTTTTGCCTTGAGTTCTTCAATTCTGGCCCCAAATCTTTAGTGTCCTACAATAAAAAGTAACAAATTGAAGTATCAATTGTCCTAGAAGTCAATTGAATCCAATTAACAACCAATTATGACAATTTAATCCTCAAAATGACACTAACTTAAAGTAAGAACTATAAATCTAAATTAAGCACAATTTTCATTAAAAAGGACCAGAAAGTATAACAAAATCATGGATAATGATATGAAAAGAAACTAAATCTTGAGCTCAATCAAATTCCCCCACACTTAGACCTTTGTACTCCTGAACAAAGCTCAAGGATAATTCAAAGTGACACTAGCACAAAGAGAAACACTACCATGCTTAAAGATGAAAGTAGAAGATTAGTAAGAAATTCTCACAGAGTTGACATCAGTAAACAAGGATATGCTAAGAAAATGAGCACAATGGAAAATTAACTTAAAAGATTGATTAAGAAAGATCCATCTCACGGATAAGTGTTTCACTCTTAACTCACTTGTCTTTAGGGTTATTTCACTCCAAGTCTACTCAATCCAATTTCTACCATAGGCTTGTAATAATTCTACCTCTCTACCATGGGAAACAACTTTGCAAATCAAGAGGACTTTTAGGGGTCAAAATTTGGAATGGAGGTCAGTCGGAATGAATGAAATGAGAATGAAAATGAAAATGAAAATGAGTAAGAACATACAAATTATTAAGACAAAATTAGTCTAAATAAAAACTGGGAGAGAAGCTACTTATTTTTAGTATTTATATCTTTTTTTTTTTTGAAACATATATCTCTTTTTCTTTTTTTTCTATCCCTTTTATATACTTTTTTTTTTTTCGTATGAGCAACTTCTCTCTCTCTCTGTTTTTTTTTTTTTGAATGTTGCATGTATGTACTCAAGATGAAGGCTCAAAAGGGTTTGCAATGGTAAAATGATTGGGTTTGTGTTTGGGAAATGCGGGTATGAAATCGAATGCCTCTATCATTTTTACAAAAATTGATTCGCTAAGCTTCGATTAAGAATGAAAACAAGTTCTAGAGAAATATGAAATAAGCAGATTCACTCAATTCAATAACTTAAGGTTCAAAAATCCTTCCAACAAGGCTCAAATCTCAATTAGTCAATCTCAAAAGTTAACAACCACATAGTCATAATTTCAAAGCACATCATCAATTACTATCTGTCAAAAACATGAGAATAACTAGCCTAAGTTCATCCCTCATTTAAAAGCATGGAAAATTTTCTAAAAGCACTAGTATAATTTGAACTTTTCTACTAATTTTAAAAAGGGTGCAGGAGTATGAAGATTCTAAGCCGGGAAAATTTTTGAAGACCAGCTGAGATTGCAAGGAATTTATTAAATTAATTTTTTTTTTAGGGTTTCGCCGCGGCTAAACAAGGGGGTCGCCGCGGCGAAGTATGGCCGAATGGCTTATTACGCGTGAAAGAGGAGGCTTCGCCGCGGCGAAATAAGAAGTTGGCCGCGGCGAAACATGGCAGAAAGCGAAAATTCCTGTGCAATTTCAACTCTTCAGCAACTAAACTCAAAATATTCACAATTAAACCAATCTATCAGTTCAAAAACACCTCAAAATCATCTAAATGCATGGATGCACGAGAAGCATTTGCTAAAATCCACAATATAGACCTCCCCCACACTTAAACACAACATTGTCCTCAATTTGTGAACAATGGGAATTAGTGACAGCAAATATGAGCAAGGAGGCGCAGAGGGAAAATAGAACAAAGATTAAAGCAAACTAATCAGAAATCATCCAAGTGAACAAGTGTAAAAACCAATGAGGCACAATAAAGGGTAAGAAACAATCCAGCCTCAAAACAACACATGAAACAAAAGAACAAAGAAAACAACAGAAAACCACAAAAACAGAAAACTAAGACTGATGCTCAGGGTCAGCTGCTCCAGATCCTGACGGTCCTGCACCCGATGTGCCTGCTCCGTCCATACCCATATGGTGCTGTGGCTCCTCCTCCTCAGCCGGTAAAGCGAAGTTCAAACGATCCGCAAGCAAAGCATCAAAACGGCGGCGGTAGCGACGTTCTCGCTCATATAGGGCATCACGGTCCTTCTGCCGCTTTATCTCCCGAATGAGTGTAACGCGAATCTGGTGAACTTCCTCAGACAGCTCGTCGATGTCATCGGCAAGCGTGTCTAAGGTGACGGGCTGGGGAGGTTCAGGAACATCTGGCCTTCCTCGGCTGGATCAGTGGCTGCCTGGCCTGCACTAACATCGTAAACGGGGTGGACAGGTGGGTGGGGTGCAATGGTGGGCTGTTTAAGACGCTCAAACCGGAATGGAGGTGCAGGTTCGAAGTAGCTGTCATCATTGAATGAAGGAACTCCGCTCTTGCGGAAAAGGTCAGAGACAAGATGGGGAAAGATGATGCTATTGGTGACTTTTTTGGTATTGACGGAATCGTAGAGGGCGGATTGTATGATTTCAGCTACATCGAAAGATTTTCCGGTCATGAGGAGAAAACAATAAGAGCTTGGCGTTTGGGGAGGTTCTGGAGGTGGGAAGTGGGTAGGATGTTATTGCAGACTAGGTGTAGCCACGGCTTTGCCTCAGGCCGAAAATCAGAACGTTTTAAGTACAGTTCAGCAGTGCGGGGACGATGCCAAGTGGCACCATCCCGGCATAGGGTCTGGACAATCTCATCATAAGGATAATTATCGCGATAATGAGAGTACTGAGAATTACGGACTACAGGAAGCCGGTAGTGGTCTCTTATGTTATAAATAGTGAAAGTGTAGTTCACATGCTTGCCCCGGAAGGGAATGGATAGCATGCCATGAAGGCGGGCGTAGGTGTAGAAATGGCGGACAAAGACATCATTACCATTAGCTCGTGGGCGAGCCAATTCAAGCATTTGGGATTCCTGAGTCTTTGGACAAAGGGATGGTCGGATGGTTCAAGGGGAAAGGGTCTCTCCCTAAGGAGGGGGCGCTTGTCCACTACCTTATAGATGTCATCATAGGTTATGGGTCCCTCAGAGTCAGACTCAGACTCAGACACGGGTAAAGGTTCAGGGTTTTTGGTGCGAGGCATTTTCCTGAAGCAACAAACAGTAAGAACACTAAACACAACAAAAACACCTACAACCTAAACAACCCAGAAATGACTAAAATTACAACCTAAACAGTAGCAAATGGTTAGTTAATGATTCATAGGTTTTCAGAGGACTAAAAATTTTCAAAATTAAGCAAAGAGATTAATTAAAAACACAATGCACTATGAATCATTAGATAACCTACAGGCCACGTAACTACAAACTAACCACAAACTAACCCACCCTAACAGCACAAAACCAGAACAAATAACTAATAAAACCACTAAACTACACTAAACTAAAGGAAAGAACAAGGGAAAAGAAAGAACATACCAAGAAGGGAACGGAGACGGTGCGCACGGTGAAGCAGAGAACTGAAAAATGGAAGAAGGGAGAGGAGAAGAGATGGGGGGTGACGGGTTAGAGGGAGATGGAAAGGGAGGGGCCGACTGGAAGGGAAGAAGGAGAAATTGAAGAAGAAAAGCAGGGGGAAGGAAGAGGAAAGGGAGGGGCCGACGGTTTTGGAGAATGAGAGGGGAATGAATGGGGTTTAAAGGAGTGGGGGTGCGAAAGACCAAAAGGGGTTCAGGAGAAGGGGAGTGGGTGACTCAGATAGGGGGCAAATGGGAAAAACACGCGGAAAATCAGCAAAAGACGAAACGCTTCACCGCAGAAACGGCAAGTTCGCCGCGGCGAACTATGCCCGAGAAGAAACGCAACGGAAGAAAAACGTTTCGCCGCGGCGAAACATCACCGAAAGGAACAAACAAGAAAACGAACCACATCGCCGCGGCAAACATAAGTTCGCCGCGGCGAAACATCACAGAAAGCACAGAACGAAACAAAAAAACACTTAAACTCAGATAAACACAACAACCAACAACAGACAAGGCTGGATATTTCAAAAACTTTAAAATGCCTCAAAAGAGATCAAGAGGTGTTCAACAAATCCATGAATAGGCAGTATACCACAGATAAAATTCCTCAATCAAATTGAATCATATAATTCATTTAAAACACCAATTCATCAGGCATGAAACAAGATAGGACAGAGATCAAAACTTCCAGGGGAGTCTTATTGAATTTAGCTATAACTACTCTACTTTCCTACTGAAGGGAGTTTCTCCCCCACACTCATTCAACATACAATGCATGTAACATAACAAGATTAACAATTAAGCAAAAGCATGTAAATGAGTGAAGGAAAGAAACTACCAGGGAGCTAAGGGGGTTTCTGGTTCTCATGGTAGAGCTTCAACTGATGGCCATTAACTTTAAAGTTTGCTCCAGTTTCCTCATCGAGAAGCTCCACCATTCCAAAATTATGCACCTTTGTGACTGTGTAAGGCCCATCCCAACGGGTGTTGAACTTTCCTTGCTTAAATTTGAATCTGGCCTTAAACATCAGCACCTTGTCTCCCACCTTGAAGTTCTTCCGTAGGAGACCCTTATCATGCACCAATTTTGTCTTCTCCTTGTAAAGTCTAGCGCTCTCATAAGCCTCCAATCTCAGCTCCTCAAGCTCTTGCAGCTGCAACTTCCTCTCTTCCCCAGAAGATTGCAAATCCATGTTGCATTGTTTGACTGCCCAATATGCCTTATGCTCCAACTCTACTGGTAGATGGCATGCTTTGCCAAAGACTAAACGATAAGGAGACATTCCAATTGGCGACTTATAGGCAGTTCTGTAGGCCCACAATGCTTCCTCTAATCTTAGGCTCCAATCTTTCTTGGATGGTTTGACTATCTTCTCCAGGACTTGTTTCACTTCTCGATTGGACACTTCAGCTTGGCCATTGGTTTGGGGGTGATATGCAGTGGAGACTTTGTGGGTGACACCAAATTTAGAAAACAAGTTATCTACCACCTCATTACAAAAATGGGTACCTCTATCACTAACCACAGCCCTTGGAATCCCAAACCTACAGAAAATGTTGGACTTAAGAAACTTAGAAACCGCTTGGGCATCATCTTTTCTAGTAGGTACAGCCTCTATCCATTTGGAAACATAATCAACAGCTAGAAGAATGTATATAAAACCAAAGGACGGAGGAAAGGGACCCATGAAATCAATCCCCCAAACATCAAAAATTTCACAAAACAGTAAAGGTTGTTGAGGCATTTCATGTCTTTTACCTAACCCCCCAAAACGTTGACATTTGTCACAGGACCGACAAAAATCATAAGAATCTTTAAAAAGGGTTGGCCAGTAAAAACCAGAATCTAGAATTTTCCTAGATGTTCTCCTTGCACTGAAATGACCACCACAAACCATTGAATGGCAAGCTGTAATGACAGACTCAAACTCTTCACTAGGCACACACTTTCTTATAACTTGGTCACTACATATCCGCCATAAGTGAGGGGCATCCCAGATGTAGTGCCTCGATTCGCTTTGAAGTTTTTGTGCCTGAAATTTAGACATGAAAGGAGGGGTGAGTCCGGTTATAAGATAATTAACAATATGCGCATACCAAGGCTCTTTAACAGCTAAAGCACATAATACTGAATCAGGAAAGGAATCACAGGTGAGTTCAGAAGAGTCTACTCCCCGTGTATCATCAGGTAGCCTACTTAAGTGATCGGCTACATGGTTCTCAGCCCCAGCTCTATCCTTGATTTCAATGTCAAATTCCTGAAGAAGTAATGTCCACCTAATCAATCTTGGCTTCGATTGTGGTTTCTTGAGAAGATAGCGAACAGCTGCATGATCAGTGAAAACAGTCACATGAGAATTTAACAAGTAAGGTCTAAACTTCTCTAAAGCGAAAACAACTGCAAATAGCTCTTTTTCTGTTGTGGTATAATTGACTTGAGCTGCATCCAGTGTTTTCGAAGCATAGGCAATGACTCTTGAGAGCTTCTCCTCCCTCTGGCCTAACATAGCTCCTACAGCAAAATTAGAAGCGTCACATGAAATTTCAAAGGGCATGGTCCAGTTGGGTGCAACAAGAATAGGAGGAGAAATGAGTTTAGATTTCAAATCACCAAAGGCAACTTTACAAGAATCATCGAAATCAAATTTCACATCTTTTTGTAAAAGCTTTGAGAGAGGTAAAGCAATCTTGCTAAAATCTTTTATAAACCGCCTATAGAATCCCGCATGACCCAAAAATGATCTAATATCTTTAACACAGGCAGGATAAGGCAAAGAAGATATAACCTCAATCTTAGCTTTATCAACTTCAATTCCCTTTTTAGAAATCAAATGTCCTAGAACTATCCCCTCATTGACCATAAAATGACACTTTTCAAAGTTTAAAATCAAATTCTTTTCAATGCATCTTTTCAAAACCTTTTCAAGACTAGCAAGACAATCATCAAAAGAACCACCATAAACAGTAAAATCATCCATAAAGACTTCCATACATTCCTCTAAAAATTCACAGAATATAGCCATCATACAACGTTGGAAAGTCCCTGGAGCATTACATAACCCAAAAGGCATCCTACGATAGGCGAAGGTACCAAAAGGGCATGTGAAAGTGGTTTTATCTTGGTCCTCCGGTGCAATAGGTACTTGAAAGTACCCAGAGAAACCATCTAGAAAACAGTAATGAGATTTGCCTGCAAGTCTCTCAAGCATCTGGTCTATGAAAGGAAGAGGGAAATGATCTTTCCGTGTGGCATCATTGAGTTTTCTATAATCTATGCACACACGCCAGGAATTCTGCACTCTTGTAGGAATAAGCTCATCCCTATCATTTCTAATAACAGTAACCCCACTCTTTTTAGGCACTACATGTATTGGACTAACCCACTCACTATCAGATATGGGATAGATGATCCCAGCACTTAGAAGTTTGGTAATTTCCTTCTTAACCACATCAAGAATCAGGGGGTTTAGTCTTCTCTGGGGTTGTCTCACTGATTTTGAACCTTCACTAAGCAAGATTCTATGTGTGCAAATGGCTGGACTAATTCCAGGAATGTCCGCTAAAGTCCACCCAATAGCCCTCTTATGCTCTCTCAAAACAGTAAGGAGTCTTTCTTCCTCAACCTTAGACAGGGAGTTAGCTATAATGACTGGTAATCGCTCATCAGACTCTAGAAAAGCATATTTCACAGTAGGGGGCAGGGGTTTCAACTCAAGAGTAGGTGGTTGCACAATAGATGGAATCAAATTATGAAGTTCAAGAGAGAAAAGATTACTCCCCTTTCCTTCAATCAGTGAGAGTTCCTCAACCTTGCAGATAGCTTCCTCTCCAAGCGTTGAACCAACTTCTAGTTGATCTACAGCAACTGCCTTAGAGGGAATCTCCTCCATGACTTCTTCCTCCATATCTGAAATAGCAACAGAAAACCTTTCCCCAAGGGAATTATCGCTGACAATAGAGGGATCAAAGTCTAATTTGGAGTCAAGGGAGGAAACAGAAAATGCATGTGGGAGGGAAAGCATACAATTAAACACAGTGCAATCAAGGCATGTATCTTTATCACCACATGAGCAAGAAGAAGGTGTAGAGTAAAGGGATGAAAAAGAAGAAATAGTGTCATCCTCATCAGCAGAATCAACTGAATAAAGTTCAGAACTAGAGGAATCATCTTGCAATTCAAACTCAGAACAGACATCATCAACAGCAACATCAATCATATTTACACCCAAAAGAGAATAGTCTTCATAAGGATGCTTCATTGCTTCATACATGTTAAAACAAACCTTATGATCTCCTACTTCCATAGTGATGGTACCTTCTTTCATGCTAATCATAGTGTTAGCAGTCCTCAAGAAGGGTCTACCAAGAATCAGTGTGGTGTCATGGACAAGCTCAGAGGACATGTCAAGTACATAAAAATCAGCAGGAAAGACCAAATCCTTAACCTGAACCAAAATATCCTCTATGATGCCTTCCGGATACCTAATACTCCTATCAGCCAACTGGAGTACTACAGTGGTAGACTTAAGCGTCTTGACTCCTAGTGAAGTGTATACAGACTTAGGCATCACATTAATAGCTGCTCCTAGATCTAGTAAGGCTCCCCTTATAGAAACTTTTCCTATTGTGCAAGGGATGGTGAAGGATCCAGGGTCTTGGCATTTCACAGGGATTTGAGGTTTAAACAGGGCAGACACATTGGAGCTCACTTGGACTCTTTCATTTGGTCTAAACTTTCTCTTATGGGTACACAGGTCTTTAAGGTATTTAGCATAAGCAGGAACTCTCTTAACAAGATCAAGCAAAGGAATATTAACTTCCACTTTACTAAACACATCAATAATATCTTTTTCATACTTAGTTTCAGTCTTTCTTTTGCTAATCAAGTATGAATTAGGAAAAGGAAGGTCTTTGAGATTTACCTCTTTATCATTCAGCTTACCGGCTCCATGCTTAGATGACCCATCATGCTCCTTTGATGCTGCTTCCTCATAATTGCTCTCAGATCTTGCTCCTTTGCTACTTAGAAGAGTTGACTTCTTTTCAGCTAGCAATTCTCTCTCTTTTGCACTCTCAGAATTCTTAACTCTTGAATGTGTAAGAAGAGGCTTATCACACTCAATCTCCTCATCAACTGATTCCTCTTCCTCTTCACTGAATCTTACTTGCCTCCCACTTCGCAGCGTGATTGCATTCAAACCCTTTGGGTTTATGACAGTATTGGAAGGAATGGTGCCACTGCTTCTAGCTTGTTGCTCACTCATGTTGTTGGATAACTGAGTTACATAGGAGTTTATGTTCTCAGATTTAGTCTCCCATTGCTCCATTCTCTTTTCCAAAGCACTAAATCTAGCATCATTCTTGGATGAATCTTGTTGAATTAGTGAAGCTAAGGAGTTGAACTGAGTAGCGTTGGCAGCCCTTTCTTCCTTCATTAAAGCCATCATATTTTGTAGGAGTTGATTTGTTTCATCCTTGGGTGGGACCGCAAGGGCTTGAGACTGGTTTTGGAACTGGTTTGAAGATGGACCAGCTCCTCCACTCTTCTGAAATCTATTTGGAGGTCTACTATCATCATTCCTCCAGCCCAATCGAGGGTTTGATTTCCATCCCTCATTGTAAGTGTTGGAGTAGGGGTCCCATTTTTGATTTGGGCGGCCTTGGAAGACTGCAGACACTTCCTCATATCGGCCTGGACAAACGCTAGAAATATGCATGACTGATCCACATGTTTCACAACTAGGCGCTGTAATGTCCATAGGAGCGGATGGGCGATGCACACTCATATTCTTCAATTCAGCAGTGATCAAAGACAATTGAGATGTCACTTGGCTTCCCAAAGAATCTACTTTTGATTCCAAAGCGTCCATTCTTCTGCTGTGCACCGAAGCAGCTCCCATCTCATGTACTCCTTTAGTATCTCTCACCCCATGTTGTTGATGATTCAGGGCCATCTTCTTTATCAAATCCCAAGCCTCCGCAGCAGTAGAGTCTATCAAAGATCCTCCCGATGCAGCATCCAACATACCCTTCTCTTGGTTCTTCAACCCATCATAGAAGTACTGCACCAGTTGTTCATCCGGAATTTGATGATGTGGGCATCTTGAAAGTAGGTCCTGAAATCTATTCCAGTAATCATAGAGGGATTCATCATAGTCTTGCTTGGCAAAATAAATCTCCTTCCTCATTGATGAAGTACGAGAAGCCGGAAAGTATTTCTCCAAAAATGCCTTCCTTAAGTTCCCCCAGCTATGGTATGCATCAGCTACATGTCTTGGAAGGCTCATGTACCATTCCCTAGCCTTGCCTTCCAATGATAGATAAAAAACCTTCCATAGCACTTGGTCCAACGATGCTCCCACAGGCTTCATACTCTGACAAATCATGGAGAGAGATTGCAGATGGAGGTATGGGTCTTCTCTGTCAAGCCATGAAATTTAGGAAGAGAGTTAATCAATAAACCTTTAATCTCAAAGTTAACTTCAAAGTTTGGACATGCAGCAGTAAATGGGTCAAAGTTAACATCAGATGTGGTGGCTTCCCTAATTGTTCTTCTTCTAGGGTTCCCATTATTTTCTCCCACTCTCTCTTGTTCACCATTTCCTCCATTGCCTCCATTCCTTACTTGGTTGGCATTGGGGTTAGGATGAGGGTGGTTTTGTGGTAAATCAGCCATTATCTCTTGGTCAGTAGGTTCACTCTCACTACTGGATAGGCTAGATTCCACTGAAATGTTCTCTTGCTCAATCACCAACTCACTTGTCCCTCCGACTCTTTTCTCTCTTCTTATCTCTGTGAGTCTTCTCTCAATCTCCGGGTTATAGGGCACAAGCTTGGTTTTTCGTGGCATGCAAAATAAGTATCACAAGAGAAAAAGTAACAAAATTGACTTGCAGCACACAAAGTCAAATAAAAGTATGCAATGTGATGAATGCAAGTGTATGGCCAAGTATGCAAGTGTATGGATGAGTATGAGTATGTATGGATGAGTATGAGTATGTATGGGTGGGGTATGAGTAAGTATGCACAGATAAAGAAGCAAAATGTAAGTTTTAAAAACTTCCAGAGATGTTGGCCGCGCGAAAACAGGGGTTGGCGCGGCGAAAGTTGGCAGAGAAGACCAGATGTCTGATTGCAGGGAGTTGGCCGCGGCGAAAACAGAGGTTGGCCGCGACGAAAGTGTCCCGAGAGAAGTCCTTCGGTTTTTCAAAGATTTGGCCGCGGCGAAATAACAGGTTGGCCGCGGCGAATGTGTCCCGAGAGGATTCCCTCAGAAATTCAAAAGGTTGGCCGCGGCGAAAGATAATGTTGGCCGCGGCGAAACTTGACAGAGTGCTTATCAGACACTGGACTTCACTGATGCAACGTGAGAGATGCTGAAAATCAAGAAAATCAGTATGTTTGTTTGTATTTCCAAAAATTTTAATGCTATGCAAGATGAAAACCTATACTATGAACAAATATGCAACTAAACTACCCTAAATGCTACCCATAAAGATCAAAAACCTCAAAAGTCAATCAAATAGCACAAGCTAACCTAGAGAACCAATTTCTTGGCTCCCCGGCAACGGCGCCACTTGAAAGAGAGCCTTAGATTGTCGTTCGCTTAGAGGTTCTCGCTCAAAAATTTATCCAAGCTATGCAGTAGTGCAAACTCGGGTCGTTCTCTTTTGGGAGCCTAAATTAGATGTCTAAGTTAGATTAATGCTATGCAGAGTAATGAAACAGGGGTTTTTGGTGTTTTTAGCCATTAATGAAATACCAAAACTAAATGCAATTAATTCAAATCTAAGTTACTATGTTTTTGGATTTTTCTAAGATAGTAGTAATGAAGTGAAGTTAATGATATGTAATCTCTTGAATACAGCTTTGAAGCAATCATAGTTCAAAATAATTTTGGGAGTAGAAATCACCAAGTTTTCTAAATGGAAACCTTAAAGAACTCTTTAAGTCTAGGATCTTACTCAATGGCACCCATCTCATAAGATCCTATTAAGCTCACTTAGTGTGTGTATTAAGATTAATTAATGCACTTGGTTAAATGCAAGCCCAGATCAACTCAACAATCACACATTACCATGCAAGAAGGAGAGTATCAAAAGAGTTGCATAGAAACATACATGTAACCACATGTATTGAAGCTCAAATTCATCACTAACTAATCCAATACACAAAATGATCATCCAGAATTGATTACAACCATAATCAAAATAGTTCAGCTCAAATTTACAAATCCTAGACCTAGAAATTCATAAATAAAGAACTAGAACTCATAGATGAAGCTAACTCCCCTTTGAAGCTCTTGGAACTCATGCTCCTTCCACCATATTCAAGAGTTGAGAAGCTTAGCTAGTCATAACTCTTGAACCAACTCCAACTAGGTATTGTTCTTCAGCCATGGCAGCAGCAGATGGAAGAAATGGAAATGGGATTAGGGTTTTTGAGGTGAAAATGAGAGAAGAGGATGAAAGATACGTTGGTGGTGGCTGAATAATGGTCATCTCCTCTCATCATACCCAAAATAGGGTTTCTAACCCGAAACTTACGTGCATGGGTCGGTTTCTGGGCATGGGTAGGTCAAAATTTCCCGAAATGGTCGGGTCTGAGATTTGCTGCTTCGAGAGGTTCGCCGCGGCGAAGAATAGGTTCGCCACGGCGAAACATGGCAGAGACCCCTTT
This sequence comes from Neltuma alba, assembly GCF_004799145.2. Lineage (NCBI taxonomy): Eukaryota > Viridiplantae > Streptophyta > Magnoliopsida > Fabales > Fabaceae > Neltuma > Neltuma alba. The sequence goes on from NW_021635047.1 coordinate 417,348, forward strand.
CTTCACGGATGAGTTTTCGCCGCGGCGAAATAAGATGTTGGCCGCGGCGAACTTTGGCAGAGGATCCTTTCCTGCTTCTTTTGCCTTGAGTTCTTCAATTCTGGCCCCAAATCTTTAGTGTCCTACAATAAAAAAGTAACAAATTGAAGTATCAATTGTCCTAGAAGTCAATTGAATCCAATTAACAACCAATTATGACAATTTAATCCTCAAAATGACACTAACTTAAAGTAAGAACTATAAATCTAAATTAAGCACAATTTTCATTAAAAAGGACTAGAAAGTATAACAAAATCATGGATAATGATATGAAAAGAAACTAAAATCTTGAGCTCAATCAAAGTCAAAGCAGTTTCAGGGACTAAACTGCAAAGTAAAAGTTTACAAGGGCTAAGGTGAAATCAAAGTTAGAGGCTCCAGTAAAGTCTCAAAGGTCCAAAAAGGGAAAAGAGAGTAGAAAGAGGCTAAGGGTTAAGTTAGAAACCTCAAAGAGAGGATTGTATGAAGTTAAGTCCAAGCAGGGACTAAACCATAAACTCAGAAAGTTATGACCAATAGGGGTAAAAATGAAAAAGTATACAAAGAATTCCAAAAAAATCTCAAAAAAGTGGAAAATAATATTTTAAGGCTCTTCTATGAAGAGAAAAGATGAAAATACCCCTGAGGTAGCTTAAATGGAATTTATAAGGTTATGACCAGTAAAAAGTACATTATTTGAGGTAATTATTTGAAATAGCAAGAGACCTCAAAAATATACGTAAGAATGAGGTTAAATGGTTGAAAGGTTGTACTAACTTATAAAATTAGTCCCGCAACCAAAAGGCCAGTGGAATGGCTTTAATAAATTGAAAAGCCGATTATGCCGATAAAAGGGTATTTTAGTAAATGAATTTTATGCAAGGCTTAAAGGAAGTGTTATGGCCTAAGAAAATTCATAGATATTCTCTAGAATTAAAGGGAATGTATAGAGTAGATAGAAGAATTTTCTAAGCTCTGGAAGGCCATAAAGAAGTCAGAGAAATGTGGGCCAAGTAAAATAAGAGGAAACTTAGGGAACAAGTTTTGATCCAATGGCAAGGATTTAATCTCCCTTCTCCTCCACCACTTTTATGACACCTAGCACCTTCTAGAAGAATGAGATAAGGATAATGCAAGAAGATGATGCAATGATGATGTAAAAGTCAACTTAGAGTTCCAAAATTGCCCTTACCCTTTCTATTAGCCACCAAGGGCATTTTGGTCGATTCAAGCTAAAGTTTTGGCTATAAATACCCCACCTTGAAAGAGTATTTTGGCAGCCATTTGTAGAGGAAAAACCCTACTAAGTTTTAGAGAGAAAAATGTAGGGGTGAAGTCTAAGAAGAATGAACAAGATTCAAGCTTCAAGATCAAGGTATGTGATGGTTGTAGCATCTGACTTGATGCCTATTCCGAATAAGTTACTCTCTCTATCTGATTCAAAAATTTGGCATGATTAAAGTCCACTCTGTAAGCTTTAAATTCATGGGTAGAACACCTCATTTGGATATGCATATGATTTATGGTGATTTTTCAAATTTAGGGTTTGAAATATGAAAACAGTGTTTAACCTTTGAAAGAGTAGAGAATTCTGTACAATACTAGTACTGTTCAGTATAGAATTGGTTCCTGAAACTATTTTTCCTTTAAATATAACTTAAGGAACTTTCAGTGAGACTTGGAATCACTTAGTTTTAATTTTTCTAGAATTAATTATGAATTTTCAAAATTGAGTAAAAATTCTGGAATTTCTGTGTGAACAGTACCCACAAAGGAAAATTTTTAGATTTGATCTTCTTGAATCTGAGGCCATCTAAAGTGGTCCTAATTGACAAGAAATAGATTTTAAGGATAGAAAATGATGAGATTTATATTAGAAAAGTTAGAAAGAAAACCCTAAAACCAAGAGAAAGGGTTGAGGTTCAAGAGAGCTAGTCTTGAATATTATGTAATCTAGTGGTTTTAATGGATTGTATGATCAACGTGACTATGTTTAGGACACTTGAAACATCCAAGAGGATGTTTGACAATGTTGAAAGAATGCTCACATGGTTGGAAAGTCAAGGGAGTCAAAGGAAAAGTAAGAGGAAAGCTTGAGGTGCAAGGTAGTGAACTTACCTATTATCATTGCTTGATGTTGTATGCTTGTGTTGCTGTACATGATGTTTGAATGTTGTTGTGACATGTATTGGCTACTGTAAATGCTATTTATGATGAGTATATTATGTCTCCATGGCCATGCATCGAGAAGGTAGCTTTAAGCATGCTAATATGTCACTAACTAACAAGAGAACAAGCAAGTTGCATGTAGTGCATTAGCATCCATCTAGCATAATTAATATGGTATTGTTTGCTACTGAGATTCTTTTGACTCTCACCCCCTCCCTAACCAAACATTTAGGTCAATCATCAATGGGCAATAATGGCATGTGAAGCAAGGAGAAGAAAGTGGAGAATTGTTCATGTTAATGAATGATATTATTATTCAATGTGTAATTCTACTATTATGTAATTTATGTTATGGATGCCTATGATAACATGTAATTAATTATAATTTTTTTAGGATGAATGAGAGTTTATGAGCATGAATGGGAAAGAGTAAGCCCATGTTATGTATGCCAAAGAAATAAAAAGAATTAAAGTAAAGAGATGTTAAGAGATAAAACATAGGTCTTGGAGTAGTGAGTTTGTAGCTCTAGTTTGGCCTATCAAACGAACGAGTTAAGCCACGAGATTTGGCAGAGTTATAGTACACATCCCAATCTTTAAAATGAGAGCTAGATCAACTCAATTAGATGTGTACATAAGGAGATACGAATTTCCAAAATTGAGGCATAGAATTTGGAAGTTCTAGATTTTACGAAATGAACAGTAATTTTTATTGATTAAACTGTACGAATTGGGCAAAGATAAGTCCAATTGGATTTTTTTCCTTAAAGAGAATGAAATATCTTTTCTTAGAATCTTAGAACACCTTAATACGATTTTTATGGAATTAGTTATGAATTTTTAAAGTTAGACCTGTAATCTAGAAGTTAAACAGTAAATAGTAACCTGATTAATTATGTTGAAATTTTAAATCCACGGGCTTGTGTCGTGATCTGCTTAAACCATAACGCTTATGAATGTGTGCTCTGAGGGGTTCAAGGTAGGACGTTTCATAAACCACTCCTTTACGTCATATGATTGTGTTTGGCGCTTAGGCCTCACTGTTGACACATTGTTGTATGATCTTTGTGTTTCCACTCCCACTGGTTCTAAAGTTTTAACCTCCAGTGTTTGTTTAAATTGCATTGTTTGGTATGCCATTTGTTGCACTACGTTGGACCTTATATGCATGCCCTTCTGTGATATTGATGTTATCCTTGGTATGAACTAGTTATCCTTGCATAACATGCTTCTCGACTGTAAGAATAAAACACTAATCCCTCCCACCCAAGAGCCAACTTCTTGCACAGAAGTAAAGTTGAATTTGATTATGGAAGCTTAGGTAGGTAGATCCTTGAGATAGGGTTGCTAGGGGTATAAAGTGTTTTTCTCAGTAAAAGTAGAAGTTAAAGAGGGGATTGCAGAAATATTGGTTGTATGTGATTTCCCTGAAGTCTTTCCAACAGAGATTAGTGGATTACCATCAAAACGAGAAGTGGAGTTTGCCACTGATCTAGTACCAGGGGCAGGACCAATTTCTAAAGTCCCATACCAAATGGCTCCAAATGAGGTGGCAGAGTTAAAGAAACAGTTAGAAGAGTTATTGGAGATGGGTTCTATTTGACCTAGTATATCTCTAGGGGGTGTACTGGTATTATTTGTAAAGAAGGATGGCAGTTTGCAATTATGTATAGATTACAAGAAGATGGACAAGGTGATAGTCAAGAACAAGTACCCTTTGCCCTGAATTGATGATTTGCTAGATCTATTAGCTGGTGTTAGCTGGTGCCACCTTATTTTCTAAGATTGATTTAAGATCAGGTTATCACTAGCTAAGAATTAAAGCAAAAGATATTTCAAAAATTGCTTTTTGAACTCGTTATGGACGCTATAAATTTTTAGTGATGCCATTTGGATTGACAAACGTGCCTGTAATTTTTATGGACTATATAAATAGAATATTTTGGCCATACCTAGTCCAGTTTGTCATAGTCTTTATTGATGAATTTTGGTGTACTCAAAGTCACCAGAAAAGCATGAGCAACACTTGCAGATTATCCTGAATACCTTGAAGGAAAAGCAATTATATGCTAAACTTAGAAGTGTGAATTCTGGCTAAATAAGGTAAGATTCTTGGGTCATGTGATTACCCAAGAAGCAGTAGATGTAGATCCAAGTAAAGTTGAGGTGATATTAAATTAGGAACAGCCTAAGACAACGATAGAAGTTTAAAGCTTTCTGAGACTGGTAGGTTATTATAGGAGATTTATTCAAGAATCAACCGTTTGTGTGGGATGAAAAATATGAGGCTAGCTTTTAGGAGTTAAAGCAAAAACTAACCTCTACTCCTGTACTAATTATTCCCGATCATATGCTACCAAATATAGTAGATATCGATACAAGTAAATAGGGATTGGGATGGTGTTAATACAACAAGGTCGTGCGGTCGCTTATGCCTCACAACAACTTAAAACACACAAAAAGAATTACTCCAGACATAACCTCTAGCCGGCAGGAATATTGTATGCCTTAAAAATCTGGAGGCATTACCTATATGGGGCAACTATTTAATTGTACTATGATCACAAAAGTCTCAAGTACCCACAAGACCAAAAAGAATTGAATATGAGACAGAGGAGATGGATGGAGTTACTCAAAGACTATTACTACCAAATAAAGTATCATCTAGGGAAAGCTAACGTCGTAGCAGACGCATTGAGCTGGAAAGTGGTGCAAGTGGCATCACTAATGATAAAAGAGCAAAAATTCATTAAAGGCTGATTGAGCTCAAGATATTATTATCTTTTCATTACATTATCCATGATTTTGTGGTATTCTCTGGCCCTTTATTGTGCTTAATTTAGATTAAGAGTCCTCACTTTAAATTAGTGTCCTTTTGAGGATAAAATTGTCATAATTGGTTATTAATTGTATTCAATTGATTTCTAGGACAATTAATACTTCAATTTGTTGCTTTTTATTGTAGGACACTAGAGATTAGGGCTAGAATTGAAGAACTCAAGGCACAAGAAGCAAGAAGGATCCTCTGCCATAGTTCGCCGCAGCACACTTCTGAGTTCGCTGCGGTGAACATTGTCCGTCAAGAAGTAAGGCTCTCTGCCATGTTTCGCGTGGTGAACCACTCGTATCAGCAAATCTCAGACCCGACCATTTCGGGAAATGTTGACCTACCCACCCCCAAGAACCGACCCATGCACGCAAATTTCAGGTTAGAAACCCTATTTTGTGTATGATGAGGTCAGACTCTCATTATTCAGCCTCCACCTACGTTTCTATCATCATCTTCTCTCATCTCTCCCTCAGAAACCCTAATCCTCCATATCCATCTTCTTCACCTTCCATTTTCCTGCACCATTTCTTCATCCATTTCCATTTCTTCCATCTGCTACTGTTATGGCTGAAGAACTCCCTCTGGTTGGAGCTGATTCTAAGGCTATGATGAGCTAAGCTTCTCAACTCTTGAAGATGGTGGAGTAGCATGAGTTCCAAAGCTTCAAAGGGGAGTTTTAGTTTTAATCTTCAGTTTTTAGCTAGGCATTTATGATTTCCTAGGTTTAGGAGTTGTAAAGTCTTAGTTAGATGCTTTGATTAATTCTGTAATCAGTGGTTACTAATTAGCATTTGTATTTTGGATTGATTTATGCTGAACTATGAGCTTAAATATATGTAGTTGCATATATGCTTATTGTAACTTTCATTAATCTCTCCTATCTTGCATGGTTGTGTTTAGGTGCTGAGTTTGCTGTGTGTTACATTAAGCTAATTACATGATCATTCCAATTTTACACATTAGGCGAGCTAAACAAAGCTTTCATTAATGAGTTCATTAATGAAAGCTTTGGACTCATTGAGTTAATGAGGTTCTGATTAAGAAAACCTAATGATTTGTGAAACTCCCATATTTAAGTGAACTATGATTGCTTCAAAACCATTTTCAAGAGATTTCCTATCATTCATTTCCATTACATCACTACTATCTTAGAAAATCCAAAAATATAGTACCTTAGATTTTATTTCATTGCATTTAGTTTTGGCACGTTTCATTAAATGTTAAAAACCCAAAAACCACTTTTCATTACTTTGCATAGCATTTAGTCTAACTTAGGTAATTAATTAAGGCTCCTAAAAGAGAAACGACCCGAGTTTGCATTACTGCATAGCTTGGAGTTAAATTTTGAGTGAGAACCCCTAAGTGAACGACAGAAAGGATCTCTTTCAAGTGGCGCTGTTGCCGGGGAGCCAAGAAATTGGTTCTCTAGGTTAGCTTGTGCTATTTGATTGTCAATTGAAGTTTTGATCTTTTTGGGTAGCATCTTAGGTAGTTTGGTTGCATATTTGTTCATAGTATAGGTTTTTATCTTGCATAGCATCAAAATTTTTGGAAATACAAACAAATATACTGATTTTCTTGATTTTCAGCATCTCTCACGTTGCATCAGTGGAGTCCAGTATCTGATAAGCATTCTGTCAACTTTCGCCGCGGCCAACATTCTCCTTCGTTACGGCCAACTATCTGAATTACCAAGGGAATCCTCTCGGGATACTTTCGCTGCGGCAAACCTGTTCTTTCGCTGCGGCCAACTCTGTGAAAAACCGAAGGATTTCTCTCGGGATACTTTCGCCGTGGCCAGCCTCTGTTTTTCGCCGCGGCCAACTCCCTGCAATCAGATATCTGGTCGCCTCTGTCAACTTTCGCCACGGCCAACATCTTCTTTCGCCGCGACGAACACTTCTGGAAATTTTAAAACTTACACTTTTTGCTTCTTTTACTGTGCATACATACTCATACCCACCCATACATATTCATACTCACCCATACACTTGCATACCTAACCATACACTTGCATTCATCACATTGCATGTTTTTAGTTAACATTGTGTGCTGCAAGTCAATTTTGTTTGCTCTTTCTCTTGTGACTTTTATCTTGCATGCCACGAAAAACAAAACTTGTGCCCTATAACCCTGAGATTAAGAGAAGACTCAGAGAGATAAGAAGAGAGAAAAGAATTGAGGGGACAAGTGAGTTGGTGATTGAGCAAGAGAATATTTCTGTGGAATCTAGCCTATCCAGTAGTGAGAGTGAGCCTACTGACCAAGAGATAATGGCTGAATTACCACAAAACCAACCTAATCCTAACCCCATTGTCAACCAAGTAAGGAATGGAGGCAATGGAGGGAATGGAGAACAAGAGAGAGTAGGAGAAAATAATGGAAACCCTAGGAGAAGGACAATTAGAGAAGCCACAACTTCTGATGTAAATTTTGATCCTTTTACTGCGGCTTGTCCAAATTTTGAAGTTAACTTTGAGATTAAAGGTTTATTGATTAACGCTCTTCCTAAATTTCATGGCTTGACAGGAGAAGACCCATACCTCCATCTGCAATCTCTTTCCATGATTTGTCAAAGTATGAAGCCTGTGGGAGCATCATTGGACCAAGTGCTATGGAAGGTTTTTCATTTATCCTTGGAAGGCAAAGCTAGGGAATGGTACATGAGCCTCCCAAGACATGTAGCTGATGCATACCACAGTTGGGGGAACTTAAGGAAGGCATTTTTGGAGAAATACTTTCCGGCTTCTCGTACTTCATCAATGAGGAAGGAGATTTATTCTGCCAAGCAAGACTACAATGAATCTCTATATGATTACTGGAATAGATTTCAGGACCTACTTTCAAGATGCCCACATCATCAAATTCCAGATGAACAACTGGTGCAATAGTTCTATGATGGGTTGAAGAACCAAGAGAAGGGTATGTTGGATGTTGCATCAGGAGGATCTTTAATAGACTCCACTGCTGAGGAGGCTTGGGATTTGATAAAGAAGATGGCCCTGAATCATCAACAACATGGTGTGAGAGATACTAAAGGAGTACATGAGATGGGAGCTGCTTCAGTGCACAGTAGAAGAATGGACGCTTTGGAATCAAAAGTAGATTCTTTGGGAAGCCAAGTGACATCTCAATTGTCTTTGATCACTACTGAATTGAAGAATATGAGTGTGTATCGCCCATCTGCTCCTATGGACATTACAGCGCCTAGTTGTGAAACATGTGGATCAGTCATGCATATTTCTAGCGTTTGTCCAGGCCGCTATGAGGAAGTGTCTGCAGTCTTCCAAGGCCGCCCAAATCAAAAGTGGGACCCCTACTCCAACACTTACAATGAGGGATGGAAAGCAAACCCTCGATTGGGCTGGAGGAATGATGATAGTAGACCTCCAAATAGATTTCAGAAGAGTGGAGGAGCTGGTCCATCTTCAAGCCAATTCCAAAACCAATCTCAAGCCCTAACTGTCCCACCTAAGGATGAAACTAATCAACTCCTACAAAATATGATGATCTTAATGAAGGAAGAAAGGACTGCTAATGCTACTCAGTTCAACTCCTTAGCTTCACTAATTCAACAAGACTCATCCAAGAATGATGCTAGATTTAGTGCTTTGGAAAAGAGGATGGAGCAATGGGAGACTAAATCTGAGAACATTAACTCCTATGTAACTCAGTTGTCCAACAACATGAGTGAACAACAAGCAAGGAGCAGTGGCACAATCCCCTCCAACACGGTTATCAATCCTAAGGGCTTGAATGCTATCACCCTTAGGAGTGGGAAGCAAGTGAAATTCAGAGAAGAGGAGGATGAAGTTATAGATGAGGAGATCTTGTGTGATGAGCTGCCACAAGCACATTCAAAAGAGAAGCAGTCTGAAAGCTCTAAGGAGAAGAGGCTAAAGCTGAAAGAAGCCTCAAAAGAACATGATGGCAAGGGGACAACTGTGGAATCTGAGCCAAGCAATCATGAAGCCTCAAGCAAGGAAGGTAAGGAGGTAAACATCAATGAACTACCTTTCCCTAATGCTTATTTGAAAAATGTGAAAATGGGTAAGGAGAGGCAAGATCATGAGTTGCTTGAGACATTTAGGAAAGTAGAAGTGAATATACCCTTGCTTGACCTGATTAAAAAGATTCCTAAGTATGCTAAGGTCTTGAAAGAATTATGTACTCAAAAGAGGAGGTTTAAACCTAATGAAAGAGTCCAATTACCCTCTAATGTGTCTGCTTTGTTTAAACCCCAAATTCCTGTAAAGTGTCAAGACCCTGGATCTTTCACTATCCCTTGCACTATAGGAAAGGTTACTATAGGGGGAGCCCTGTTAGATCTAGGTGCAGCCATTAATGTCATGCCTAAGTCCGTATACACCTCTCTAGGAGTCAAGACTCTTAAGTCTACCACTGTTGTGCTCCAACTAGCTGATAGGACTATTAGGTATCCTGAGGGCATCATTGAAGACATTTTAGTCCAAGTTAAGGGTTGGTGTTTCCTGCTGATTTTTATGTGCTTGATATGTCTTCTGAACGTGTGAATGATACTACACTCATCCTTGGTCGACCTTTCTTAAGGACTGCTAATACCATGATTAGCATGAAAGAGGGCACCATAACTATGGAGGTGGGTGATAATAAAGTTTCTTTTAACATGTATGAAGCAATGAAACATCCTTATGAGGACTATTCACTTTTGGGGGTTAACATGATAGACATTGCTGTTGAGGATGCATGCACTGAAGTTGAATTGAAAAATGACTCTTTCTATTCTGATATTTACACTGATGAATCTAATGATGAGGATGAATCCATTTCTTCTTTTTCATCTCTTTACTCTACACCTTCTTCTTGTTCATGTGGTGGTAAAGTTACATGCCTCGATTGCATTGTGTTTAATTGTATGCTTTCCATTCCACATGCATTTTCTGTTTCCTCCCTTGATTCTAAAGTAGACTTTGATTCCTCTGTTATCAGTGATAATTCCCTTGAGGAAAGGTTTTCTGTTGCTATTCCAGATATGGAGGAAGAAGTCATGGAGAAGTATCCCTCCAAGGCGGTTGCTGTAGATCAACTAGAAGTTGGTTCAACGCTTGGAGAGGAAGCTAACTGCAAGGTTGAGGAACTCTCACTGGTTGAAGGAAAGGGGAGTAATCTGTTCTCTCTTGAACTTCATAAACTGATTCCCTCTATTGTGCAACCACCTAATCTTGATTTGAAACCCCTACCCCCTATTGTGAAATATGCTTTTCTAGAGTCTGATGAGCGATTACCTGTCATTATAGCTAACTCCCTGTCTAAGGTTGAGGAAGAAAGACTCCTTACTGTGTTGAGAGAGCATAAGAGGGCTATTGGGTGGACTTTAACGAACATTTCAGGGATTAGTCCAGCCATTTGTACACATAGGATCTTACTTAGTGAAGGTTCCAAATCAGTGAGACAACCCCAGAGAAGACTAAACCCCCTGATTCTTAATGTGGTTAAGAAGGAAATTACCAAACTTCTAAGTGCTGGGATCATCTATCCCATATCTGATAGTGAGTGGGTTAGTCCAATACATGTAATGCCTAAAAAGAGTGGGGTTATTGTGGTTAGAAATGATAGGGATGAGCTTATTCCTACGAGAGTTCAGAATTCCTGGCGTGTGTGCATAGATTATAGAAAACTCAATGATGCCACACGGAAAGATCATTTCCCTCTTCCTTTCACAGACCAGATGCTTGAGAGACTTGCAGGCAAATCTCATTACTGTTTTCTAGATGGTTTCTCTGGGTAGTTTCAAGTACCTATTGCACCAGAGGACCAAGATAAAACCACTTTCACATGCCCTTTTGGTACCTTCGCCTATCGTAGGATGCCTTTTAGGTTATGTAATGCTCCAGGGACTTTCCAACGTTGTATGATGGCTATATTCTGTGAATTCTTAGAAGAATGTATGGAAGTCTTTATGAATGATTTTACTGTTTATGGTGGTTCTTTTGATGATTGTCTTGCTAGTCTTGAAAAAGTTTTAAAAAGATGCATTGAAAAGAATTTGATTTTAAACTTTGAAAAGTGTCATTTTATGCTCAATGAAGGGATAGTGCTAGGGCATTTGATTTCTGAAAAGGGAATTGAAGTTGATAAAGTTAAGATTGAGGTTATATCTTCTTTGCCTTATCCTACTTGTGTTAAAGATATTAGATCATTTTTGGGTCATGCAGGATTCTATAGGCGGTTTATAAAAGATTTTAGCAAGCTTTACCTCTCTCAAAGCTTTTACAAAAAGATGTGAAATTTGATTTTGATGATTCTTGTAGAGTTGCTTTTGATGATTTGAAGTCTAAACTCATTTCTCCCCCTATTCTTGTTGCACCCAACTGGACTTTGCCCTTTGAGATTTCATGTGACACTTCTAATTATGCTGTAGGAGCTATGTTAGGCCAGAGGGAGGAGAAGCTCTCAAAAGTCATTGCCTATGCTTCGAAAACACTGGATGCAGCTCAAGTCAACTATACAACACAGAAAAAGAGCTATTTGCAGTTGTTTTCACTTTAGAGAAGTTTAGACCTTACTTGTTAAACTCTCATGTGACTGTTTTCACTGATCATGCAGCTGTTCGCTATCTTCTTAAGAAACCACAATCGAAGCCAAGATTGATTAGGTGGACATTACTTCTTCAGGAATTTGACATTGAAATAAAGGATCGAGCAGGGGCTGAGAACCATGTAGCCGATCACTTAAGTAGGCTACCTGATGATACACGGGGAGTAGACTCTTCTGAACTCACCTGTGATTCCTTTCCTGATTCAGTATTATGTGCCTTAGCTGTTAAAGAGCCTTGGTATGCGCATATTGTTAATTATCTTATAACTGGACTCACCCCTCCTTTCATGTCTAAATTTCAGCACAAAAACTTCGAAGCGAATCGAGACACTACATTTGGGATGCCCCTCACTTATGGCGGATATGTAGTGACCAAGTTATACGAAAGTGTGTGCCTAGTGAAGAGTTTGAGTCTATCATTGCAACTTGCCATTCAATGGTTTGTGGTGGTCATTTCAGTGCAAGGAGAACATCTAGGAAGATTCTAGATTCTAGTTTTTATTGGCCAACCCTTTTTAAAGATTCTTATGACTTTTGTCGGTCCTGTGACAAATGTCAACGTTTTGGAGAGTTAGGTAAAAGACACGAAATGCCCCAACAACCTTTACTTTTTTGTGAAATTTTTGATGTTTGGGGAATTGATTTCATGGGTCCCTTTCCTCTGTCCTTTGGTTTTATATACATTCTTCTAGCTGTTGACTATGTCTCCAAATGGATAGAGGCTGTACCTACTAGAAAAGATGATGCCCAGGTTTCTAAGTTTCTTAAATCCAACATTTTTTGTAGGTTTGGGATTCGAAGGGCTGTGGTGAGTGATAGAGGTACACATTTTTCTAATAAGGTAGTAGATAACTTGTTTTCTAAATTTGGTGTCACCCACAAAGTCTCCACTGCATATCATCCCCAAACCAATGGCCAAGCTGAAGTGTCCAATCGAGAGGTAAAACAAGTACTGGAGAAGATAGTCAAACCGTCCAAGAAAGATTGGAGCCTAAGATTAGAGGAAGTGCTGTGGTCCTATAGAACTGCTTATAAATCACCAATTGGAATGTCTCCATATCGCTTAGTCTTTGGCAAAGCATGCCACCTCCCAGTAGAATTGGAGCATAAAGCGTATTGGGCAGTCAAACAATGTAACATGGACTTGGAATCTTCTGGGATGGAGAGGAAGTTGCAGCTGCAAGAATTAGAGGAGTTGAGATTGGAGGCTTATGAGAGCTCTCGACTTTACAAGGAGAAGACAAAATTTGTCCATGATAAGGGTCTCCTACGGAAGAACTTCAAGGTGGGAGACAAGGTACTGATGTTTAAGGCCAGATTCACATTTAAGCAAGGGAAGTTCAATAGCCATTGGGATGGGCCTTACACAGTCACAAAGGTGCATAATTTTGGAATGGTGGAGCTTCTTAATGAGGAAACTGGAGCAAAGCTTAAAGTTAATGGCCATCAACTGAAGCTCTACCATGAGAACCAAAAGCCTCCTTAGCTCCCTTGTCGTTTCTTTCCTTCACTCATTTATATGCTTTTGCTTAATTATTAATCTTGCTATGTTTTATCCATTGTATGTTGAATGAATGTGGGGGAGAAACCCTTTTCAGTAGGAAAGTAGTGTAGTTATTTGTTAAATTCAATAAGACCCCCTGGAAGTTTTGATCTCTATCTTATCTTGTTTTGTGCTTGATGATTTGGTGCTTATATTGAATTATATAATTCAAATTGATTGAGAAAGTTTGTCTGTGGTATACTGCCTAATCATGGACTTGTTGAACACCTTCTGATCTCTTCTGATGCACTTTAAAGTTTTTGAAGTATCCAGCTTCATCTGTTGTTTGGTGTTGTGTTTCTCTGTGTTTGAGTGTTTTATGTTCTGTTTTATGCCCTTTGTGACGCTTTGCCGCAGCAAACCCTTTCCTTCACCGTGGTGAAGTGGTTCGTTTTCTATTGTGTTGCTCTCGGTGATGTTTTGCTGCAGCGAACTTATGACTTCGCCGCGGCGAAGGTCGCCAGTCTCTGTGTGTTCCTCTCGGGATGTCTTTGCTGCGGCGAAGGTCGCCAGCCTCTGCGTGTTCCTCTCGAGATGTCTTTGCCGCGGCGAACATGTAATGTCGCCACGGTGAAACATCCTTCTCCCCCTTTTGTTTTTCGTCTCGGGCATGTTTCGCCGCGGCGAACGTGCCGTTTCAGCGCCGGGCGGTTTCTTTCCTTTATATTTTTTCCGTGTCAATTTCCCTTTCTACCCCCCATTTCTGATTCACTCAATCTCTTATCTTAAGCCCTCTTTGGTCTTTTTCTCTCCCATTCCATTAAACCCCCCCTCCATTAACCTATCTCATATGAAACGCTCGACCCTTCTCCTTCAGAAAACCGTCGACCCCTCTCATTCTAAACCCCCCTCATTTGACCTCTCACTCTTCGAATTCTCCACTTCAGTGTGCTCCCTCTGCCTTCCGTCATCACCGTCGGCTTCCCCATCCCTTGCCCTCTCAACCGTCGCCCCCTCTCTTCTCTTCTCCCTTATATTTTCGGTTCTCTCTCCATTTCTCTGCTCTCCGCCGTGCGTCTTTCTCTTCCCCTCTCTTGGTATGTTTCTTTCTTTCCTTGTTCTTTCTTTTAGTTTAATTTGTTTAGTTGTTAGTTTGCTTAGTTATTCTGGCATTGTGTTGTTGTTGGGGTGGGTTATTCTGTTGTTAGTTTGTAATTACGTAGCCTGTAGGTTATCTAATGATTCATAGTATATTGTGTTTTTCTTTAATCTCTTTCCTTAATTTTGAAAACTTTTGGTCCTCTGAAAACCTATGAATCATTAACTAACCATTTGCTACTGTCTAGGTTGTAATTTTGGTTTTTTCTGGTTGTTTAGGTTGTGGCTGTTTGTTTTGTGTTTAGTGTTTTTATTGTTTGTTGCTACAGGAAAATGCCTCGCACTAAAAATCCTGAACCCTTACCCGTGTCTGACTCTGACTCTGAGGAAGCCTTATCTTATGATGACCTCTATAAAATAGTAGACAAACGCCCCTCCTTAAGGAGAGACCCTTTCCCCTTGACCCACCAGACCACCCCTTTGTCCAACGACTCCGGGAATCCCAATTGACTGAATTGGTTCGCCCACGAGAAATGGGCAATGATGCCTTCGTCCGCCACTTTTACACCTACGCCCGCCTTCATGGTATGTTATTCATCCTCTTCTGTGACCACCGTGTTAATTATTCCTTCACTACATATAACATAGCCAACCACTACAGGCTTCCTGAGGTTGGTCATTCCCATTATTCACATTATAGAGATAATTATCCTTATGATGAAATTGTCCAGACCCTATGCCGGGATGGTGCCACTTGGCATCATCCCCATACTGCTGAGATCTACTTAAAACGATCCGATTTCCGGCCTGAGGCGAGGCCGTGGCTGCACCTGGTCTGCAATAACATCTTGCCCACTTCCCATCTCCAGAACCTTCCTAAATGCCAAGCCCTTATTGTTTTTCTCCTCATGACCAGAAAAACTTTCGATGTAGCTCAAACCATCCAATCAGCCCTCCACGATTCCGTCAACACCAAAAAACTCACCAATAGCATCATTTTTCCCCACCTTATTTCTGACATTTTTCGCAAGTGCGGGGTCCCTTCATTTGATAATGACAACTATTTCGAACCTGCACCTCTCTTCCGGTTTGAGCGCCTCAAACAACCCACTCTTGAACCCCACCCTCCTATCCACCCTGTTTACGATGTTAGTGCAGGCCAGGCAGCTACTGAGCCAGCCAGGAAGGCCAAGATGCTCCTGAGCCTTCCCAACCAGTCACCTTAGACACACTTGCAGATGACATTGACGAGCTGTCTGAGGAAGTTTACCAGTTACGCGTTACACTCCTCCGGGAGATTAAGCGACAAAAGGACCGTGATGCACTGTATGAGCGAGAACGTCGCTACCGCCGCTATTTTGATGCCTTGATCGCGGACCGGTTGAACTTTACCAGCTGAGGAAGAGGAGCTGCAGAGCCATACGGGTATGGACAGAGCAGGCACATCGGGTGCAGGACCATCAAGGTCCGGGGCAGATGATCCTGGGCAGCAGCTTTAGTTTTTAGTCTCTGTGTTTCTGTTATTTTCTTTTGTTTCATTTGTTCTTGGTCTGTTGTTCTGAGGCTGGATATTTCTTAACCTTTATTTTGCTCAGTTAGTTTTGAACTTGTTTAGATGGATGCTTCTTTCATTGGTTTGTTATGATCTTTGCTTCATTTTCACCCCTGCACTTCATTTCTGCTATTTGCTATCATTGATTCACACTTTGAGGACAATGTTGTGTTTGAGTGTGGGGGAGGGACTTATTGTGGATTTTAGTAAATGATTTTCATACATCCATGCATCTATGTGATTTTGAGGTGTTTTTGAACTTATAAATTGGTTGAATTGTGAATATTTTGAGTTTAGTTGCTGAAGAGTTGAAATTGCACAGGATTTTTCGCTTTCTACCACCCTTCGCCGCGGCGAAGCCCCCTTCTTTCACATTAATTTTCTCTCGGGATACTTTCGCTGTGGTGAAGGCCAGCCCTTTTCTCTAGATTTCGTCTCTGCCTCAGTTCGCCGCGGCAACCTCAATAGTTCGCCACGACGATCGCCCTTCTAAAAAAAAAATTATTATTTAAATAATTAATTCTTTGCAATTTCAACTGGTCTTCAGGAATTTTTCCTGGCTTAGATTCTTTATGCTCTTGCATTTTTTTTTAAATTGATTGAAAGTTCAAAGTCTACTTGTGCTTATAGAAAACTTCCCATGCTTTTAAATGAGGGTTGAACTGGGGCTAGTTATTCTCATGTTTTTGACAGATAGTAAATGAAGATATGCTTTGAAACTATGACTGTGTGGTTGTTAACTCTTGAGATTGATTAATTGAGATTTTAGCCTTGTTGGAAGGATTTTTGGACCTAAAGTTATTAAATTGAGTGAATCTGCTTATTTCATATTTCTCTAGAACTCGTTTTAATTCTTAATCAAAGCTTAGTGAATCAATTTTTGTAAAAATGATAGAGGCATTCGATTTCAAATCCTCATTTCCCAAACACAAACCCAATCATTTTTACCATTGTAAACCCCTTTGGACCTTCATCTTGAGTACATGCATGCAATTATTTGTAAAAGAAAAAAAGAAAAAAAGAAGAAGAAGAAGAAGAAGAAGTTGCTTAAATAAAAAAAAAAGAAATAGAAAGAAAAAGAGAAAAAGCAAAGAAAAGGAAGGATAAAGATATAAAAAATTATAAAATAAAAACTAAGTAGCTTCTTCCCTTGTTTTTATTTAGATTAATTCTGTCTTAATAATTTGTACGCTTGTACTCATTTCCATTTTCATTCTCATCCCATTCATTGCACTTGGCCTTCATTCACGTTCTAAACCTTAAAAGTCCTCTTGATTTATAAAGTTTGCTTCCTGTGGTGGAGAGGTAGAATTATTACAAGCCTATGGTAGAAATTGGATTGAGTAGACTTGGAGTGAAATAACCCTAAAACAAGTGAGTTAAGAGTGAAACACTTATCCGTGAGATAGATCTTTCTTGATCAATCGTTTGAGTTAATTATCCATTGTGCTCATTTTCTTAGCCTATCCTTGTTTACTGATGTCAGCCCTGTGAGAGTTTCTTACTAATCTTCTGCTTTCATTTTTAAGCATGGTAGTGTTTCTCTTTGTGCTAGTATCCCTTTGAATTATTCTTGAGCTTTGTCCAGGAGTACAAAGGTCTAAGTGTGGGGGAATTTGATTGAGCTCAAGATATTATTATCTTTTCATTACATTATCCATGATTTTGTGGTATTCTCTGGCCCTTTTTAGTGATAATTGTGCTTAATTTAGATTAAGAGTCCTCACTTTAAATTAGTGTCTTTTTTAGGATAAAATTGTCATGATTGGTTATTAATTGTATTCAATTGATTTCTAGGACAATTAATACTTCAATTTGTTGCTTTTTATTGTAGGACACTAGAGATTGGGGCTAGAATTGAAGAACTCAAGGCACAAGAAGCAAGAAGGATCCTCTACCATAGTTCACCGCAGCACACTTCTGAGTTCGCTGCGGCGAACGTTGTCCGTCAAGAAGTAAGGCTCTTTGCCATGTTTCGCCGTGGTGAACCACTCGTATCAGCAAATCTCAGACCCGACCATTTCGAGAAATGTTGACCTACCCACCCCCAAGAACCAACCCATGCACGCAAATTTCAGGTTAGAAACCCTATTTTGTGTATGATGAGGTCAGACTCTCATTATTCAGCCTCCACCTACGTTTCTATCATCATCTTCTCTCATCTCTCCCTCAGAAACCCTAATCCTCCATATCCATCTTCTTCACCTTCCATTTTCCTGCACCATTTCTTCATCCATTTCCATTTCTTCCATCTGCTATTGTTATGGTTGAAGAACTCCCTCTGGTTAGAGCTGATTCCAAGGCTATGATGAGCTAAGCTTCTCAACTCTTGAAGATGGTGGAGTAGCATGAGTTCCAAAGCTTCAAAGGGGAGTTTTAGTTTTAATCTTCAGTTTTTAGCTAGGCATTTATGATTTCCTAGGTTTAGGAGTTGTAAAGTCTTAGTTAGATGCTTTGATTAATTCTGTAATCAGTGGTTACTGATTAGCATTTGTATTTTGGATTGATTTATGCTGAACTATGAGCTTAAATATATGTAGTTGCATATATGCTTATTGTAACTTTCATTAATCTCTCCTATCTTGCATGGTTGTGTTTAGGTGCTGAGTTTGCTGTGTGTTACATTAAGCTAATTACATGATCATTCCAATTTTACACATTAGGCGAGCTAAACAAAGCTTTCATTAATGAGTTCATTAATGAAAGCTTTGGACTCATCGAGTTAATGAGGTTCTGATTAAGAAAACCTAATGATTTGTGAAACTCCCATATTTAAGTGAACTATGATTGCTTCAAAACCATTTTCAAGAGATTTCCTATCATTCATTTCCATTACATCACTACTATCTTAGAAAATCCAAAAATATAGTACCTTAGATTTTATTTCATTGCATTTAGTTTTGGCACGTTTCATTAAATGTTAAAAACCCAAAAACCCCTTTTCATTACTTTGCATAGCATTTAGTCTAACTTAGGTAATTAATTAAGGCTCCCAAAAGAGAAACGACCCGAGTTTACATTACTGCATAGCTTGGAATTAAATTTTGAGTGAGAACCCCTAAGCGAACAACAGAAAGGATCTCTTTCAAAGGCATTAGGGATTGGAATCCCGTCTGTCAAATATAGTTGATGACGGGAAAAGTCAAAGTGGTAAAAGCAGATGTACAATTGATAAAGCAAATAGAAGAAGCTTAGAAGAGAGATCAGTTAGCAGACATCTTTAGAGCTAAAATACTGAAGAATAAGACTCAAAACTTTGAGATCTCCCTAGAAGGAATGCTGAGGTACAAGGGAAGAGTATACGTTTCTTTTGTGGCTAATATTAAAAAGCAAATTTTAGAAGAGGCACACAAAAGTAAGTATACTATGCATCCAGGCATGATGAAAATGTATCGAGACATTAGAGAATTATTTTGGTGGCCTAGTATGAAAAGAGATGTAACAAAATATGTATCTAAGTGCCTCACTTGTCATAAAATTAAAACAGAGCATCAAAGACTGTCAGGACCTTTACAACCTTTGAGTATCCCTAAGTAAAAATGGGATAGTATCTCTATGGATTTCATTATGGGATTACCTCGTACGTCATTGGGATATGATGTAATTTGGGTGATAGTTGATCAACTAATGAAATCAGCTAATTTATTGGTAATGAGAAAAGAGTATTAACTAGAAAAGCTTACGCGGTTATATATTAAAGTAATTGTAAGACTATATGGAATACCAAAAACAATCATCTCAGATAGAGATCCTCTATTTCTTTCCAAATTTTAGAAAGCGTTACAGCAAGCAATGGGTACAAAGTTGAGTTTTAATACAGCCTATCATCCGTAAATGGATGGGCAGACGGAGCAAACGATTCCAACACTAGAAGATATGTTGAGAGTGTATGTATTGGATTTTAATGAAAACTGGGATGAGTACTTACCGTTAGCTGAATTCGCCTATAACAGCAGATATTATTCCAGTATACAGATGGCTCCATATGAATCGCTGTATGGCTGTAAGTGTAAAACCTCATTATGCTGGATAGAGTTAGGGGAAAGAAAGATTTATAGTCCTGATATGGTAGAACAAACCTCACAACAGATAAAGATGATTAGATAGAGGCTACTTATAGCCCAAAGCTGACATAATAGTTATGCCGATGTCCAGCAAAAGCCTTTAGAGTTCGAGGTTGGAGATCATGTATTCTTAAAAGTATCTCCAACAACAGGTGTGGGAAGGTCGTTAAAAGCACAGAAGCTGACACCCAAATTCATCGGACCCTTCCAAATTCTTTCAAAAATAAGACAAGTAGCCCATAAATTAGCCCTACTCCCTAATCTTAGCCAAATACATGATGTCTTTCATGTTTCCTAATTGAAAAGTTACCAACCAAATCCCTCTCACATTCTGGAATATGAGAACATCGCACTGCAAGACAACTTGACGTTTGAGATAAAACCGTCAAAGATTATAGATCAACAGATTAAGCAGCTGCGAAATAAGCCCAATCCGATGGTCAAGGTGATATGGGAAGGTCTAACGCAAGAAGGAATGACGTGGGAACAGGAAGATGACATGAGGAGCAGTTACCCAGAGCTCTTTATATAAGGTATGTTTTAAATTTCAAGGAGGAGATTTATTTAAGGGGAAGGAAATGTCACATCCTGTAAATTTTAACCCTAATAATGAGAATGAAAAATTATGTCAAGGCCCAATAGGGAAAGTAGATTGATTGACGAAGCCATGCATGATATAAAATCAAGATAGGTCCGAACTAATATTTTCCTAATATCTGGTCTAGGTTGGATAGACTGTAAGGTGTAACATCCCGATTTTTTGGCCTAGAAGTACTAGAATTAGCCTAAAATGAACAAACTACCAGACCCCTTATGGCAAGAGTCCTAGAGGTTTCTCTGGAAGGACAGAGGGATTCCCAGGGACTTAATGGCAAAAGAAAAGTTTTTCGAGACTAAGGAAAGAGAAAGTTAGAGACTTGGATAAAGTCTCAAGGCTCAAGAATGAGAAGTTGGGATAAGTATAGGTCAAAAGTTATATTGGAGGCCTCAATGAGGTAAATTATGGGGTAAAGTCGAACCAGGGGCAAAATCGTAATTTTGTAAAGTTTCGGGCCGGTAAGGGCAAAAGTGAAAATTATGCCCAAAAATTCCAAAAAAATCCCAGAAAGTGGGAAACGGCATGTTAAGGCCTGTATATGAAGAAAAATGACAAAAATACCCTTGTAGTGACTTTAAATAAATTTTTAATATTATGGCTCGTTTTGAGGTATAAAGCTAGATTTAATTATTTGAGCCATCAGGAGGCCTTAGAAATGTAAGTTAAAATAGGGATTAAGGAGTTAAGAGACTATAGAAAATTATAAAATTAGTCTCATCCCCAAAAGGCCAGAATAATGGTTTTAAGAATGCTTAAAAGCCAGTTGTGCCAAAAAAGGGCATTTTAAAGAATGATTTTTAAGTGGGGCTATAGGTTGAGTTATGATCTGAGAAAATTCACGGATTTTCTCTAGAATATGAGGAATTTTATGATATTTTTAGATAAATTTTTAGAGTTTAGGATTGGATAAAATGCTCCAGTCAAATGTTAAATAATTAATGTCCCTTAATTAGGAGACAAAGTTAGAAAATATCTCAGATATTTTGAGGAAGACAAGTTCAACTTGAATTCTCTTCTTCTTTTTTGATAAGGTGATAATGGAATGAAAATGGATGATAGGAAACCTCTTGAAAATAGTTTTAATGGCAATCATAGTTCACTTAAGATATTAGGAGTTTCACAAATCCATTAGGTTTTCTTAATAACAACCTCAATAACTCATTGAGTCCAATGTTTAAATCAATGAACTTCATTAAAGAAAACATTGTTAAGCTCCCCTAATGTGTAAATTGAGAATGATTAATGCAATTGGTTCAATGTAACCCACAATCAACTCAAAATCAAGACACAAGCATGTAAGATGAGAGAGAATCAAGAGAGTTACAAAGAAGCATATATGTGACCACATATATTTAAGCATAAAATTCTACATTAATCAATCCAACTACAAATGTAATCATTAACCAATAATTACAGTATCAATCCCAAGTTCCTAACTGACAATTTACAACTCCTAGGCCTAGAAAGCCATAAATCATAGCTAAAAATTGCAAACTGAAACTAAACTCCCCTTTGAAGTCTGGAAACTTATGCCATACCACTATTCTTCAAGAGTTGATAAACCCTAGCCCTCCATAGCTTCAAGAAAAGCTCCAACTAGAGTGAATCTGTCAACCATGGCAGCTTGGAGTGGAAGAAAATGAGATGGAGTGAAGCAAAAGGTAAAGGAAATGGATGAGGAAGAAGATGGAGGTGGAGAGGCAAGAAGATGAGAGAATAGAGGTGTTAGAGATGATAGAATGGAGTTATTGGTCGAAAATAGGGTTTCTAAGGGTTTTAAGGGTTAATCTAGGTCAGATCATATGAGTAGAGGGTCCATTTTTGCGTTCTAGATCTGAATCTGACATTACTGAAACAAGAGAGTTTGCTGCGTTGAACTCAAAAGTTGGCCGTGGTGAACGCAAAAGTTGGCCGCGGCGAACTATTCCAGAAAAGAATTTTAATGAGATTTTAAGAGTTTATCGCGACGAACTCAAAAGTTTGCCACGGCAAACTATTCTAGAATAGTCACTGATGCACATTTTTAGACTTTTTACCACAGCACAGCATTTTCTTGGGCGCAACCAACTATTCCAGATTCAATATTTTGACTTCTCATGTTGTGTAATGCTTTGGTCTTCAATCTTGGCTCTAATTCTCAAGTGTCCTACAACGAAAAGCAACAATTTGAAGCATCAATTGTCTTAGAAATCAATTGAATACAATTAATAACAAATTATGACAATTTTACCCTTAAAAAGACACTAACTCAAAACAAGGACTCTTAATCTAAATTAAGCACAATTATCATCAAAAGGAGCCAAAATCTATGATAAAAACCCTTAAAATTATATGAAATAACATAGAATATTTGGGTTCAATCAAATCTTGCACACTTAAACCTTTGTACTCCTAGACAAAGGCAAACAGAACCAGAGCAAGAGAATAACATTGATACAAATGGAAACCCCTATGAATTTGAAGTAAGAAAGCAATAGTGTTATTAACTCAACTCTTCAAACAAGCAACCATAGTGATCTAATTTAATAAGAAGGGATTAAAGTAGAGTACAATCAATGCAATGGGAATGAACAAAAGAGAAAACACTCAAGATATAAACTATTTCACTCTATTCACTGAGTTGGGGTAATTCTCTCTCGAATCCACTTATTCAACCACTTTACCATAAGCTTGTTAAAATCCTACCTCTCTACTTCTAATGCATGAATACAATGATCAAGAGGACTTTTAAGGTTATGATAATAGAAAGGGCTAAATGAAATAAGATGAGGTGAAAAGATATGAAATGACTAAGCACCAAGCATTTTAGAAAAGGTTTCCAACTAACATTTACTCTATTTCTCTAAAAGCACAACTTTGTTCTTCAAACCACCAATGAACTGTCTTATTTCAAAACTTTATTCTTTTGGTACCATTTTATTTTGATCTTTCTTTCTTTGGCTTTTCTCAAACATTTTCTTCTATTTCTTTGTCTTTTCCTATTTCTTTTCTCATTTTTTTGGCAATTCCAAACCCAAGAAGACAAAGTTTAACACATCATGAATGTCATAGTAAAAATGTTGGAAACTTGAATGTATAATGCATGTCTTGACACTTAAGAAAAGATGAAGGTTCAAATGGTCAGCAATGGATAAAATCATGTGGGTTTGTGTTTAGGATGTAAGGGTTTAGAAAAGAATGCATCTATAATGCTCATAACATTAATACAACTAAGTTTTGAATAAGGACTAAAACAAGTTCTAGAAAGTAGAAGATATAAGTGGATGCAACAAACTATGAATGAAAATTAAGCTCAAAGAATCTTCCAACAAGGCTAAATCTCAAATGCTCATACACAAAGATTAATTGTACTCCATATTAATCACAATACATTAACTCAATCAATATAAAAGCAAGCTCGAAGAATTATGACTAATGAAACTAAAACAATCAACTTTGAACAAATAGCAATTCTCATGAGTATCAATACAAGTTCATAAACATTTACTGAAGTCCAAAAATACACAAATTCAAGTGTAAGTTAATTGAAGAAAAAATTTTCAAAAATTTTGACTCAAAATCTTCATATTAAGTTTAAAAATCAATCAAAATTTTGAATTTTTTTTAGAAAACCATATTTTTAATAAACATAGAAAAACACAACACAATCACTGAATATCAATCTCTCCCTCACACTTAAATCTTGCATTGTCCCCAATACAAAACTCAAGTGCAACCCAAGATCAAAATAAGAGAAACCAAAACCAAAAAGGGAGGAAAAGAAAAGAAAAGAAAACAAACTACTTTTACTACTGGCTATGTCCCTCCCCCACACTTATCTCACAAAACAAGCAATAATTCAAAAGATAAGAGTTAAGGAAGGAAAGGGACAACCTTAAGGACGAAACCTCTTTAGACTCTTATAGGAGAAGTTCTCATCCCAGATGAGAAACATGCATTTCTTCCATGTGCTCACTTCTCCTTTATTGATCTTCCTTGGTAGTGGTGGTGTGTGTCACATCCAGTTCTATGGTAATTAGGAATAAGAAATGTTCCTAAATAATTAAGGGTCATAAATGACAAGGAGAAATAGAAGAATTTTTGCGGAAAATAATTATTATAGTTTTCCAAGCCAATTATGAAAAGTTTGACTAATTAAGGAAAATAGGTCAAGAATAATTATGGAAAAATATTTTCAAGTCTCAGAAAATTAAGAAAATATAAGGATGATATCCTTGAGAATTATATGGGATTATAAAATTAGTTTTATGACCAAATTACCCTTCGAGAAATTACAAAAGAATTTAAGGGCGATTTAAGCGAGTTTAAGGCCTTTTATTTGGAAAATTCCAAATAAATAATTGGAAGGAGAATAAAATCCCAAGAAAATTTCTACGATATCCCAAGGAATTATAAGAGATTATGGAATTAAAAGAAGACCCTCAAGTATCCAAGATTTTTCCCAATTCATCTGAAAAGTGAAAAAATCACTAAGGAGAACGAAATTAGTTTTCCTTTTATTTAATTATTGGGAAATTAAATTTGAGACAAAGAGAGCAATTTGGGAAGATAAAAATAAGGAGAATAATTTATGAATTTGACAAAAAATAATTATAGAGGCCAGAGCACTGTAATTATAGAAAAGAAGTTAAACCCGGAGTCAAAGTACACCGATAAAGCAAGACTAGAGTCTTGCAATTCAAATGGTTCACATTTAGCCATGTGTCAAGCCCCTAATGGAGAGGATTTAAAGCTTTCCAAATGTCAAGCCTCAAGTGGAGGAGAGTTTGATTTTTCGAAATTAATTACAATTGGAATTAAGTGATTAAGAGGGAAATTTCAAGAAGTAGGTTTTTGACACTTGGCTTCTCATTAATGCTAGTAGGTGAGATATTTTGTGCACATTAAATGAGTAATCCTCCCCCTAAATCAGATGCTAGTTTCATCCAAGAGCAAACCAAGAGGGAAAAGAGAGAGTTCAAGGAGAAATCAAGAGAAAAGGGACCAACTTTGATCATCCAACCAAGATCCAGGGTTAGTTTTTGGTTCTAAGTTGTTCCTTACCTTGTTTGCTTGAATTATATGGTAGAAATTTCTAGTTTTCTTCCTTCTTTTGTGCTGGCTGAAATGTATAATAAGTAAGGGAGGAAGTTTTATGGTTCAATCTTGCTAGAACACTTCAAACCTTGTTTGCTTGAAGTGTTTTCTTTGTTATGTTGCATTAGAACCTTTTCGGCCAAAGCAAGATCTGGACCCTAGGATGTGTTTTTCAAAGTTTTGAGGCTTCCATTGTGTTCAAAATGAAAAATGGTGTAGGGTAAACCTAAAGAACAAGTGTTGGAGGCCATAGAATCAAAGGTGCAATTTTTGGATTTTAAACTCTAATGGTTTGGCCAAGCTGAAACTGAAAGAAGGGATTTTATTTTGTTAAATCTAAGTACATATTTGGAATCTACATGAAAAATCATGTAGGAATGAGTCAAGAGGGAATTTTTAGGGTCTAAGGAAACAAACTCTAAAATTAAAGAACAAAGGTGGATGCTTTAAGGGACAAAGGATGTCCTTGATTTATATTGTTGATTTTTATGAGGAATGGTTGATGATTCTTGCTGCCCTTTTTGTAGATTTCCATGTTAGGGTTTGGCATTTGTGGAAGCAAGAAAGAAGAACAAGAAAATCAAAGAGCATTGGATTAAGGTAGTAAGATTTAATTGACCTTCATGTTGAGTGTTGCATTGATTGCTATGCAATTTCATGTGCTATTATGTGGCTGAACTAAATGATGATGATGATGATGATTGTGTAGCTATACTCCTAACTTTATGTGCCTTGGCTATTGCATGTTAGAGTGCTACATGTATAAGGTAAAGTAGTTCCCTATTAATAGCAAAAGGTTGGAATGCTTATAATTGATGCATATTAATGTTTTGGTTGATTGATCTTGCTACTGGGATTTCATTGAAATCTCATCCCCCATATGTAATTTAATATTTTAGGGACTGAATCATCAAAAGGGAGGCTACAAATTGAAGGATTAATATGGTGATGAGCCATGAGGAAATATTTATATTTGGTTATGTATAAGTATCTATGGTTGGTGCTGTAATCCCTAAGCAGGATGTCAGTTTAGAGCCACGTTTTATTAAGTTACTGAACGAATTTAGGCACTAAATTTAGTATGCTTAAAGTTGACTTCATGAGCTTCAAATTGATAGGTAGCACGTTAAAAATGGACAAATACATGATTTATAATGATTTTTCAAAGTTAAGGTTCAGAATCTGGAAAAAAGATTTTTTCCAAATGGACAGATGTGAATTTCACAAAAACCTGACACTTTTTCAAATGGAATTGGTTCATAATATTATTTTTCCTTGAAAAATAATTCAAATATATTTTTATGGAATTTTGAACCACTCCATTTTGAATTTTTTAGATTAAGTTATGAATTTTTGAAATTAGGCCAGAAAACTGGATTTTTACCTGATAAATAGTAAAAATCCGAAAATCAGCGTTTTTTATGAATTTTTGAGCCCAAGATCATCCAATGTGGTCTAAAATGGTTTTAATTAAACCCTAAGTGGATTCGATAATAAGGTATGATATTTTTGGTATCAGAGCGAAGGTTCTAGCATAGGATAGAACGCTTTGCTTAGTTAATATGTCACTTAAAAGGAAAATTGACATATTGTGGCAGAAGAATACTACTGTCTAATTATTGGATGGTTCGACTATTATAATGTAGGACGGAGTAGAATGGCTTGTTGTGGCTGCAATAGTGACTCAGAGGATTCAATTAAC
Organism: Neltuma alba; assembly: GCF_004799145.2. Classification (NCBI taxonomy): domain Eukaryota; kingdom Viridiplantae; phylum Streptophyta; class Magnoliopsida; order Fabales; family Fabaceae; genus Neltuma; species Neltuma alba. Next base: position 444,514 of record NW_021635047.1, read on the forward strand.
CAGAGGAGACTAGGAGAACCTTTCCCTCAATGGTTCGATGAGGATGAGGACTATAGCCTTGTAGCATATTTCTACTATGATACTTTATGGGAGAGTAACCCTCCACTTGACATAGCCACAGTTGCTTCCAATTATGAAAGAATTTCACACCATAGAGGACCTAGCCAGGGATTTTAGGGAGAGGGGCTGGTCCATTAAGCCCGACGAGAATCAGAATGCCCATGTGTACTTGAGATATCTGGAGGATATCTGGAGGCTCTACCATTATGTGACTAGGGAAGATGCTACCCTATAGATGATGGACTGAATATTAGCATTGCTTAGAGTACTCCCTCACACCCGGCTTTGGAAAAATAGTGTGAGAGACATTTGTAGTCGCATGGATAGTATCAGCTTCAACGATCTAATTGATGCCTTCAAGATCTTTGTAAGGAATACATTTCCTTGAGTTAGATGCCGAAGACTGGATCCTAATGACGACAGATATGCTCCCGTTCATATGCTGACAGTAGAATGAGTTCTGTCATTTAGATTGGACATTGGGATCCGATGTTGAGTTAATGGACCCAAAGCCTTGAGAGCTTTACTATTTCCCATTTTAGGTAGTCAGTTGGACTTTTGTAGCACTGACGGAGGACTTATAGCTAGCCGTAGTAGGTTAGTCTGGCATGCTTGATTGCTATGTATGTTCCTAAGATGGCTATGTATGGTAAACCATATTGATATGACTGATGACTGATGCTTGAATGATGTTTATTTCTTGTTCCTCAGATATACTATCCGTTTAGTTAGTGTATTGGTTGAACCTGATGAAACGCTTTGCCCTCAGGACGCGACGTAAAGGTCCCTCCCGATTTGCTATGATTAATTTTGATAGCTTAGAATCACAATAAAAGGCTATGGAAGGGATGAGGACGGCATAAGCTAGCCAGGAACAAGAAAAAGATGCCGTAATAGTAACAACGGTAGCAGTGGCAGTGGCTAACCTCAACATGAGGCAGCTAGAGGAAGAAAGCTCAGCAACGCAAGCAACAAAACAATTGCCTAGATCGGCAATGCCAGTAGTAGACCCCGATAGCATCTAGCAGTAGATGACTCACTTTTACAAGCACAATTCGCCATCCTTCGATACAGTGATTGACATCCAAGCAGTAGAGGACTGGATCATCCGCTTGGAAAAGATTTTCAAAGTTCTGGACTGTCCGACTAAGCAGAAAGCCCAAATGGCTATTTACCAACTAGAAAAAGATGTTGATCATTAGAGGAAGAATACTAAGATTCTTCTGGATGCTTGGAACACGAGAGTGACATGAAAAGTGTTCCTGGAGCAATTCCATGAGAAATATTTTGTGAGGTCAGTCAGGGATGAAAAGGAAGCAAAATTCCTAACCCTAAAGCAGAAGGATAACAAGTCATTTGATGAGTATTTAGCTAAGTTTATCTGTCTCTCCACTACTTCAGTTACTTGCGTTACCGAGATGATGAAAGGTAGATGACCAAAAGATGGTCAGAGGACTAAAGCAGTCCTTAGGGAGATGATTGTTCCCAGACAGTTTGATTGAACCCATTTATTCTATGTTATTTCATATCATTTTAAGGGTTTTTATCATAGGTTTTGGCTCCTTTTAATGATAATTGTGCTTAATTTAGATTAAGAGTCCTTACTTTGAGTTAGTGTCTTTTTGAGGGTAAAATTGTCATAATTGGTTATTAATTGTATTCAATTGATTTCTAGGACAATTGATACTTCAAATTGTTGCTTTTTATTGTAGGACACTTGAGAATTAGAGCCAAGATTGAAGACCAAAGCATTACACAACATGAGAGTTTCCAAGAAAATGTTGTGCTGTGGCAAAAAGTCTGAAAATGTGCATCAGTGGCTATTTTGGAATAGTTCGCCGGGGCCAACTTTCAAAATCTCACTAGAATACCTCTCTGGAATAGTTCGCCGCGGCCAACTTTTGAGTTCGCCGCGGCGAACCTCTTCGTATCAGTAACGTCAGATTCGGATCCAGAACGCAAAAATGGACCCTCTACTCATATGATCCGACCCAAATTGACCCTAAAAGCCCTTAGAAACCCTATTTTCGACTATCACTCCATTCTATCATCTCCAACACCTCTATTCTCTCATTTTCTTGCCTCTCCACCTCCATCTTCTTCCCCATCCATTTCCTTCATCTTTTCTTCACTCCATCTCATTTCCTTCCACTCCCAGCTGCCATGGTTGATAGATTCACTTTGGTTGGAGTTTTTCTTGAAGCTATGGAGGGCTAGGGTTTATCAACTCTTGAAGATGGTGGAGTAGCATGAGTTTCCAAGCTTCAAAGGGGAGTTTAGTTTCAGTTTGCAATTTTTAGCTATGATTTATGGCTTTCTAGGTCTAGGAGTTGTAATTTCTTAGTTAGGAACTTGGGACTGATACTGTAATTATTGGTTAATGATTACATTTGTAATTTGGATTGATTGATGTTGAACTTTGTGGTTAAATATATGTAGTTGCATATATGCTTATTGTAACTCTCATGATTCTCTCCTATCTTGCATGTTATGTTTTGATACTGAGTTGATTTTGTGTTACATTGAGCCAATTGCATGATCATTCCAGAATTACACATTAGGGAAGCTTAACAAAGTTTTCATTAATGAGTTATTAATGTAAGCTTTGGACTCAATGAGTTATTGAGGTTGTTATTAAGAAAACCTAATGATTTGTGAAATTCCCAATATTTTAAGTGAACTATGATTGCTATCAAAACCATTTTCAAGAGACTTCCTATCATTCATTTCCATTCCATCATTATTATCTTAAAACACCAAAAATATAGTATCTTAGGTTTGTTTCATTGCATTTAGTTTAGGCTCCATTCATTTAAATCTTAAAAAAACCCAAAACCCCATTTCATTGCATTGCATGGCATTTAGTCTAGCTTAGGTAATTAATAAAGGCTCCCAAAAGTGAAACAACCCGAGTTTGCACTATACTGCATAGCTTGAATTTATTTTTGATTGAGAACCCCAAAGCGAATGATAAGAAAGGCTCTCTTTCACAGTTCGAGCACTTCAACAAGGCAATTGAGGCCCGTCGAATTACGACGAACAACTTGAACCATCATTTGATGCCTACTCCCAAGATAGAGAAGGGAGATCAGGGTGGCACCTTTTCTGATGCGAACAGGAAGAGGAAGAGGCTATAGGATAAGCGAAAGAGCAAGAAGGGAGGCAAGCTCTCAAATGGCAAAGAATGCCCAACCTGTGGTAAGAATCACGGTAACAGACCATATATGGCCAGACAGAATGTCTGCTATACTTGCAGTAAACCTGGACACTTCTTAAGAGAATGTCCGTAGAGTATAGAAAAGGCAAGGCCGCGCACCTGAGGACGAGTATTTGCCATCACAGGGAAAGAAACTCAGAAGTCTCTGGAAATGATCTAAGGTATGATCATTATTAATAACCACCCCGTGATTACAATGTTTGATTCGGGTGCTAGTCATTTTCTTGTCTCGTAAATTGTTTTAGAAGACTCAACTTGGTTATGAGCATTGTTGTACTGCCTTAGACTTGATATGTATGTCTTCCATGAAGTTGATGGGGTAATTGGATTAAATTGGTTGTCTTCCCATAACGGCAAGGACAAAACCTTGATCCTACCCCCAAGAGAAATGGAGTTAAATCCGGAAGTTAAGTTAAACTTCGTAACGGATGCCTAGACAGGTAATGGTACGATGAATGAAGCTACCTAAGACTAGTAGAGGTTAAGAGAAAAGCGTGTTTCGTCATGATAAACCAAGGGAAATAGTGGCGATGGACAAATACAGAGTGATTACCAAAGGAGGTGGTAACTTCTATCACTGCAAACAAGGGTTCTGGTCATGACAGATGAACACAATAACTCTCAGATGTTGAGGTGATATCTCAACGAGGTATAATGACTTTTAGAGGTCGCAGAGAGTAAGATAAGTAGAAGTCAGAAACAGAGAGGTAGCCACTAGTTAGGAGTTATCAGATTTCCCCTCAAGAGGAAGAGTAATGATGAGGAGTGGAACGAGATGGTTAGGGGTTGAGTCTGTACACCATTAAGAAGGTGTAAGTTGCAACCTAAGCTAGATAAACTCTTATAGCCTCGTTAGGGCTAGGGCACCATGATAGAGTAGCTATCTCAAGTCCTGGAATAGATGAATAGGAACTTGCAGATAGTGAAGTCAAGATGGAGAACCCTAGTGAAATGTCTGAAGGATCAAGAACAAGAGGACGAGACAGATAGCTATGCAGGGAACTAGCTTAGAGGTTGGCATGTTCCCCTTAATGTTAAGAGATACTCAGTCACTTGGGGTTTAGGTTGAGAGGCACCCTTTTCAAGGGATAAGTTCTTGGCCAGGAATCTTCCTAAAGAAAATGGGAATTAGTCCTCCAAGTTAGAATTGATGTTGCTCAAGATGGAGCAAAATACCCTATCCGAGCAGGAAAGGGAAGCAGCCAAAGCAAGGCAAGCGGAGTTGACCTTACCCAATGGAAGTATGACTAGCCAAGAACGAACCTAGGCTTAGATGTACTTGAGCTTAGCAGAGTACTAGAGCAAGCAGAAAGAAAAAGAACCTCAAAAGTCCTCTCCCTATGACTTCCAGAAGCAGCTGTGAACAGAAAATGAGGCTGTCTCTTGTAGGGATAAGATATCCGGTTGGCCGCTACGGACATAGCAACCAGTAAGAGCTTACACTCCTTGCATTAAAATGCCAGACATTATGCATGTTAGAGTATGCTCGTACTGAAAGGTAAAGTAGAGGAAAGAGAAGTTGCATAAGTCCTCTCTCTGTACCGTTCTAAAGTAGTAAAAGACGGTAAGAGCAGCTGGAGGAGTAAGAGAACTCCTAAGACAGATTGGCTTAGGTACCTAAAGAGATGAATAGGTGGCCTAGGGAATTGATAGGAGGCTTAAGAAAATAGTATTGGTTCTTGGAACAGTTTTGGGGAATTATTAGTATGGTGACCAACTGAGTGGGGATGACTTCATTTAGTCTTATGGTCTAAGTCTCCCAGAGATTGGTACCTATTTGGGAAGATGAGGACCAGTGATGAGTTGAGGATGTGGAAACCTCCTTCGGTTGTAAACCAGTACTGAGAGAGTACCCATGATTTCCTTCCAGATAACCTTGTCATTGATTAGGCTGGATTCAATTTCCTTCCGATCAACAAAGGAAAGACAGAGTTAGAGGAGTTAAAGCCATAAGACTTGAAAAAGAGACATTCAGGCTAGCTCAAGATACAGGAAGAACTCCATGTGATACGGAGACAGACTGAGTATTGACGGGTAAATCCTTAAGATGAGGCAAGAGACAAGAATGTAAGCTGAAAAGACCCGACTAAAGATAGAAAAAAAAGGGGCTAAGACAGCAAAGTACCAGGTTTGAGACTATCAAAATCAGTGCCTCAGATTCCCGTCAGCACTGTTCAGTTAAGCGTGCCTGGGTAAGAGTAACCCAGCGATAGGTAACATCAGGGAAGTAATGTAAGAGGGTACAAAAGCTAGAAATACTAGCCATTTTGGCAAGAATGCACTAAGTCTAGTAGATAATGGAAGATGAAAGTTAAGGAAGCTGTTAGGCTACCGAGTGTCCTAAGCAGTATGGTTTCAGACTAAGACCCGAGATTTACTTAAAGTTTTGGAGGTCCTTATGAAAGAAATGGACACTACTCTCAACTTCAGTATAGCCTACCATCCTGAGATAGATGGGCAGACATAGAGAATGATATCGATGTTAGAAGATATGCTACACGCACATGTGCTTAATATCGGTAGTAACTAGGATACGTACTTACCGTTAGTCGAATTCACTTAAGATGACAGTTTCCCTGCAAGTATTTGAATGGCGCCATATGAAGCACTCTATGGGAGGAAGTGTAGATCTCCCTTGTGCTGGATAGAGCTCAATGAAAGAAGTAAGTATGGTCCTAATATAGTGGATTAGACTTCCCAGTAGATTAAAGTTATTTAGCAAAGACTTCTAATGGTTCAAAGTAGACAAAAGAGCTAACCAGACATTAAAGGAGACTGTTAAAGATTAAGGTTGGTGATTAAAGTATAACCAACAACAGAAGTCGGTCGATCCTTAAAGCTTAAGAAGTTAAGTTCAAACTACAATGGACCGTTTCAAACTTTGTCCAAGGCTGGACCAGTAGATTATAAGTGACCCTTTCCCTAAATGTAAGTCAAGTTTATGATGTCTTCTATATCTCTCAATAAAAGAAGTACCATCTAGGCCCGACACATGTCATAAGCTATGATGACATTGTGCTCCGAGACAACCCGCCTTTGAGATTAGACTAGAGCAACTCATTGATCAAAAAGTCGAACAGCTGAGAAACAGGAAGTTTCCACTAGTCAAGATTGTCTGGAAATGTCTTATACTGGAAGAAGCTATGAGGGAGATGGAGACTAAGATAGAGGAAAAGTATCCTGAACTTTTCCAGTAAGATACACTTCAAATTTCGAAGATGAAATTTATTTAAGGGGAGAAATGTCACATCTAGTACTATGGTAATTAGGAATAAGAAATGTTCCTAAATAATTAAGGGTAAAAAATGACAAGGAGAAATAGAAGAATTTTAGTGGAAAATAATTATTATAGTTTTCCAAGCCAATTATGAAAAGTTTAACTAATTAAGGAAAATTGGTCAAGAATAATTATGGAAAGATGTTTTCAAGCCTCAGAAAATTAAGGAAAAATAAGGATGATATCCTTGAGAATTATATGGGATTATAAAATTGGTTTTATGACCAAATTGCCCTTGGAGAAATTACAAAGGAATTTAAGGGCGATTTAAGCTAGTTTAAGGCCTTTTAATTGGAAAATTCCAAATAAATAATTGGAAGGAGAATAAAATCCCAAGAAAATTCTTATGATATCCTAAGGAATTATAAGAGACTATGGAATTAAAAGACGACCCTCAAGTATCCAAGATTTTTTCTAATTCATCTGAAAAGTGGAAAAATCACTAAAAAGAACGAAATTAGTTTTCCTTTAATTTAATTATTGGGAAATTAAATTTGAGACAAAGAGGGCAATTTGGGAAGATAAAAATAAGGAGAATAATTTATGAATATGACAGAAAATAATTACAGAGGCCAGAGCACTGTAATTATAGAAACGAAGTTAAACCAAGAGTTAAAGTGCACCGATAAAGCAAGACTAGAGTCTTGCAATTCAAATGGTTCACATTTAGCCATGTGTCAAGCCCCTAATAGAGAGGATTTAGAGCTTTCCAAGTGTCAAGCCTCAAGTGGAGGAGAGTTTGACTTTTGGAAATTAATTACAATTGGAATTAAGTGATTAAGAGGGAAATTTCAAGAAGGAGTAGGCTTTTGACACTTGGCTTCTCATTAATGCTACTAGGTGAGATATTTTGTGCACATCAAATGAGTAATCCTCCCCTTAAATCAGATGCTAGTTTCATCCAAGAGCAAACCAAGAGGGAAAAGAGAGAGTTCAAGGAGAAATCAAGAGAAAAGGGACCAACTTTGATCATCCAACCAAGATCCAAAGTTAGTTTTTGGTTCTAAGTTGTTCCTTGCCTTGTTTGCTTGAGTTATATGGTTGGAATTTCTGGTTTTCTTCCTTCTTTGGCACTGGCCAAAATGTATAGTAAGTAAGGGAGGAAGTTTTATGGTTTAATCTTGCTAGAACACTTCAAAGCATGTTAGATCCTAGTGGTTACAAGAGTTTATAGGTTGATTTTGAAGTGTTTTCTTTGTTATGTTGCATGAGAACCTTTTTGACCAAAGCAAGATCTGGACCCTAGGATATGTATTTCAAATTTTTGAGGCTTCCATTGTGTTTAAAAGGAAAAATGGTGTAGGGTAAACCTAAAGAACAAGTGTTGGAAGCCATAGAATCGAAGTTGCAATTTTTGGATTTTGAACCCTAATGGTTCGACCAAACTGAAACTAAAAGAAGGGATTTTATTTTGTTAAATCTAAGTACATATTTAGAATCTACATGAAAAATCATGTAGGAATGAGTCAAGAGGGAATTTTTAGGGTTTAAGGAAACAAACTCTAAAATTAAAGAACAAAGGTGGATGCTTTAAGGGACAAAGGATGTCCTTGATTTATGTTGTTGATTTTTATGAGGAATGGTTGATGATTCTTGCTGCCCTTTTTGTAGATTTCCATGTTAGGGTTTGGCATTTGTGGAAGCAAGAAAGAAGAACAAGAAAATCAAAGAGCATTGGATCAAGGTAGTAAGATTTAATTGACCTTAATGTTGAGTGTTGCATTGATTGCTATGCAATTTCATGTGCTATTATGAGGCTGAACTAAATGATGATGATGATGATGATTGTGTAGCTATACTCCTTGCTTTATGTGTCTTGGCTATTGCATGTTAGAGTGCTACATGTATAAGGTAAAGTAGTTCCCTATTAATAGCAAAAGGTTTGAATGCTTGTAATTAATGCATGTTAATGTCTTACTACTGGGATTTTATTGAAATCTCATCCCCCATATGTAACCTAATATTTTAGAGACTAAATTATCAAAAGGGAGGCTGCAAATCGAAAGATTAATATGGTGATGAGCCATGAGGAAATATTTATATTTTGTTATGTATAAGTATCTATGGTTGGTGCTGTAATCCCTAAGCAGGATGTCAGTTTAGAGCCACGTTTTATTAAGTTACTGAATGAATTTCTTCACCAAATTTAGTATTCTTAAAGTTGACGTCATGAGCTTCAAATTGATAGGCAGCATGTTAAAAATGGCAACTACATGATTTATAATGATTTTTCAAAGTTAAGGTTCAGAATCTGGAAAAAGGATTTTTGCCAAATAGACAGAGGTGAATTTCACAAAAACCTGACACTTTTTCAAATGGAATTGGTTCATAACGAGAGTATAAAAACCTTTGCTGATGTAGCTTGCCACTTCCAACTGGAGGATGACCGAATGGAAACTGTGAAACCTATCAGTAAGGCATATTTAACTGAAGGAAAGGGAGGGGCAACCTCCCAAAACCAGTCCAAGAGAAGCAAAGGCTCTCAGAATAAGAAAGGCGGCCCTAAAGTGAAGAAGGGAAAGAATTCCTTCAAGAAAGGCAAGAAACCTGTAAAGAAGCGGAACATAGCAACCATCAAATGCTATGCTTGCCAACAAAAGGGGCATTATGCCAAGGACTGCCCTGAGCAGAAAAAGACTCAGGGGCTACAGACCACGTGAGCAAGGATCGTGACAACTTCACATAATTTCGTCAGTTACTAGCAAGAAGCAGATAGCTTTATGTTGGGAACAACGCAAGAGTAGAAGTCAAAGGGATTGGTACTTGTGAGCTGATCCTGCATGGAAGAAAAACCCTAGTCCTGTAAAACATCCTCTACGCTCCAGAAATTTGACGAAATCTTGTGTCTGTTATTTCCTTAGTTAAATTTCATTACAATGTCTTTTTTCATGATTTTATAGTAGACATTTCGTATGGGACCAATTTTTCAGTTTCTGGTTATGTTTCAGATGGTTTCTTTGTTTTAGAGAATTTAAATGACAATTTTTTTAGTTCTTGCTATGCACTTTCTTTTGCTGTCAATTACGATATATGGCATGCTAGATTAGAACATATTGGTCAAGAACACATGACCAAACTGGCAAAAGAGGGTTTACTAGGAAACGTGTCCAAAAAGGAAATGTCTCTGTGTGAACATTGCCTCGCTGGCAAGAGCACAAGGAAACCTTTCGGAAAGGCAACCAGGGCTAACTGTAACATCCAAAATTTTGGGCCTAGAAGTACCAGAAATAGCCTGAATTGGATAGGCTACTAGACTCCTTTTGAGTAGAAGTCCCAAAGATGAGAAAGGAAGTTGAAAGAGAGCCTTTCTTATCGTTCGCTTTGGGGTTCTCAATCAAAAATAAATCCAAGCTATGCAGTATAGTGCAAACTCGGGTCGTTTCACTTTTGGGAGCCTTTATTAATTACCTAAGCTAGACTAAATGCCATGCAATGCAATGAAATGGGGTTTTGGGTTTTTTTAAGATTTAAATTAATGGAGCCTAAACTAAATGCAATGAAACAAACCTAAGATACTATATTTTTGGTGTTTTAAGATAATAACGATGGAATGGAAATGAATGATAGGAAGTCTCTTGAAAATGGTTTTGATAGCAATCATAGTTCACTTAAAATATTGGGAATTTCACAAATCATTAGGTTTTCTTAATAACAACCTCAATAACTCATTGAGTCCAAAGCTTACATTAATAACTCATTAATGAAAACTTTGTTAAGCTTCCCTAATGTGTAATTCTGGAATGATCATGCAATTGGCTCAATGTAACACAAAATCAACTCAGTATCAAAACATAACCATGCAAGATAGGAGAGAATCATGAGAGTTACAATAAGCATATATGCAACTACATATATTTAACCACAAAGTTCAACATCAATCAATCCAAATTACAAATGTAATCATTAACCAATAATTACAGTATCAGTCCCAAGTTCTTAACTAAGAAATTACAACTCCTAGACCTAGAAAGCCATAAATCATAGCTAAAAATTGCAAACTGAAACTAAACTCCCCTTTGAAGCTTGGAAACTCATGCTACTCCACCATCTTCAAGAGTTGATAAACCCTAGCCCTCCATAGCTTCAAGAAAAACTCCAACCAAAGTGAATCTATCAACCATGGCAGCTGGGAGTGGAAGGAAATGAGATGGAGTGAAGAAAAGAGAAGGAAATGGATGGGGAAGAAGATGGAGGTGGAGAGGCAAGAAGATGAGAGAATAGAGGTGTTGGAGATGATAGAATAGAGTGATAGGTCGAAAATAGGGTTTCTAAGGGCTTTTAGGGTCAATTTGGGTCGGATCATATGAGTAGAGGGTCCATTTTTGCATTCTGGATCCGAATCTGACGTTACTGATACAAAGAGGTTCGCCGCGGCGAACTCAAAAGTTGGCCGCGGTGAACTATTCGAGAGAGGTATTCTAGTGAGATTTTGAAAGTTGGCCCCGGCGAACTCAAAAGTTGGCCCCGGCGAACTATTCCAGAATAGCCACTGATGCACATTTTCAGACTTTTTGCCACAGCACAGCATTTTCTTGGAAACTCTCATGTTGTGTAATGCTTTGGTCTTCAATCTTGGCTCTAATTCTCAAGTGTCCTACAATAAAAAGCAACAATTTGAAGTATCAATTGTCCTAGAAATCAATTGAATACAATTAATAACCAATTATGACAATTTTACCCTAAAAAAGACACTAACTCAAAGTAAGGACTCTTAATCTAAATTAAGCACAATTATCATTAAAAGGAGCCAAAATCTATGATAAATACCCTTAAAATGATATGAAATAACATAGAATAATTGGGTTAAATCAGAAGTCAAAGCAGTTTCAAGGACTAAACTGTAAAGTGAAAGTTTTCAGGGGCTCAAGTATAATCAAGTTAGAGGCTCCATTAAAGTCTCAAAGGCCCAGAGAGAGAAAAGAGGCTAGATACAGGCCAAAGGTTAAATTAGAAACCTCAAAGAGAGAATTGTATGAAGCTAAGTCCAAGCAAGGACTAAACTGTAAATTCCGACAATTATGACCCACAAGGGTAAAAATAGAAGAGTATACAGAGAATTCTAAGAAAATTCTAGAAAAATGAGAAATAATATTCTAAGGCTCTTCTATGAAGAGAAATGACAAAAATACCCTTGAGACAGCTTAAATGGAATTTATGAGGTTAAGGCCGATAAAAAGTACACTGTTTGAGGTAATTATTTAAAATAGCAAGAGACCTCAAAAATGTATACAAAAATGAGGTTAAATGGTTGAAAGGTTGTACTAATTTATAAAATTAGCCCTGCAACCAAAAGGCTAATGGAATGGCTTTAATAAATTAAAAGGCTGATTATGCCAATAAAAGGGTATTTTGGTAAATGAATTTTATGCAAGGCTTAAAGGGAGTGTTGTGGCCTAAGAATTAAGAATTAAAGAGAATTTATGGAGTAGACAGAAGAATTTTTTGAGCTCTGGAAGGCCATAAAGAAAGCCGGAGAAATGTGGGCCAAGTAAATTCGGAGGAAACTTAGGAAACAAGTTTGATCCAACAGCTAGGATCTAATCTCCCTTCTCCTCCACCACATTTGTGACACTTGGCACCTTCTAGGAGAATGAGATAAGCATGATGTAAGAAAGTGATGCAATGATGATGCAAAAGTCCACTTGAACTTCCAAGATTGCCCTTACTCCTTCTTCTAGCTACCAAGGGCATTTTGGTCCATTCAAGCCAAATTTTTGGCTATTGATTTAGCCCAATTATTCTATGTTATTTCATATCATTTTAAGGGTATTTATCATAGATTTTGGCTCCTTTTGACGATAATTGTGCTTAATTTAGATTAAAAGTCCTTGCTTTGAGTTAGTGTCTTTTTGAGGTTAAGATTGTCATAATTGGTTATTAATTGTATTCAGTTGATTTCTAGGACAATTGATGCTTCAAATTGTTGCTTTTTATTGTAGGACAATTGAGAATTGGAACCAAGATCAAAGACCAAAGGATGACACAACACAAGATCAGAGTATCAGCACTAATAGAGTTTGCCGCGGCGAAGAGAATCTTCGCCGCGGCGCCAAATTGAAATCTCACCAGTAATCTCTCGGGCAGAGTTCGCCGCAGCCAACTTACAGCTTCGTCGCGGTGAAATCACAAGATTAGGCGGAGCTCCTCTCGGGCATGCTTTGCCGCGGCGAACTCTTCGTATCAGCAACGCCAGATCCGGATCAGAACGCGAAAATGGAGCTTCTAATCATATGATCCGACCCAGATGGACCCCTAAAATCCTTAGAAACCATATTTTCGACCATACACTCCATTCCATCTCCTCCAACACCTCTATTCTCCCATCTTCTTGCCTCTCCATCTCCATCTTCTTCCCCATCCATTTCCTTCATCTTTCCTTCACTCCATCTCATTTCCTTCCACTCCCAGCTACCATGGCCGACGGATTCACTTCAGTTGGAGCTTTTCTTGAAGCTATGGAGGGCTAGGGTTTATCAACTCTTAAAGATGGTGGAGTAGCATGAGTTCCTAAGCTTCAAAGGGGAGTTTTAGTTTTAATCTTCAGTTTTTAGCTAGGCATTTATGATTTCCTAGGTCTAGGAATTGTAAACTCTTAGTTAGATACTTTGATTAATTTTGTAATCAGTGGTTACTGATTATCTTTTGTATATTGGATTGATTGATGTTGAACTTTGAGCTTAAATATATGTAGTTGCATGTATGCTTAATGTCTCTCTCATGATTCTCTCTTATCTTGCCTAGTTGTGTTTGGGTATTGAGTTGATTGTGTGTTTCATTAAGCCGTTTGCATGATCATTCCAATTTACACATTAGGGAAGCTAAACAAAGTTTACATTAATGAGTTCATTAATGTAAGCTTTGGACTCATTGAGTTAATGAGGTTCTTATTAAGAAAACCTAATGGATTTGTGAAACTCCCAATATTTAAGTGAACTATGATTGCCATCAAAACCATTTTCAAGAGATTTCCTATCAATCATTTCCATTACATCATTATTATCTTAAAACACCAAAAATATAGTATCTTAGGTTTGTTTTCATTGCATTTAGTTTTGGATCAATTCATTTAAATCTTAAAAACCCAAAACCCCATTTCATTGCATTGCATGGCATTTAGTCTAGCTTAGGTAATTAATAAAGGCTCCCAAAAGTGAAACAACCTGAGTTTGCACTATACTGCATAGCTTGGATTTATTTTTGATTGAGAACCCCAAGGCGAACGACAGAAAGGCTCTCTTTCAGCTATAAATAGACCCTCCTCCTTCACATTTTTGGCCAAGCTAAAGAATACTAGGGGAAACTCTTGCAATTTTGATTCTTGAAGCTTAAATCAAGAAGAAGACACCTACTTTGATCAACCAAGTTTAGATCTAAGGTTAGTAAGTTGTTTCCTCTTGTTTCTTGCTTCGAATCTTTGGTTTTTATGGTTGAAAAGTTTGGTTTCCCTTAGGGCAAGGTGCTGGCCGAAATTAATAAGAGTTAAGGGAGGATGATTTTGATGTTAAACTTGGTTAGAACACATTGATTAAAGGTTGTTTCAAGTGGATCTATGTGGAATTTGGAAGAATTATATGATGATTTGATACCTATTTCAAATAAGTTACTCTTTGTATCTAATATTGAAATTTGGCATGCTTAAAGTACACTCTGTAAGCTGTAAATCCATGGGTAGAAAACTTCATTTGGATATGTGTACGATTTATGGTGATTTTTCAAAGTTAGGGTTTGAAATTTGGAAACAGTGTTGAACTTTTGGAAGAGTGTCGAGTTTCGTACAATTTCGGTACTGTTCAGCATAGAATTGGTTCTTGAATTTATTTTTCCTTTAAATTTAACTTAATAATATTTTAGTGGGACTTGGAACCACTCAATTTTAATTTTTCTAGATTTAATTATGAATTTTCAAAGTTGAGAAAAATTCTGGAGTTTCTACGTGAACAGTACCCGCGAACCAAAATTTCCAGATTTGATCTTCTTGAATCTAAGGCCATCTAAAGTAGTCCTAATTAACAAGAAATAGATCTTAAGGATGGGAAATGATGAGATTTATGTTAGAAAAGCTAGAAAGGAAACCCTAAAAGTAAGAGAAAGGGTTGAGATTCAAGAGAGCTAGTCTTGAACTTTATGTAATCTAGAGGTCCTAATGGATTGTATGATCAATGTGACTATGTTTAGGACCTTTGGAACATCCAAGAGGATGTTTGGTGATGTTGACTGAATACCCACATGGTTGGAAAGTCAAGGGAGTCAAAGGAAAAGTAAGAGGAAAGCTTGAGGTGCAAGGTAGTGAACTTACCTATTGTCATTGCTTGATGTTATATGCTTGTGTGTTGTCGTGTACATGTTATTGAATTTTATTGTGATATGTTTTAGCTGCTGTAATTACTATTCATGATGAGTAGACTATGTCTCCATGGCCATGCATCAAGAAGTTAGCTTTGAGCATGCTAATATGTCACTAATTAACAAGAGAATAAACAAGTTACGTGTAGGGCATTAGCATCCATCTAGCATGATTAATATGGTATTGTTTGCTACTGAGATTCCCTCAAATCTCACCCCTCCCTAACCAACAATTTAGGTCAATCATCAATGGGCAATATTGGCATGAGAAGCAAGGAGAAGAAAGCGGACAAGTATTGACGTTAATGATTGAGATTATGTTCAATGTATAATTCTCCTACGTTGTAAATTTATGTTATGAATGCCATCAATTCAATGTGTGTGTTTATAATGTTTATGGCATGAATAAAAGTGCATGACTATGAATGGGAAAGAGTAAGCCCATGTTGTGCATATCAAAGAAATTAAAAGAATTAATGCAAAAGTTAGTTAAGGGATAAAATGTAGGTCCTGCAGCAGTTAGCTTTGGGCTTAAGTTTGACCTATCAAATGAATGAGTTGAGTCATGAGTTTTAGCAAACTCAGTGTACATTTCCCAAGATTTAAAATGAGAGGTAAATCACCTCTTTTGGATGTGTATACAAGGAGATATGAATTTCCAAAGTTTAGACACAGAATCTGAAAAGTCCAGATTTTACCAAATAAACTGTATGTATTGGGCAAGAATAAGTACAATTGGATATTTTCCCTTAAAGAGCATTGGAAGAGCTTTTCGTAGAATTTTGGAACACCTCCATATGATTTTTGTAGAATTAGTTATGATTTTGGACCTGTAATATGAAATTTGCACAGCGAACAATAATTTCAGAAAAGTAACATCCTAAAGGAGATTTTGAGCTCAAGACCATTCAATGTGGTCAAAAAGGATTCTAAATGGATTCTAAGATATTATATAAGTAAGGTGTGACACTAACCACCCTCTTGAACTGGTACACTCTAATATTTGCGGACCAATGAGTGTTAGGACATGTCACGGAGTATGGTATTTTATTAACTTTATCGATGATTCTTCCCAATATGGCTATACTTACCTGATTTCCCATAAATATAAGGCATTAGAGTGCTTTAGAAAATATCTCAACCTAGTGAAAAATCAGCTAGGTTCAAGAATCAAAGCCTTAAGAACTGACTGAGGTCGAGAATACCTCTCTGATCAGTTCAAGGAGCTCTGTGAAGAAAGGGGTATTGCTGGGCAACTGACAATCCCTGGCACTCCTCAACAAAACGGAGTTGCTAAAAGGAGAAACAGAACTCTCCTCGATATGGTTAGATCAATGATGGCACAAGCTGAGCTTCCAACCTCATATTGGGGAGATGCTCTTTTAACTGCCACATTTAAACTTAACCGAGTGCCTTCTAAATCAGTCACCATAACCCCTTATGAATCATGGACAAACCGCAAACTGGATCTAAGCATCCTAAGACCATGGGGGTTAGTGGCCTACATTTGTGATTCTTCCCATAAGTATGACAAGCTAGAACTGAGGGGCAAAAAGTGTATCTTCATAAGATACTCTGAGAACTCTAAGGGGTATGTCTTCATTGGTGAAAATGACGACGGCTCAATGACTGAGATAGAGTTAAGGGACGCAACATTCATAGAAACTGAATTTCCTGGCAGAGGGAGTATTAATCAAACAAGCTGTCTTTATGAGGATGATAGTAATGAAGTACAATAAAGTGTTCCTCAGTCTACTGATCTGAGTGGGAGGGTTGAACCATTTTCACAACAAGGCCTAACCTAGCCATAGGAAGAAAGTCCTGCAACAACCCCACTTAGGAGAAGTAACAGAGATAAAACTCCTAGGAGACGCTTCTCAATTGAAGGAGCAACCTTCATCTTTAGTCCAGAAAACGATGAAGAAGACCTTGTAAGTGTTAAAGAAGCACTAACAGGACTTGCTAAGAAAAAATGACAAAAGGCCTTACAAGAGGAAATGGATTCCATGGAGTCCAACCAAGTATGGGAATTAGTTGATCTACTACCTGGCCGAAAGGCAATTGGGAGCAAGTGGGTTCTCAAGTACAAACGTAAGGCTGATGGATCAATTAATAAACCCAAAGCAAGGTTAGTTGCCAAAGGGTATACACAATGGGAAGGAGTAGATTACGGAGACACCTTCTCACCTTTTGTACATTTCAACTCGATACAACTAATACTGGCTCTAGTAGCAAGTTTAGACTTAGAGTTACATCAGATGGATGTAAAAACCGCTTTCCTGAATAGAGAACTGGATGAAGAAATCTATATGGAATAGCCTGAGGGCTTCATACAGGAAAGGAACGAACAAAAGGTTTATAAACTCTTGAGATCCATTTATAGACTCAAGCAATCATCTAGGTAGTGGTACTTAAGGTTCCATAAAGCTATAAGCTTCTATGACTTTGAAATGATCGAGGAAGATCACTGCGTTTATATCAAGCGGTTTGGAGACAACTTTGTCATTCTATCCCTCTATGTCGACAACATACTCCGAGCTGGTACCAATCTTAAACTAATAAAGATGATCAGAGTGGTTATCCTTGAACTTCGAGATGAAAGACATGGGTGAAGCAGAATATATCTTAGGTGTTAAGATAAGAAGAGATCGTTCTAGAAAATTGCTGTCATTGACACAAAAGGCATACATAGCAAAGATTCTTGAGTGTTTCAATATGAGAGACTGTAAGCCTATGGATACCCCTATGGTTAAGGGACATAACCTCAGCGAGGAAATGCGCCCTACAAAACAATGCGATATAGAACGCATGAAGAGAGTCCCATACTCAAGTGCTGTTGGCAGCCTAATATATGCCATGTTGTGTACCAGGCCAAACATATGCTTCGCAATTGGACTGGTGAGCCGATTCCAATCCAATCCAGGAGTAAAACACTAGGAAGCTATAAAGAGGATTATGAGATATCTAAAAGGAACTATGGACTATGAGTTGTGCTATCAAGGAAACGGCCTTTGTGTGGAGGGTTATCCTGATGCTGATTGGGCAGGAGACCTGGACGAGCCACACTCGACGTCAGGCTATACTTTCCTACTGAATAACAGAGCAATCTCCTAGAGTAGTAAGAAACAAACGTGTGTCTCTTTCATCCATAGAAGCAGAATATGTAGCATGTTCTGTAGCTGTCCAAGAAGCTGTGTGGCTCAAAAGATTCTTAGTACGATTGGGAATCCATGGTAGGAGTGAGGGACCAACCCTGATTCACTGCGATAGTCAAGCAGCAATAGCCTATGCAAGGGACCCTAAGTACCACAATCGTACTAAGCATATAGACATAAAATATCACTTTGCAAGGGATATGATCGCTAAGAAACAAGTGACAGTTCAATACTTGTCCACTCATAAGATGTTGGCAGATCCCCTAACCAAGCCTATAGCTAGAGATCCTTTTGTCAAGCATATAAAGGCCTTGGGCATGCGTAGAGCATGATGTATTGAACTCCTTTTTCTTTCTGATCCTTTTTCTTGTTCAAATACGCAAGCACAAAGCATGTTGTACTGAACTTTTTTTCCCTCTTACTTAGTAATTCAATGCATTTTATCTGGTTCAAAGAAAATTTTCTTGTATATACATGCATAGGCACGAGGTATGGAATACAAATATGTCGTACAGGTCACAAGGTTGTCTCACTCACACGAGCAACCGCCTCACTATGTTCTCATGGGACATAGAAGGTTTGATAACAGATGATCACCATGAGATGGTAGAGAAGAATCACTGCACAAATATCGCCTCAACTAGACTGAGATCAGACCCATAAAAGTCTGGGCCGAACCATGGATAATGTGTCATCCATGAGACCTGTAGCCAGACAAGGAACTCTTCACTAGTAAGACGTCATACATAGTTGTGATGAAAAAGCTCCTGGTTCAAATGTTGGAGTACATTTGGAACTTAAGTTTGTACGGTGCTATTAAAACCAAAAGCGACATACTCTACTTGGTGGATTGAGCACCGTAGCATGCAATTCATATTGCATGAGCTCACTCAAATCCGCAACATGGGCCGTAGATGGAAGATCCCTGATCCATTACGGTGTGAGTCCTAGAAAGGAAATAAACCTTTCATAATGCCCTTAAGACTTAGATAGCATCGCAAGGGTTTGGTGGTTTAGTGACAGCTACTCTAGCCTAAACCCCATGGTCAAGAATGATGCGATCTAATGGGTCAAGACTGGGAAAGTAACTATGCCAAATCTAAATGATGAATAGTCAGAAGAAAGATTTATCCTGAAATACACATCTGTGTTGGTGTCTATGACATGTCCCTTACAGGTTGAATAGAACAACTCAGTAAGTGTGGATGCCATACGTATAGGAAGGCAATTTGAGTACACAAAATAACTCGAGAGGGATTAGATATGCCACAAGTAAAGTGCATGGATAAAACTAGGGCATTCGAGGCAACAAGCATACAATTTGCAGGTACACCAAGAGTGTTCTTGTGTGCTGGTCCTGCATAAAGGATTCCTAGTGCACAAGTGCCCGAATCGATGACGTCATGCCCACGCGGTCACGGCAGACACCTAGTATGAAGAAATGAAAGATTTAGCTATCGCACGATGGGCAGTCCATCAAGCACGAGTGGGAGATGTTGGATCTTGGGCTTGGATCTGCCCTTGATGGGCCGGATTATTTGACCGGGTATAAAGAGAATATACCAGTCAAATATCCAGGTGATATTGTGATATGTTTGACTTGGTCAAACACCCTGAATCATATCCAATCGGTTACAATATAAATCTGATTAGTTTATATTAAATTAATTAATTTATATTATGTAGATTAAATATATATTAAGTATATATATTTAGAATTAATTGTGATTGATTTTGGATTTGAATTCAAATATCATGATATTATGAGATAAGATTATATTTATATATCCTATCTCAGATTTTATCTGATGGGCTCAGTGGATATTTTTGGCCTCCCAAAATACCCCTGACAAAAGCTATAAATAGAGGCTTCCCCCATCAGTTCAAATCACTCCAGTAGTTGAGCTTTCCTACTATCTCTCTCTCCCTTATTTCTTTCTTGCAAAGAGGTGCTCTGTTGTGCACTTAAAAGCTTGGACTTTTATAGTCTAGCTTAAGCGTGAGCTAAGAAGATCCGACCGACCCGACCCGAGATCCGACTCGGTACGTTTTTGATCCATTGTCTATTTATTCTATCAATATCTGATTCTGAAATTTGGCATGATTAATGGGTAGAAAACTTCATTTGGATATGTGTACGATTTATGGTGATTTTTCAAAGTTAGGGTTTGAAATCTGGAAATAGTGTTTAACCTTTAAAAGAGTGTCGAATTCCGTACAATTCTGGTACTGTTCAGCATAGAATTGGTTCCTAAAACTATTTTTTTTAAGAAAACTTAAGGAGCTTTCAGTGAGACTTGGAACCACTCAGTTTTGATTTTTTTAGAATTAATTATGAATTTTCAAAGTTGAGTAAAAATTCTGGAATTTCTACATGAACAGTACCCGCGAAGCAAAATTTTCAGATTTGATCTTCTTGAATCTAAGGCCATCTAAAGTGGTCCTAATTGACAAGAAATGGATCTTGAGGATGGGAAATGATGAGATTTATGTTATAAAAACTAGAAAGAAAACCCTAAAACCAAGAGAAAGGGTTGAGGTTCAAGAGAGCTAGTTTGGAACATTATGTAATCTAGTGGTTCTAATGGATTGTATGATCATTATGACTATGTTTAGGACCTTGGAACATCTAAGAGAATGTTTGGTGATATTAACCAAATGCCCACATGGTTGGAAAGTTAAGGGAGTCAAAGGAAAAGTAAGAGGAAAGGTTGAGGTGCAAGGTAGTGAACTTACCTATTGTCATTGCTTGATGTTGTATGCTTGTGTGTTGCTGTGCACATATTATTTGAATGTTAATGTGACATGTTTTAGCTACTATAATTGCTATTCATGATGAGTAGATTATGTCTCCATGGCCATGCATCAAGAAGTTAGCTTTGAGCATGCTAATATGTCACTAATTAACAAGAGAATAAACAAGTTACATGTAGGGCATTAGCATCCATCTAGCATGATTAATATGGTATTGTTTGCTACTGAGATTCCCCTGAATCTCACCCCCTCCCTAACTAACCATTTAGGTCAATCATCAATGGACAATAATGGCATGAGAAGCAAGGAGAAGAAAGTGGAGAATTGTTCATGTTAATGAATGATATTATTATTCAATGTGTAATTCTCCTATTATGTAATTTATGTTGTGGATGTCAATGATGTCGTGTAATTAATTATAATAGTTATGGCATGAATGAAAGTGTATGAGCATGAATGAGAAAGAGTAAGTCGATGGTATGTATGCCAAAGAAATAAAAAGAATTAAAGTAAAGAGATGTTAAAGGATAAAACGTAGGTCCTGAAGCAGTTAGTTTGTAGCTCCCGTTTGACCTATCAAAAGAATGAGCTAAGTCATGAGTTTTGGCAGACTCATAGTACACATCCCAAGCTTCAAAATGAGAGGTAGATCACCTCAATTGAATGTGTACACAAGGAGATACAAATTTCCAAAGTTGAGCCACAGAATTTGGAAGTTCCAGATTTTATGAAATGAACAGTAATATTTATTGATTAAACTGTACGAATTGGGCAATGATAAGTCCAATTGGATATTTTTTCCCTTAAAGAGCATTGAAATATCTTTCTGTAGAATTTTAGAACACTTCAATACAATTTTTATGGAATTAGTTATGAATTTTTGAAGTTGGGCTTGTAATCTGGAAGTTAAACAGTAAATAGTAACCCGAGTAATTATGTTAAAATTTTAAATCCACAGGCTTGTGTCATAATCTGCTTGAACCATAACGCTTACGAATGCGTACTTTAAGGGGTTAGAGGCAGGACATTTCAATAAACCCTAGCCCTCTATAGCTTCAAGAAAAGCTCTAACTAAAGTGAATCCGTCAGCCATGGCAGCTTAGAGTGGAAGGAAATGAGATGAAGTGAAGGAAAGGTGAAGGAAATGGATGGGAAAGAAGATGGAGGTGGAGAGACAAGAAAATGAGAGACTAGAGGTATTGGAGATGATAGAATGGAGTGATTGGTCAAAAATAGGGTTTCTAAGGGTTTTAGGGGTCAATCTGGGTCAAATCATATGAGTAGAGGGTCTATTTTTGCGTTCTAGATCCGAATTTGACGTTACTGATACAAGAGAGTTTTCCGTGGCGAACTCAAAAGTTGGCCATGGTGGACTATTTCAAAAGGGAATTTTAGTGAGATTTTGAGAGTTTGCCGCGACGAACTATTCCATAAAGGTATTTTAGTGAGATTTTGAGAGTTTGCCGCAACAAACTCAAAAGTTTACCCCGGCGAACTATTCCAAAATAGTTACTGATGCACATTTTTAGACTTTTTACCATAGCACAGCATTTTCTTGGCCGCAACCAACTATTCTAGCTTCAATATTTTGACTTCTCATGTTGTGTAATGCTTTGGTCTTCAATCTTGGCTCTAATTCTCAAGTGTCCTACAATGAAAAGCAACAATTTGAAGCATCAATTGTCCTAGAAATCAATTGAATACAATTAATAACCAATTATGATAATTTTACCCTAAAAAAGACACTAACTCAAAGCAAAGACTCTTAATCTAAATTAAGCACAATTATCATCAAAATGAGCCAAAATCTATGATAAAAACCCTTAAAATGATATGAAATGACATAAAACAATTGGGTTCAGTCAAATCCCCCACACTTAAACCTTTGTACTCCTGGACAAAGGCAATACAAAACTGAAGCAAGAGAATAGTATTGATACAAATGGGAATCTCTATGAATTCAAAATAAGAAAGTGATAATGTCATTAAGCCAACTCTTCAAACAAGCAGTTATAGTAATCCAAATTAATGAGAAGGGATTAAAGTAGAGTATAATCAATGCAATGGAAATGAGCAAAAGAAAAAACACTCAAGATATAAACTATTTCACTCTACTCACCGAGTTGGGGTAATTCTCTATCAAATCCACTTAATCAACCACTTTGCCATAAGCTTGTTAAAATCCTACCTCTCTACTTCTAATGCATGAATACAATGATCAAGAGGACTTATAAGGTTATGATAAATGGAAAGAGCTACATGAAATGAGATGAGGTGAAAAGATATGAAATGATTAAGCACCAAGCACAATAGAAAAGGTTTCCAGTTAACATTTATTCTATTTCTCTAAAAGCACAACTTTGTTCTTCAAACCACTACTGAACTGTCTTATTTCAAAACTTTATTCTTTTAGTACCATTTTATTTTGATCTTTCTTTCTTTAGCTTTTCTCAAACATTTTCTTCTATTTCTTTGCCTTTTTCAATTTCTTTTCTCTTTTTTTTTTGGCAATTTCAAACCCAAGAAGACAAAATTTAACACATCATGAATGTAATAGTAAAAATGTTGGAAACTTGAATGTATAATGCATCTCGTGGCACTTAAGAAAAGATGAAGGCTCAAATGGTTAGCAATGGATAAAATCATGTGGGTTTGTGTTTAGGATGTAAGGGTTTAGAAAAGAGTGCCTCTATCATGCTCATCATAGCAATGCAACTAAGTCTGGGTTAAGAATTGGAACAAGTTCTAGAAAGTAGAAGATGTAAGTGGATGCAACTCACTATGAATGAAAATTAGGCTCAAAGAATCTTCCAACAAGGCTAAATCTCAAATGTTCATGCACAAAGATTAATTGTACTCCAAATTAATCACAGTACATTAACTCAATCAATGTAAAAGCAAGCTTGAAGAATTGTGACCAATGAAACTAAAACAATCAACTTTGAACAAATAGCAATTCTCATGAGTATCAATATAAGTTCATAAACATTTACTAAAGTCCATGAATACACAAATTCAAGTGTAAGTTAATTAAAGCAAGAATTTTCAAAATTTTTGACTTAAAAATCTTTAAATTAAGTTCAAAAATCAATCAAAAGTTTGAAATTTTTTTAGAAAATCAGATTTTCAATAAACATAGAAAAACACAAGACAATTACTGAATATCAATCCCTCCCCCATACTTAAACCTTGCATTGTCCCCAATGAAAAACTCAAGTGCAACTCTAAACAAGAGAAACTAAAAGCAAAAGGGGAGGAAAAGAAAACCAAAATAAACTACTTTTGCTACTGGATATGTCCCTCCCCCACACTTATCTCACAAAACAAGCAAATCATTCAAAGGATAAGAGTTAAGGAAGGAAAGAGACAATCTTAAGGACGAAACCTCTTTAGACTCATGTAGGAGAAGTTCTCATCCCGGATGAGAAACATGCATTTCTTCCATGTGCTCACTTCTCCTTTATTGATCTTCCTTGGTAGTGGTGGTATGGAGTCCTGCAAGCAAGTAGAACCAACAGCAGCACCACATCCAAAAATAGGAACATGAAGAGAATAAAAATGAAATAATGATAGCTTAGAATTTAATCTCTCCAAGTAACTATCATAACCAAGGAAATCAAAGTACTCCCATCAGTAGGAGTCAAATTTTTATTTAAATTTTTGAAAAACTCTAGCTTCTGTGAAGTGGAAGCTGAAGAATCCAACTGACAGTTGTTGGAGTACAGTACATCACTATCATATTCACGAGTTTACAATGCAAAATAAATTAGGAGGCAAATCACAAGAAAGAATTAGATGAAAAGATTCATTTTCATTTACAATTTTATCTTTAAAAATTTTTGAATCTTTCCAAACTAACTCATTAAAAGCATGAAACTCAATGGGATTTTTAGAAAGATAATTTTTAAGGCTATGGTTAAATTCACATTTCTCTACAAGATCATCATCCAAGCAATTCACATCAATATCATGCTTTATATTTGCAGCACTTTCAGTACTAGAAGGTAATGCACACACTTTATCAAAGTTCTGTTTTTGCCACTTAATAAGTATATCATTTTTGTTATCAATGCAATCTATGCATATAGTGTGAGCATTACAAGAACAAGATAAAGGTTCATTCAAATCATAATCAGTTTCACCATCCAATCTAGTACTAGAAAGAGAAGCATGCTCTTCATACAAAGAAGCAGTGACAGTGCAAGCAACATCATCAACTAAACAACTACTATTAGATGTGTTCAAGTGAGAATTTTCATTTTGAAGCATATGAGGGGATTCAACTATGATTTTCTCATCCACCTCTTTATCGCTCACATTGGTAATAACTTCAATAGGAATATTAGTTATAGCACAAGGGTTAGTCTCTTCAAGAAGGGGAGCAATACTACTTGATGTAGGGCACAAGTCCTTGTGAGTTTGTAGATGTTCATTGTCACATCCAATAATATGGCAATTGGGAATAAGGGTATTCCTAAATATTTAAAGGCCAAAAATGATGAGGAGAAATAGAAGAGTTTTGGTCGAAAATAATTATTATAGTTTTCCAAGCCAATTATGAAAAAGTTTGACTAATTAAGGAAAATTGGTCAAGGATAATTATGGAAAAATATTTCCAAACCTCAAAAAATTAAAGAAAAATAAGGATAAGGTTCCTTGAGAATTATATGGGATTATAAAATTGATCTTATGACCAAATTACCCCTAGAGAGATTACAAAGGAATTTAAGGGCAATTTAAGCCAATTTAAGGTCTTTATTTGGAAAATTCCAAATAAATATATTTAAGGGAATAAAATTCCAAAAAAATTCCTATGATATCCCAAGGAATTATAAAAGATTATGAAATTAAAAGAAGGCCCTTAAGTATCCAAGATTTTTCCCAATTCCTCAGAAAAGTGGAAAAATCACTAAAGAGAAGGAAATTAGTTTTCCATTTTATTTAATTATTGGATAATTTAATTTGAGACGAAGAAGGAATTTGGGTAGATAAAAATGAGGAGAATAATTTATGGATCATAAAAAATAATTACAGGGACCAGAGTACTGAATTGATTTCATGGGTCCCTTTCCTCCGTCCTTTGGTTTTATATACATTCTTCTAGCCGTTGATTACGTTTCCAAATGGATAGAGGCTGTACCTACTAGGAAAGATGATGCCCAGGCAGTTTCTAAGTTTCTTAAGTCCAACATTTTCTGTAGGTTTGGGATTCCAAGGGCTGTGGTGAGTGATAGAGGTACACATTTTTGTAATAAGGTAGTAGATAACTTGTTTTCTAAATTTGGTGTCACCCACAAAGTCTCCACTGCATATCACCCCCAAACCAATGGCCAAGCTGAAGTTTCAAATCGAGAGGTAAAATAAGTACTGGAGAAGATAGTCAAACCATCTAAGAAAGATTGGAGCCTAAGATTAGAGGAAGCATTGTGGGCCTATAGAACTGCTTATAAGTCACCTATTGGAATGTCTTCTTATCGCTTAGTCTTTGGCAAAGCATGCCACGTACCTGTAGAATTGGAGCATAAAGCATATTGGGCAGTCAAACAATGTAACATGAATTTGGAATCTTCTGGGATGGAGAGAAAGTTGCAGCTGCAAGAGTTAGAGGAGTTGAGATTGGAGGCTTATGAGAGCTCTCGACTTTACAAGGAGAAGACAAAACTCGTGCACGATAAAGGTCTCCTACGGAAGAATTTCAAGGTGGGAGACAAGGTACTGGTGTTTAAGGCCAGATTCACTTTTAAGCAAGGAAAGTTCAATACTCACTGGGATGGGCCTTACACAGTCACAAAGGTGCATCATTTTGGAATGGTGGAGCTTCTTAATGAGGAAACTGGAGAAAAACTTAAAGTTAATGGCCATCAACTGAAGCTCTACCATGAGAACCAAAAGCCTCCTTAGCTCCATGGTCGTTTCTTTCCTTCACTCATTTACATACTTTTGCTTAATTATTAATCTTGCTATGTTTTGTGCATTGTATGTTGAATGAGTGTGGGGGAGAAACCCTTTTCAGTAGGAAAGTAGTGTAGTTATTTGTTAAATTCAATAAGACCCCCTGGAAGTTTTGATCTCTGTCCTATCTTATTTTATGCTCGATGATTTGGTGTTTGGAATGAATTATATGATTCAGATTGATTGAAAAAATTTGTATGTGATATACTGCTTAATCATGGAAATTGTTGAACACCTCCTGATCTCTTTAGAGGCATTTTAAAGTTTTTGAAGTATCCAGCCTCGTCTGTTGTTTGTTGTTGTGTTTCTCTGATGTTTGAGTGTTTTGTGTTTTGTTCTGTGCGTTCTGTGATACTTCGCCGCGGCAAACCCTATCCTTCACCGCGACGAAGTGGTTCGTTTTCTCTTGTGTTGCTCTCAGTGATGTTTCGCTGCGGCGAACTTATGATTTCGCCGCGGTGAAAGTCGCCAGTCCCTATGTGTTCCTCTCTGGAAGTATTCGCCGCGGCGAACATGTACTATCGCCGTGGCGAAACGTCCTTTTCCCCCTTTGTTTTTCGCCTTGAGCATGGTTCGCCGCAGCGAACCCGCCGTTTCTGCACTGACGGTTCGTTTTTTCCTGATTTTCCGTGTGATTTTACCGTTTTGCCCCCCATTTCTGATTTACCCATCATATTTCTTCAACCCATTTCCGTCTTTTTGCACTCCCACTCAATTTAAACCCCATTAATCCCTCCTTCATTCTCCATTCAACCGTCAGCCCCCTCCCCTTGAGCACTCTTCGTTTTCTCCCTCTCCCTTTCTTCTGAAATCGCTCCAGCCCTCTTCCCTTCCGATCGGCGGCCCTCCCTCTTCCTCTCACCCGTCGCCTATCATATCTCATCTCTTCCCCATTGTCTCTTCGGTTCCCTCTATCTCCTTCTCTGCTTCGCTGAGCACCGGTCATTCTTCCCCCTTTGGTATGTTTCTTTCCTCCCTTGTTCTTTCTTTTAGTTTAATTCTGTTTAGTTATTAGTTTGCTTAGTTATTCTGGCATTGTGTTGTTGTTGGGTTGGGTTATTCTGTTGTTAGCTTGTAGTTACGTAGCCTGTAGGTTATCTAATGATTCATAGTACATTGTGTTTTTCTTTAATCTCTTTGCTTAATTTTGAAAACTTTTGGTCCTCTGAAAACCTATGAATCATTAACTAACCATTTGCTACTGTTTAGGTTGTAATTTTGGTTATTTCTGGGTTGTTTAGGTTGTGGTTGTTTGTGTTGTGTTTAGTGTTCTTATTGTTTGTTGCTTCAGGAAAATGCCTCGCACTAAAAATCCTGAATCCTTACCCGTGTCTAACTCTGACTTTGAGGAAGCCTTATCTTATGATGACATCTATAAGTTAGTCGACAAGCGCCCCCTCCTTAAGGAGAGACCCTTTCCCCTTAAACCATCAGACCACCCCTTTGTCCAAAGACTCCGGGAGTCCCAATTGCTTGAATTGGTTTGCCCACGAGAAATGGGCAATGATGCCTTCGTCTACCACTTTTACACCTATGCCCGCCTTCACGGCATGCTATCCATTCCCTTCCGTGACCACCTTGTCAATTATTCCTTCACTACTTATAACATAGCCAACCACTATGGGCTTCCTGAGGTTCGTCATTCCCATTACTCCTATTATCGAGATAATTATCCTTATGATGAAATCATCTAGACCCTATGCCGGGATGGTGCCACTTGGCATCGTCCCCGCACTGCTGAGCTGTACTTGAAATGCTCTGATTTTCAGCCTGAGGCGAGGCCGTGGCTGCACCTGGTCTGCAATAACATCTTGCCCACTTCCCATCTCCAAAACCTTCCTAAACGCCAAGGCCTTATTGTTTTTCTCCTCATGACCGGAAAAACTTTCGATGTAGCTGACACTATCCAATCCGCCCTCCACGATTCCGTCAACACCAAAAAACTCACCAATAGCATCATCTTTCCCCACCTTGTCTCTAGCATTTTCCGCAAGTGTGGAGTTCATTCATTTGATAATGACAGCTATTTCGAACCTGCACCTCTATTCCGGTATGAGCGTCTCAAACAGCCCACTCTTGGACCCCACCCACCTATCCATCCTGTTTACGATATTAGTGCAGGCCAGGCAACTGCTGAGCCAGCCGAGGAAGGCCAAGATGCTCCTGAGCCTTCCCAGCCAGTCACCTTAGACACACTTGCGGATGACATTGACGAGCTATCTGAGGAAGTTCACTAGATACGCGTTACACTCCTCCGAGAGATTAAGCGGCAAAAGGATCGTGATGCATTGTATGACCGAGATCATCGCTACCGCCGCCATCTTGATGCATTGATTGCGGACCGGTTGAACTTTGCCTTACTGGCTGAGGAGGAGGAGCCACAGAGCAGTATGGGTATGGACGGAGCAGGCACATCAGGTGCAGGACCATCAGGGTCCGGAGCAGATGATCCTGGGCAGCAGCTGTAGTTTTAGTTCTTGTGTTTCTGTTATTTTCTTTTGTTTCATTTGTTCTGATGCTAGATATTTCTGAACCTTTATTGTGCTCCTTAGTCTTAAACTTGTTTAGATGGATGTTTCTTAATTGGTTGGTTATGATCTTTGTTGTCATTGATTCTCACCTTGAGGACAATGTTGTGTTTAAGTGTGGGGGATGGACTTATTGTGGATTCTAGCAAATATTTCTCATGCATCCATGCATCTATTTGATTTTGAGGTGTTTTTGAACTTATAAGTGGTTGAATTGTGAATATTTTGAGTTTAGTTGCTGAAGAGTTGAAATTGCACAGGATTTTTCGTTCCTGCCACCCTTCGTCGCGGCAACATTACCCTTCGCCGCAATGAAGCCCTCCTTTCTTTCTCAATTAATTTTCTCTCGGGATACTTTCGCCGCGGCGAAGGCTAGCCCTTTCCCCAGATTTCGTCTCTGCCTCAGTTCGCCGCGGCAACCTAAATAGTTCGCCGCAGCGATCACCCTTTTTAAAAAAAAAATTCAAATAATTAATTCTTTGCAATTTCAGCTAGTTTTCAGAAATTTTTCCTGGCTTAGATTCTTTATACTCCTGCATCGCTTTTAAAATTATTAGAAAAGTTCAAATTGTACTAGTGCTTTTAGAAAATTTTCCATGCTTTTAAATAAGGGATGAACTTAGGCTAGTTATTCTCATGTTTTTGACAGATAGTAAATGATGATATGCTTTGAAATCATGACTATGTGGTTGTTAACCCTTGAGATTGATTAATTGAGATTTTAACCTTGTTGGAAGGATCTTTGGGCCTAAAGTTATTAAATTGAGTGAATCTACTTATTTCATATTTCTCTAGAACTTGTTTTAATTCTTAATCGAAGCTTAGTGAATCAATTTTTGTAAATATGATAGAGGCATTCGATTTCAAACCCTCGTTTCCCAAACACAAACCCAATCATTTCACCATTGTGAACCCCTTTGAGCCTTCATTTTGAGTACATGCATGCAATTATCTTGTAATTTATTGTAAAAAAAAAAAGAAGAAGAAGCTGCTTCATTTGAAAAAAAAAAAGTAAAGAAAAGAAAGGATAAAGATATAAAAATTATAGAATGAAAACTAAGTAGCTTCTTCCCTTGCTTTTATTTAGATTAATTCTGTCTTAATAATTTGTACGCTTGTACTCATTTTCATTTTCATTCTCATTCCATTCATTTCACTTGGCCTTCATTCAAGTTCTAAACCTTAAAAGTCCTCTTGATTTACAAAGTTTGCTTCCTGTGGTGGAGAGGTAGAATTATTACAAGCCTATAGTAGAAATTAGATTTAGTAGACTTGGAGTGAAATAACCCTAAAACAAGTGAGTTAAGAGTGAAACACTTATCCTTGAGTTAGATCTTTCTTGATCAATCTTTTGAGTTAATTATCCATTATACTCATTTTCTTAGCATATCCTTGTTTACTGATGTCAACCCTGTGAGAGTTTCTTTCTAATCTTCTACTTTCATCTTTAAGCATGGTAGTGTTTCTCTTTGTGCTAGTATCATTTTGAATTATTCTTGAGCTTTGTCCAGGAGTACAAAGGTCTAAGTGTGGGGGAATTTGATTGAGCTTAAGTTATTATTATCTTTTCATTACATTATCCATGATTTTGTGGTATTTTCTGGCCCTTTTTAATGATAATTGTGCTTAATTTAGATTAAGAGTCCTTACTTTAAGTTAGTGTCATTTTGAGGATTAAATTGTCATAATTGGTTATTAATTGGATTCAATTGATTTCTAGGACAATTGATACTTCAATTTGTTGCTTTTTTATTGTAGGACACTAAAGATTGGGGCCAGAATTGAAGAACTCAAGGCACAAGAAGCAGGAAAGGATCTTCTGCCTAAGTTCGCCGCGGCACACATATGACTTCGCCGCGGCAAAAATCATCTGCTGAAGCAAGGCTCTCTGTCATGTTTCGCCGCGGTGAACCTCTCGTATCAGCAAATCTTAGACCCGACCATTTCGAGAAATTTTGACCTACCCATCCCCAGAAACCGACCCATGCACGCAAATTTCGGGTTAGAAACCCTATTTTGGGTATGATGAGATCAGACTCTCATTATTCAGCCTCCACCTACGTTTCTATCATCTTCTTCTCTCATCTCTCCCTCAAAAACCCTAATCCCCATTTCTATTTCTTCCATCTGTTACTGTCATGGCTGAAGAACAATCTCTAGTTGGAGCTGATTCAAGAGTTATGACGAGCTAAGCTTCTCAACTCTTGAATATGGTGGAAGAAGCATGAGTTCCAAGAGCTTCAAAGGGGAGTTAGCTTCATCTATAAGTTCTAGTTCTTTATTTATGAATTTCTAGGTCTTAGGATTTGTAAATTTGGGCTGAACTATTTTGATTATGGTTGTAATCAATTCTGGATGATTATCTTGTGTATTGGATTAGTTAATGTTGAATTTGAGCTTCAATATATGTGGTTACATATATGTTTCTATGCAACTCTTTTGATACTCTCTTTCTTGCATGGTATTGTGTGATTGTTGAGTTAATCTAGGGTTGCATTTAACCAAGTGCATTAATTAATCTTAATACACACATTAAGTGAGCTTAATAGGATCTTATGAAATGGGTGCCATTGATTAAGATCCTAGACTTAAAGAGTTCTTTAAGGTTTTTCATTTAGAAAACTTGGTGATTTTTACTCCCAAAATTATTTTGAACTATGATTGCTTCAAAGCCATATTCAAGAGATTACATATCATTAATTTCCACTACATTACTACTATCTTAGAAAAATCCAAAAACATAGTAACTTAGATTTGATTTAATTGCATTTAGTTTTGGCATTTCATTAAATGTTAAAAACCCAAAAAAAACCCCCTTTTTCATTACTCTGCATACCATTTAGTCTAACCTAGATAACTAATTAAGGCTCCCAAAAGAGAACGACTCGAGTTTGCATTACTGCATAGCTTGGATAAATTTTTGAGTGAGAACCCCTAAGCGAACGATAAGAAAGGCTCTCTTTCACTAACCAAAAAGGACCCAAGAAGGTATGGGTACCTAAAACATGATTGTAATTTTACAGGTATGTCTCAAAGCATCCAGAACAAACAAATGGTATATAGACAGTGGATGCTCTAGACACATGATGGGTGACACTGAGAAGTTTACATCACTCAAACCAAAAGAAGGAGGAAAAGTAAGTTTTGGAGGAAACCAATCGGGAAGAATTGCTGGAATTGGAGAAATTGGAAGTAACATGGGCATGAAGGTTGAAGATGTATACTACGTGGAAGGTCTATGTCACAATCTCCTCAGCGTCAGTCAAAGTGCAGACAAAAACAATTGGGTGATCTTTAATTCGGAAGAATGCTTAATCATAAGCAAAGATGACCTACCTTTGAAGAAAGAAGAGTTGAATACAAAGCTGAGAGCTCTGAGGGACGGTAACTGTTATACACTTCAAATTGATTTTAAATCCTCTGAAAACTGTTTTATTAGTAAAAAGGAGGAAAGTTGGATTTGGCACAAACGTCTTGCACATGTTAACATGAATCAACTTTCAAAATTAACAAAAAGGGATTTAATTGTTGGTTTACCGAAAATTCAGTATGAATGTGATATTATTTGTGATGCCTATCAGAAAGGTAAACAAACAAAATCTTCGTTTAAATCGAAAAAGACAGTCTCAACCGAAAGGCCACTCCAAATGCTTCATATGGATTTGGTTGGTCCATCGAGAGTGAAAAGTTTTGGTGGAAACTTGTACACTCTTGTGATAGTTGATGACTATTCAAGATTCACTTGGACTTTGTTTCTTTCCTCTAAAAATGAAACGTTTAGTGCATTCATTGTTTTTGCCAAAAAGGTCTAAAATGAGAAAGGTATTTCCATTGTGTCAATCAGGTCTGATCACGAAGGAGAATTTGAAAATAATGAATTTGCTGACTACTGTGATGAGAATGGAATTGACCATAATTTTTCAGCACCAAGAACTCCTCAACAAAATGGAGTAGTCGAACGGAAAAACAGAGTGCTCACAGAAATGGCAAGGGCAATGCTGAATGAAAAAGGAGTTTCACAAGCATTCTGGGCAGAGGCGATGAGCACAACTTGCTATATCTCCAATAGAGCTTATATCAGAACTCTACTTGGGAAGACTCCATACGAGCTATACAAAGGTAGAAAGCTTAACATGGCTCATTTAAAAATCTTCGGGAGTAAGTGCTACATTCACAACAACAACAAAGAAAACTTGGGTAAATTCAATCCTAAAGCTAATGAAGGTTTATTTCTTGGTTACTCTAATCGTAGTAAAGCTTATAGAGTTTTCAACAAATGTACTTTTATAATTGAGGAATCAATTCATGTTGTGTTTGCTGAAACTGAACTCATTTTGAAACCTCTAGATGATGATGCTGAGATCGTTCAAAATTTTCAAAAATTAGTTTTGAACAAGTCTTCAAACAAATTACCTTCAGAAACCTTTTTAGAAAACAGGGATGATCAAAATGAATCATCTTCACAAGAAAATTTAGAACATCCTAAGGCCTGGAGACATAACCGAGATCATCCACTGGAACAAGTCATTGGTAAAGTCAATGAAGGGGTTAAAACCCAGAGACAAGTGTTCAATGAAGTGCGTTTCTCTGCATTCATATCTCACATTGAACCTACCAATGTTGACTAAGCACTATCCGATGAATTCTGGATAGTCGCAATGCAAGAAGAGCTTAACCAATTTGAGAGAAATCAAGTTTGGGAATTGGTACCCAGACCTAATGATCATCCGGTCATAGGCACTAAATAGGTATTCAAAAATAAGCTCGATGAATCTGCACAAATCGTCAAAAACAAAGCCAGATTGGTAGCCAAAGGTTATAATCAAGAAGAAGGTATTGACTACGAAGAAACATATGCTCCAGTAGCCAGACTGGAAGCAATACGAGTACTTTTAGTGTTTATGTTCATTAAAGACTTCAAATTGTATCAAATGGATGTTAAAAGTGCATTTCTAAATGGTTATATTTCAAAAGAAGTTTTTATTGAACAACCCCTTGGTTTTAAAGATTCAAATTTTCCTGATCACTTTTATAAACTGAAGAAGGCTTTATATGGTTTAAAGCAAGCTCCTAGAGCTTGGTATGAACGACTTAGCAACTTTCTGATAGAAAAAGGATTTGAACGGGGTAAAGTGGATGCCATACTTTTTATTAGAAGAAAGAAGAAAGATCTTTTGATTGTTCAAATTTATGTGGACGATATTATTTTCTGTGCTACTAATGAAGATCTTTGCCAAGAGTTTGGTAAGCTAATACAGGGAGAGTTCGAAATGTGAATGATGGGAGAGCTAAATTTCTTTCTGGGATTACAAATCAAGCAGAAGAAAGACGGGATATTTATATCCCAGACGAAATATTTGAAGGAGTTATTAAAGAAATACAGGTTGGAGAATACCAAGAGTGTAAAGACTCCTATGAGCTCAACCATCTCGCTTGATGTAGACGAAGACGGCAAAGACATAAATCTAACTAGATACAGGGGAATGATCGGCTCATTACTATATCTCACTGCTAGTAGACCAGATATTCAATTTAGTGTGGGAATGTCGCAAGATATCAATCAACTCCAAAAGAGTCACATGAAGAAGCAGTCAAGAGGATTCTCAGATATCTTGTAAGAACTCAAAATTTAGGAATCTAGTATCCAAAAAGGGGAGCCGAATATCTAATAGGATACTCAGATGCAGATCATGGGGGATATAAGATGGACAGAAAAAGCACCAGTGGACAATGTCAATTTTTCTGAGGTTGTCTCGTCTCATGGTCAAGTAAAAAGCAGAATACCATGGCAATCTCCTCAACTGAATCAGAATATGTAGCCACTGCCTGTTGTTGTGCTCAGATCTTATGGCTAAAGCAATAACTACAGGATTTAGGAATCAACTTACGTGAGATTCCAATCCTATGTGATAATACGAGCACGATAAGTCTATCCAAGAATCCAGTCCATCATGCCCGAACCAAACACATCGATATGTGACATCAATTCATTCAGGACCATGTTCAAAAGAAAGATGTAAAGGTTGAGTTCATCCCCACTGAATATCAAATAGCCGACATCTTCACAAAACCCCTAGATCAACAGAAGTTCAACTTCTTTCGAAGAGAGTTGGGAGTGGTAAATCCCAATGAGTTATAAGAAATCTCATATTATCTTTTAAATTTCATTATTTAAATTTAATGTTTTGATGATTAGATAACTAACTTAAGCATCAGAGTAGATAGAAATTTATTTTACAGGAAGCTCTGTTTCGATGAAGAAAAACAGAGGTAAACAGAGTATGAAATTATCGATCAAATGATCGATAATCATGAAGGCAAAAAGAAAGTAATTTATCAATCACCTGATCGATAACTTCAGTTTGAGAGAAAAGAAAGCACTCCAGCACAGCAATTATCGATAAGATGATCAATAAATGCCTTATCGATCAGAACATCGATCAGGAGCCTCAAGATTTCTCTTAGAATTGGTAAGCATTAATCGATAAGCTGATCAATAAATAGATTATCGATCAAATGATCAATAAACAAGACCAGGTATGCGTCTCTATTACTGATTTTATCGATAACATGTTCGATAATTACTTGATCGATAATTGTGTTCTGTGTTCATGTGTGTTCTTCATATTTATCGAACACGTGATCGATCATCAGTTGATTGATAACTCTGAAGCTTATAACAGAAAATTTTTGAAACTCCTCTGTCAGTTATCGAACCCTAACTTGGAAAACTCCCATCCCCTGTTTCTCGCAATGGTCCAAAATCACCGTGTTATTAAATTTCTTACCGCCCTTCTACTCTAATCCATTCCTACTACATTTCTGACCTTCACCGAGCTCCAAACATCTCTTTTAAACTGATCAATCGCTCAGACGCTCCTCGGAAACCCATAAATGGCACGAGTGAAGCAACCTAATGTGGAGAGGGAAGAGAATCCAGAAAAACAAGCTAAATCAGGCGAGACCACTCCATCGGGAACCAAGAAATGCTATAGACCAAAAGTAAGAGAAGAATCAACAAAGAAAAAGGGGGTTCTGAAAATTTGAGAGAGCCAGTCCAGAGAACAACTCAGAAAGTCTCCTCGAGCTAAATCCATATTGCCCATGGTCACTGAAGAATCTGAGACTAAGTCCGATGAAGAGGCTTCAATTCAGAAAGCTGTGGAATCAGCTCTGCAAGTTTCTGTACCTCGGCAATCTGGATAGAAAAGGCAACAAACCAGGAAAGGTAGCTCTCAGCAAGTTCCTACTGAAGGTATTTCAACCGAATTTTCTGAGCTACTTATTGGCAATTTGGATAATGATGTGAATATAACAAAATACAAGACTGATTTTGCCAATAGAAAATTTTGCCCTCTAGTATCTGTTGACATAGAAAGTCTAAGAAAAATAAATAGATTAACCTCGACCTAGCTGACCCTTTACAACACTATTCAAATTGGTTAATCATTGGTGGGGAGTACTGTCCTAAGTTGATTAAAAGATTCTACTGTAACATGGAATCAGTAGAAGAATATGACGATAAGGACAACCTTATAAAGGATTATCTGAAGGTCACACTGAGAGGGAGATCATTCAAATTATAAGTGCCAAGCTAAATGAGTTATTGGGAACCCAGGAGTTTGAGAGAGGGGGAGAGATGAATGAGGTAAAAGCCTACAGAATACTAATGCAGAGTGATGATTATCCTGGTGAGCTGAGTTTTCCTCCTAAGCAGATGTGTGATTTTTATCAGATTATTCATTACATCTACTCTAGGAGTATGGTAAATAAATCTGGAAGTTTCTCACACCTCACTCACGATGACTATCTTCTTCTAGCCCGGATTATTAGTGGGGAAAAGATCAATATCGGGGATCTTATCTACACTGAGATGAAGGACTTTGTCCTTAACAAGTCCAAATTCACCCCAATTCCCTACCCTCAGCTAGCCACCTATCTTCTTCAGGCACACAATATTGCCCCACTTGAGAATCCCTGTCCCCTTCAAGCCATCACAGAAAGTATCTCAGAAGGATAAAGGGAAGCAACCTGCTGCTAGTACCTCTCGCACTCAAGATGAGGCTGAATCCACTGTCGCTCCATCTCATGTGTAACATCCCAATTTTTAAGCCTAGAAGTACTAGAAATAGCCTGAATGGGATAGGCTACCAGACCCCTTTTTAGTAGGTCCTAAAGATGAGAAAGGAAGTTAAAGCAGTTTCAGGGACTAAACTGCAAAATGAAAGTTTTAAGGGGCTAAAGGGTAATCAAAGTTAGAGGCTCCAGTAAAGTCTCAAAGGCCCAGAAAGAGAAAAGAGGCTAGATACAGACCAAAGGTTAAGTTAGAAGCCTCAAAGAGATGGTTTTATGAGGTTGAGCCTAAGCAGGGGTAAAACCGTAAATTCAGAAAGTTACATCCATCAGGGGTAAAAATGAAAAGTACTTAGAAAATTCTAAGAAAATCCCAGAAAATGGGAAATAATATTCTAAGGCTCTTTTGTGAAGAGAGATGATGAAAATACCCCTGAGATAACTTAAAAGGAATTTATAAGTTTATGGCTCAATTTGAGATGTAGAGGTAGATTTAATTGTTTGAGTCATAAGAAAACCTCAGAAAATTATGGTAAAATGGGGATGTATAATCTAAGAGACTATAGAAAATTATAAAATTAGTCTCATCCCCAGAAGACCAGTAAAATGGCTTTAAGAATACTTAAAAACCAGTTGTGCCGAAAAAAGGCATTTTAAAGAATGATTTTTAAGTGGGGGTACAGGTTGAGTTATGACATGAGAAAATTCACAGATTTTCTCTAGAATATGAGGAATTCTATGATATTTTTAGATGAATTTTTGGAGCTCTAGATTGAATAAAATGCTCTAGTCAAATATTAAATAATTTTATCCCCTAAATAGGAGACAAAACCAAAGAAAATATCTAAGAGCATCATGACAATGCTGAGTCATCATGCTGAGTCATCAAGCGTAATCATGACACCTACGAGATCATGCTGAGTCACCAGAAGATATTTATGGACAGCATAAAAATCAGAATGCAGTATGGGAATATTTTAGACAGTCTTTTGTCTACCCGTTATAGTGAAATCTCTATTGCATGACTCAATAAGGTTAAGTAGCCTGTCAGTAGAGCTAATTATTTTCATCTATGCTCCTCTAAGATGGCGCCATATATGTACCTTTATTGGCCAGAATTTAAGAAGAAGTTGTCCCAACGATACAGGGTAAGTCAAGACTCGAAAAGTATCTAATATGGTGCAAGATTGGCTTGATAGGTGGAGAAATAATTGAGAAAATATTTTTGCACAAATTTTCCATTTATTTTCTCCCTATTTTAATGCCATAAATGATGAAAGGACATGAAAGTGACATGGTGTACGGTTAGATGAGAAAAAGGAAAATATACGTGTACGGCTAGATGGAAGACACATGTACGGTTGGATTAAAGACATGTGGCTTGATGATGTAAGCATGACGTCATCATGATGAGGTAAGCATGATGTCATAGGACACTTGTCACCGTAAGATCAAAAGAGAAAATGGACGGTCCAGATCGAGCCACGTATTTTTAAGATCAACGGTCAGATTCAGTCTGCTTTTCTATAAATACCCCTCCCCTCCCTACCATTTTGTCCAAGCATAAGGACATCCATGTACGGTTGGATAAAGACATGGGCTTGAGTGATGTAAGCATGACGTCATCATGATGAGGTAAGCATGATGTCATAGGACACTTGTAACCGTAAGATCAAAAGAGAAAATGGAGTCCAGATCGAGCAACGTATTTTTAATGATCAACGGTCCAGATTCAGTCTGCTTTTCTAAAATACCACTCCCCTCCCTACCATGTTGTCCAAGCATAAGGTGAATCAATGATGTACGGTTTGAAATCTAAAGACATGTGGCTTGATGAGTAAGCATGACGTACATCATGATGAGGTAAGAATGATGTCCTAGGACACTTGTCACCGTAAGAGCAAAAGAGAAAATGGACGGTCCAGATAGAGCACGTATTTTTAAGATCAACGGTCCAGATTCAGTCTGCTTTTTCTATACAATACCCCCTCCCCTCCCTACCATTTGTCCAAGCATAAGGAATCCATGGGGAAGCTCTTGCAAAATGGTTCTAGAGAGAGAGAAAGAAGAGGGAGAAAGAAAGGCCAAGTGGTTCCAAGCCAGATCAAGCTCTAAAACAAGGTATGTGATGGTTTATAGTAACTGATTTTATGCCTATTTCGGATTAGTTACTGTGCGTATCTGATTCTGAGATTTGGATGCTTAAAGTAAACTCTATGAGCTTTACATCCATAGGTAGAACACTTCATTTGGATATGTGTACGATTTATGGTGATTTTCAAAGTTAGGGTTTGAAATCTGAAAAACAGTGTTGAACTTTTGGAAGAGTTTCGAGTTCCGTACAGTTCCGGTACTGTTCGGCATAGAATTGGTTCCTAAAACTAATTTTCATGTAAATTTAACTTAAGGAGCTTTCAGTGAGACTTGGAACCACTCAATTTCTATTTTTATAGAATTAATTATGAATTTTTAAATTTGAGCAAAAATTCTGGAAATTCTGCGTGAACAGTACCCGCGAAGCAAAATTTCCAGATTTGGTATTCTTGAATCTACGGCCATCTAAAGTGGTCCTCATTCACAAGAAATGGATATTAAGGATGGGAAATGATAAGATGTATGTTAGAAAAGTTAGAAAGAAAACCCTAAGACTAAGAGAAAGGGTTGAGGTTCAAGAAGCTAGTCTTGACCTTTATGTAATCTAGTGGTCCTAATGGATTGTATGATCAATGTGACTATGTTTAGGACCTTGGAACATCTAAGAGGATGTTTGATGATGTTGACCGAATATCCACATGGTTGGAAAGACAAGGGAATCAAAGGAAAGCAAAGGGAAAGCCATGTTACAAGGTAGTGAACTTACCTATACTGTGTGCTGATATGTATGCTTGCATGATGTGATTGTGTTGCCATGATGTGACTAAG